>NW_004955421.1:28042670-28077399 GCF_000276665.1 Chinchilla lanigera
GTCCCGGGCGGTACCCACCCGTGTGGGCATCACTGCCAGAGCTGGTCCCGTGCCTGGATGTCCCGGCCCAGGGCTGTTCTCCATGTGCACGCTCAGCAGGGGAGTTCCATGTCTACTCAGGGTGACAGGTGCTGTTTGTCAAAGCATTGACTTTTTCTTCCTTTTATGACTTCATACTTGAGCCTAGTTCAGTGATTCTTTATAAAGATATTTTGTTAATCTCTGCTCACAAAACTGCTTGAGAAATCTTCAGTGGCCACCTACAAATCCTCAAGTTTTAAGCTATTAAAAAAAGAGTGCAATTGGAATTTTAGCCAAATCTTTAATTCCACTAGGTACATGAATTGTTTAAGCATGAGACAAAATACAAGGTACAGTAAACAGCTCACACTGGAGCGAGTGTGTGAGGGTGGTTTCGTTGCTAGGATCTGCCTGGGGTACAGGAGTGACACTGGTTGATGCTTTCTGATTGGGTGTTACGGTCAATAATACTTGCATAAAGTGCTGATAAATAAATGTTACAAAAAAGGATGGTCCCGGTGAGTCCCAGGTCTCCCTAGCGCTGTGTAGGTGCGAGGGGGCGGGAGGCGTTCAGATGTCCGCAGGCTCCTCCTGAGTGCCGCGCTGAGGACGCACAGGCTCCAGCTGGCCCGCGTCAGACACGTCGTAGCTTGCTTTGTACTTGGCCAGGATCTTCATGAGGGGCCGGAGTTTCAGCCACCACTGTTCGTTGGGGATTCTGTGCCTGCGAGGGGAGGGAGGACGGCGTGAGCACCCCGCGTGCCACCAGAAGACCCTGGCTGCCCGCGCTTCTGAGGCCAGCACTGCAGAGTGGTGCCAGGAAAGGTGAGCTTTGTGGGATCACCTGAGCAGACTGTGGGCAAAACAGCTTTCAAAGGAAGTCATTACTTCTGCATCTCTAAAAATTCTACCCTATTTTTCTTTGTACCAGGAATTGAACTCGGGACCTTGCGCTTGCTAGGCAGGCACTGTGCCACTGGCTATATCCCCGGCCTTCTGCCTTATTTCTGAGTGTGTGTGTATATATTACTGAGGGTTGAACCCAGCGCCTTTACACCACTGAGCTACATTATCCCAGCCCTTTTGTATTTTTAAAATTTTTAAGCTAGGGTTGTACTAAGTTTCCCAGGCTGGGCTTGAATTTGCAATCCTATCTCAGTGCCCCAGAGTTCTGGGATTATAGGAGTATGTCATCACAGCTAGCTTAAAACTTGTGTTCTTTAACGTAGTTGAATGAATTATGTATCTTTAGTTACGTGGTGGTGTGCCGGTTCTCATGACTCCTGTGTCTCTAATGGCAATGAGATTTGGATATACAGTGTTTCAGTGACTTACTCAAAATCTGTTTCCTTCTTCAGCTCTGTTACAGGTTGAAAAAGCAAGTTTCTTTTGCGTATTCCCAGCAGACAAATGGAGTCATCAGTAACAAATTTTCCTAAGTTAAAAAAAAGTCCAAGAATTAAATCATATTGGATATGATAATCATATTGGATAGATAAAATGGTTCATTAACAGCAAGATCAAAGCATTATATTTTGTTTGTTAATTCTGAGGTGTGATCAAAACCCAAAGTCAGTGTTTAAATGAAAACATTTTACTATAGTAAAACACACAGCCCTAGGAGCCCCCGGACCCTCGCTCCCTTCGACCATCTCGCCCTTCCTGCTACTCTGAGCAGCTCTGGGAGTCCGCTTGGGACTTCTGGCTCCTCTTCAGTCAGAATGAACTAAAGACGGGGGAGAGGACGTCCAGAACGGCTTTAGGAAGTGGCAAGAATGATGGGAAGTGTGGTCGAAGAGGGCGAATTGGAAGGGGATTAACAGCAATGTGTTTTACTGTAATTAGTGTACCAGTCATTCACTGCATATTTCAACCATAGCTCATATTTGTATTTGTAACTTGGAAAGTCATAAAGCGCAGCAGTCAGCGCACCGGTACTACGCAAAGCTGTAGGTGTCAGAAGGAGAAGCACCCTAATGCATGTAACGGTGATCCACCTCTCAGCGCCGCACTGCCCTCCCTGTGACGTTGTACCTTTGCCCGGGGATTCCTTCAGTTTGGCGGTGATCCATTCCATGGCTCGGGCAGAGATTTTGGTTCCAAAGTTTCTATCAAACGGAGAAGGCGCTCCACCCTGTTGTGGGGTGAGTTATGGGAAATACAACAATACTTTCCTGCTTATTTTTTTCAAAACAAATGAAAATTTTTGTAACTTAAAAAAATTCACAGTGGCTGGGGATTTAGCTCAGCGGCACAGCGCCTGCCTGGCAAACATGAGGTTGTGAGTTAGGGTTAGGGTTTTTGAATGGAAGCAAACTTGCAAATAGTTTGGTCTTTTTTTTTATACAGTTGGGACCAAAAAAAAAAAAGCAAAAATCTGATTCCTGTAGCCTATACTCAGTTATCGTAATGCTCTGTTCTCAAGAGATGAGGATTTTTGTCACCTGAACAAACAACAGTTTTTATTTTAGACTTTCCATCAGGGTTTTGTAAACTTATTTTGGGATTGGGAGTGATCATAATTTCCTTTAAGAATCTGGTAAACTGCGGACTCATTTTCACAAAAATACGCATTTTCTACTATTTCATTCTATAGTACTATAGAACTCACGGACACTTTGAAATGTTATAGGGTCTTATTTTAAAAATTTTCTCAGATGCGAGTAAGAGGAGGTAATGATGGAAAGAAACCTAAATTCGGGGACCTAAGACCACTGACTGCCAAGCCCAGCTCTGCTGTCCGGGGAGGCACATTTATACTCCAAGCGAGAGCATACCTGCGACTCTTTCCGAATCATTTTGATTTTGTGTAAATCTCAAGTATCACTGAGCTGATAACTCCATTCTGCACAATGAACCCCAGTATTTAACAAAGTATTTAATTTGGATTAGAATTTCCCATAGGGGAAAAAAGCATTTCCAAGGGTGGTGGCACTATTTACACGGAAGTTTATATTTTTCCTTAAGATCTCTGCATACCCAAATATCACATAAGAAGGAATCCTAAAGCTGACGGTATTTTGTGTGACTCAGAAACTTAATGTTCTTGAATCACGATGGGATTTACTTAAAAACATACCTTCCCCCAGTACGGCCAAAATAAGGCAGCAGTCTAAGAAGGGGCCACGTGGTGACGCGGCGTTTTCTGCCTGTGGGCTCTTGGGGGCGCGAGGACGCGGGTCACCCTACCTGCTGCATGTGGCCCAGCACGTTCTTCCTGCAGTCAAACACCCCCTTGCCCTCCTCGGAGTAGAGCTGGTAAATGAAGTCGGTGGTGTAGTTCTCACTGCAGCTCTCATTTCTGAAACGCAGAAAGCAGCTGAGCTCACTCCTCGGTGCAGGGAGTGGGCCTTCCAGGGAGGGCTGTGCCCGTGGGTCCGCGGGCCGCCGGGATGCCCGGGCACCCGTCAGCGCAGTCATTCTAACCCCCACCCCTGCCCTGACGGGGTATTTGCTCCTTGCTTCATAAAGTTCTGGGCCTTAGTTAAAGACACACTTGGGGGATGCCCTGAAAAACAAAAATGACTAACTACAAAGCAAAAATAAACCTTAAAAAATAACTAATTTATTTATTTATTTATTTGACAGCCTGAACTATGCAGTTGAGGCTGGCACTGAACTCACTTTGTAGCCCAGGCTGAACTTGAACTCGGAGTGATTCTCCTGCCTCAGCCTCCTAAGTGTGGGGATTACAGGTGTGCGCCACCACGCCTGGCCAGTCACCTTTTACTTAAACGCAAACATGTACTTCTGTGTCTCTTCAGTATTCACAGAATCAGCGGTACAAGGACTGAGCTGCTTAACCTTTCAGAGCATAAAACAGTTTCCAAGAACCCAGGTCTAAAATGAAGTAGGATTACAAGTGTATTTTCATTACCTGAGCACAAGACCTCTTTGGATGGTGGTCTTCATTTTCTCTGTCAGGTGCTCCACGTTGGACTGGAAGGGAATTACTTCGTTCAGCAGACAGCACTTACTAGGCACCGACTGCGCCGGTACTGTGCGGTACCACCCGCTGCGCGAGACTACGAAAGGCAGACCGCGCCAGGTGGCCGTCAGTGCAAGGGGAACCACACGAAACCGCGAACGGTGTGACGGGAGGCGGTAAGCTGGGTGTGTCCACCCGTCCGTTGTGAGCTGCCGGTCCAGGGCACTGCCGGAGCACACTTCGGGTGCGAGTGGGTGCCTGTGCCTGGCTCCTTCCTCTCTGGTGCTTTCCCTTCCTCTGCTTGTCCGCTGGCTGCCTGAACTGAGCGGCTTTGCTCGACCACACCCTCGCCCCTGCCGTTCCTGCCTTGCCGCCAGCTGACCGTGGACGAGGCCCCTGAAACTGAGCTAACGCAAACCTCTTCTGTGTTGTGCTGGGTACCGTGTCCCAGCAACGGGAAAGCCGGCTCGTACACACGCCTGCATTACTGGGCATATTCATTTAGTGAGCAGCATTCATAACTTCCACAGGGAATGCTGTAAGTTACCGACAGCTTTCCTTCTTTAAATGTTTATTTTCTTCTGTGCATTTTCCTAATGCTTTTCCACTTATCTGTTGCTCACAATATATTCTTAGAGCTCTCAGAAGAAAATGACTATTGCCTGACTTTATATGGAATCCTTTTGAATTCTATTAAAGGAAAGAAAATATCTTGAAAGAAGAATGTGCAGTATCGTCTTAATACGCAAAGATCATAAAATGTTAATTTCCTAATGACTCGTCTTAAAAAATGGGGCTTTTACATATGATCAGATCTGAGTCACAGTTAACTTGTTAAAGCACCTGCCATGGTAAGTGCTAGTTCAGCACTGTACTCAGAATTTTGAAGTATAAAAAATTCAGCATTGCCAATACATTCATGGTTTTAATGTCTATGTCACAGGCATACAGACAAGGCATTAATAACAACACTAAGCCAGGCATGGTGGTACATGTCTGTAGTCTCAGTATTCTGGGAGGCTGAGGCAGGAGGATTGCAAGTTCAAGTCAAGCCTGGGCAGTTGAGTGGCTTACTGAGGCTCTGTCTCTCAGAAGCAGGGGCTGGGGGTGTCGCTCAGTGTGAAGTCCCTGGGTTCAACCCCTAGCACTGCAATAACAAAGAGAAAACGCCAAGCCATCTCGACACGAGATTTGGTTCAGAGTCAGGCATCACTGTAACTTCCGTGAACAGTGGCTCGTTTGGTACCTCGTCTGCCCAGCCCGACCCTTCTGCAGAAAGCTTAGTGACTTGTCAAGGCTACGGAGTCCGAGCAGACCTGGGGCTCCCGCGCCCTCCTCCCCACCTAACCTGTGACCGCCCCCCTGCAGCGGGCACTGAGGCTCCCGCCAGTGCCTGGACAGCAGCCCGGGCCTGGGCTTGAAGGAGCGGGGGCTTGAAGCGCCCGAGGGCTGAGCCAGGCTTTCCTCCGAAGCGGGCCGCCTGGGCTCGGGCAGGGACTTGCCAGCGAAGGTTCACCCACGGTAGCGTGTCCTGCTGTGGTGGGGGGCGGCAGATACGGGCACAGCACCCGGGCCGTCTCCCCACGTTCCTCCTGCACTATTTTACCGTGAGCCTCAACTGCGTTTGTTAAAAATACTAAAGGAGGAAACAGCACGAGGCAGGACAAGAGCAGGAGGTGCGGTCCGGCGTGTCTGCCTGGTGCCCTGCGCCGGCCCCTGGCGAGCGCTGAGCACTGCCCAGTCGCGGGCGGCTCTGACCACTAGTGCCGGGCACCTCGTCCTCCCAGCCGGACTCAGCACTGCGCAGGGCACCAGGCTGCTTCCCGCGGGCAGCCCCAGGGCTCCAGCCAGGACGTTTCCCTCCAGCCGCAGCAGCGTCCCCACCCTCAGGTGCGCGGGGTCCCTGCAAGTCTGACCTGTGGCCATGTCCGGGGCCTCAGCAAAGCTGCCTAAAGTACGAGACCCTGCTAAACAAGCGGAGGCAACCTCGGGATGCCTTTCACAGATGTGAGAAAACCATCATAGGCAAAACCACTTTGCTATAGACCGAAAGAGCACAAGCCTGCGCTTTCAGGCCCCAGAATAAGAGGGCCCTCACCCGCCTACCCACTGTCCTGCACCGCAGAGCAGAAGCACCTGGACTCCGAGACAGCTGCAGGGCATGTGTCGCGGGAACCCCACGGCACCGGCACCACCTCCACCCCCGGGAAGCGGACAACCGCAAGAGCGCGCGTTCACGCGGCGGCAGCGAGCGGCCCCTGCCCCAGTGACCCACCTGCAGATCTCTGATGTCAAATGGCTCTTCAAAAATGTAGGCAGCATCGGCTCCAGCCGCGAGCCCCCCCATGTTGGCCAGGTACCCGCAGTAGCCCCCCATGGTCTCGATGATGAATACACGACGCTTAGTGCCGCTGGCGGACTGCTTGATTCGGTCACACGTCTGGCCACAGAGAGAAGAGACCATTACTCCCACAAGCCAGGACCTCGGCCAAGGCTGGCCGCACACCAGCCCCGAGCCCCTGCCCCGCGCAGCATGTCCCTCCACCAAGCGGGGGTGCGCAGCCAGGAGCGCTGGCCAGGGCGGGACAGCGCGCACAGCTGCCAGGACGCTGCCTCCGGGACACGTACAGCGCTGGGGAGCTGGAGTGGCACTGCCCCTTTCCTGGACACCTCAGAAGGTGACGGGAAGGGCGCTCGCTCTGCTTTTCGATCGTGTCCTGGTGCTTTCACAGGAGGTCAGCACTGAGCTGGTGTGAAGTCAGACTTTACGGGCGTGCCAACTGGCTAGCTGGTGAATGGCAATCTCTGTGCTGTTTTCTTTTCTAAAGCTCCCTATCACAGCTGGGTTTTGGTTATCTTCAGCGCACCTATGGAGGTCACCATACCTATGGCTAGGATACCTCTACTCACAGAGAGTAGCTTCTTAGACAAAGACGCCCAGGGATGCCTTCCAGACAGGCACCAGGTCTCAGAATGAATGTCCTGCTGTCCACCCTCCACGAGGCTCCAGGCTCCAGGTGCAGAAAAACAAGAAACACGCCTTTGCCACCTCCCACCAACCACCCAGTCCAGGTACCACTCACTCCTTGGGACTCTGCCAGAGCCTCTGACGGCCAGTGGGCATCCAACCTGTCTGCACACAGATGAAATCCATCTATAAAAGCCAAATCTGAGTTCTAGCACTGCTCAGAACCCTTCACTGACCATGACTTCAAGTGTGCGTCAGTTTTGATGGGACCCCTCCTGGCCTTTCTTGTCTCCAGCTGCTGTCCTGTGCCACGGCCCCTCCTGTGTGCGGGTCTGCACACGGTGGTGGACAGAAGAGGCCCCGAAGGCCCCCAGAGCCTAATCCCTGCGGCCCGGGAACGCTCCCTCCCTCGAGCACGAGTCAAGGACCGGGGCACAGAGATCATCTGGACCCTCCAGGCGGGCGCTGAAGGCGTCGTGTGTGCTCCGAGGACAGAGGCAGTGAGGCTGGATGCAGAGGCAGGAGGTCCCCAGGCACTGGAGAAGGTGCTGGGTGCTGGTCTGAGGAGCAGGGGAGAGGCCGGGGCCGAAGGTCTGCAGGGACAGAGCTCTAGACACTACAGGGGCCAGAAGGCCCCCAGGGGCCAGCCCTCGCCTCAGCCGACTCCTGCCTGCACAGCCGTGGCGAAGGGAATACTGCTTAGGAAAGGCCCGAGATCTGTAGTCGCCGGGACAGTCACAGGAAGGTGGGCTCCTTCCGGCCTCCTTAGCTTCGCCCCGTCTAATGTCTCCTCCTGAGGAAAGTGCTGCCCGAACTCCAGGAGACGGTCGCCGCAAGGGGCCGCTCAGACCTTTCTCCCTGGACACCATCCCGGTGCGCCGGCCCGCAGTCCCTAGTGCGGTTATTTGACGTGGGTCTGTATTTCTCGCTAGACGCAACCTCCATGAGAGCGAGTCCTGGGCTGCGCGTACCCGGCACGCGCAGTCCCGCGGGCAGCCAGCTGCGCCTCCAGCGCGGGGCTGCTCAGTAAACGCCACCGGGCGAGACAAGCGTGGGCACCGCGCGGCCCATCCGCCAGCCCATCTGGGCCGATCCTACGGTGCCTAAACCTGCCCCGGTGGCTCTGAGTGGACTCGGGAAGGGAGAGGGCACCCTGGGCTGTGACCAACCTTTGGGGGAAGAGGAAAGAGGGTTTCGTGCCGAAGCAAAGTAATACCAATTAGGAAAATTTCATCGGAGTGCTTTCGCTAAGTTTAGAAGAACCCTTGGATGAACAGATGTAGGTTTGATTAAGATCATTCCAACCTCCAATTCCAATTTCTTTGATAGATTCTTAACCCCATTAGTTGCTTTATTCAAGATTCGGTGTGAGCTGTAGTGGGGGGCAGCTTTGCATTCTCTAGCAGCCAAGGGGTGAGGAAGGAAAAGGGACTGACGCCGTGCTCGTACTGGGCATTTCTACGTGGCGTTCAAGTCCTGAGGGCCTCACTGCATCTCCGGCTCAGAGCCGCCTCGGGGGTGCTGGGGTGCTGGGTCGCAGGAGGGGTGGCTGTGCTGAGGCAGGCAGGCGGACATCAGGGCCCCCACAGGAGCAACGCCACGTGGGCTGTTCCCGGCATAACGCCCACATGCCCACTTGTCAAAGAACAACGTCATAATCAATTAACAGTAAGCGAACACCCTGGCGATGAGGCGCTGTCGGAGGACACGCGTCTTCCGACGCAGCTGGGCTGGCAGCGAGACGAGCAGCGCAGCGAGTGAACCTGACAGCCGAGCAGAGGCCCGGCTCGGCATGCCGCTGACTGAAAATGACGCAGCCGGGCTGCACTCCTCTGCCTCTGCTTGGAGTTTAAGCACATCGCTCCTAAGTACTCTGTCACCCAGGTCGTGTCTGAAGGCTTGAGTTAGCTTCTTCTAAAAATCGTAAGCTGTTCCAGCCTTGTCCGACTCAATCACCCAGAGAAGTCGAGACAAGGAGAAGCGCGAACGCCATCTGCCCGTGCTCTGCAGGCCCGGCTGCCCCGAGGTGGGAAGAACCGGGCGGCGCCGTGCCTGCCGTGTGCGGGGACGCAGCCCCAGCGGGGCCCGCCCACGTCACACAGATGGTTCTCTCATGGTTCTCTCGGGGAAGCCTGGGGGCAGTCACACCGCTCCACCCCGCACTTCAAACACCGCTGCCACGTTGCTCACTAGTTCTTGACAATATTAGTGAAAGGTTAAATGGTAAAGTGGAGTTTACTGCAGGTTAGGAGAGAAAAAAACCCGGTGGACTTGGTGGGAACATGCGCGCTCTTCTAAAGAGCGGGGAGGTAACTTCCCCATGACTGTGGGCTCAGGGGAGACCTCAGGGCAGCCGGCTGACTGCTGAGCGTGGGTGACCGGGGTGGCCCAGGCTGGGCAGCGCGCACACTCGGCTGTGACCCTCTGTGGCCGAGTGAAACCCATTTCCCTGCTGGTGGGGCCGGGATTGTTCTAAGTCACATCCACTGAGCGGTTAAAGCTGCAGAGGTGCTGAGTTTTGTCTGGGAGGAGCCGAAGGAGAGGGCAGCCTGGACAAGGCCCGGGCCCTCACAGCACGCCGGGACGGGACGGCTGACCGGCTCATCTGTACGCTTACTCCGCACGCAAAGAAACAGGGCTCTCGGGAGGGGAAGCAGCGCCCCAGGAGGCCTCCACCTCGGGCCTGAGCTGAGGCCGGGCTCTGGGAGGCCATTCCCCCGCTGGGGCCGTCCCCAGGGCAAGCATGGCGGAGACACAGAAGAGGGGCCCATCAGTGTAAGAGCTGAGTGCAGATTCTGACGGAGACTTTGGATGCTTGGCCCAGCTGGAGGCCTTCGTTCTCCTCTTCCTGCCTTGTCAGTCAGCTTAGAAGAACCCGGAAGGAAACTGCCGTTCTCTGAGCTCTGTGCCAAGCTGACTAAGGAACCTGGCTGACAAAGTTGTGACTTCTCCCTGCATGAACGTCTACGGCGCGAGGCCAGCAGTGGCCGTCCTAGGCGGGGCCAGGCACAGTGAGTGAGGTCACCGCACGACGGCCGCCATCCTTATTCCTGTTGGGTGGGGACCACCCGGCAGCAAAGGCCTTGGCTACCTCCTTGGCCCACGCGGAGGGGCCAGACACTGGGCTCAGGAGAGCTCTACGTTTCACGCACTACAGGTCAGCACCATGCCCGGGACCCCCCGGATCAGTCCCTGGTAAAGCACCCTCCTGGGAGCGTGCACCTTTAGCTCCTGGAGTGCCCCTCGTCTCAGCAGGGAGGATGTGCTTTCAACTGGCAGCCTGGGCTGGGGACAGAGCTCAGAGGCACAGGTGCTTGTCTGGCAAGCCTGAGGTCATGAGTTCGATTCCCAGTACAAAATAAATAAATAATAAATAAATAGGACATGCGGCTGGCAGCCTGGGACTCCTTTAGGACAGAGGGCTCGGCAGGCTGTCCTGGAGCGTGCACTCACCCGCACCCACATGCGCTCTGTGCACGCCTGTGACGTGCTCTGTGCCCACAGCCCCCTGTGTATCCGGCACAGTACTATTATCATGGGGCTGCACAGAACGTTTATTTTTAATTGATAAAGACAGGCTCCCCCAGGAAAAGTGATGCTGTTACAGAGTCAAGCTAATAGGGGGTGGGTGATAACGTTCTGGGAGATTATTTGAATGGGTTTCACCTTTCAGTTTCTTTCCTAAAAATTTTACTTTGATGGCTCTGAAGATGAAACTCAGGGCCTCACACATGCTAGGCAAGTGCTCCACCGCTACACTGTATCTCCAGCCCTTATTTTAATTTTCACTTTGAGATAAAATCTTGCTCGGTTGCCCAAGCTGGCCCTGAACTCGCAACCCTCCCGTCTCGGCTTCCCGAGTAGCTGGGAGCACAGGCCTGTGCCACAGGACCGGCTCCTCTTTCCCCTCTGCTTAGGGCGGGGCGGGGGAGGACAAAGACCCCGTGAGGGGCTGGCCGATGGGCAGGCTTAAGGCAGAAGAAACAGGATTAAACGCAGCCAGAGCAGAACACAGTTCTCTTACCTCGACAACCGTATTGATGGAAGTATCACAGCCGATACTAAAGTCTGTGCCCGGGACATTGTTGCTAAGGGTGGCAGCCACGACGCACACAGGGATGCAATACTCCTCGTGGCTGTCTCGCGCCTTAGCCATCACGAGCGCGCTGTGGAAAGCCTGAAGCAGCAGGGCCATGGCGGTTAGCGGGGCACAGGCACGTCACCTGCCGGTCACCGGGTGAGGGGTGTGGCTCCAGGACGCGACAGAGGGACCTGGGTCGCCGGGGTGAAGCGGTTTCATGCGGGTCAACAGAGCCAAGGGGTGCCTCGATTAGCATCCCTGCGGGAGGAGGCCACGCCTCAGGCACGCACGAGCCACACGGCGTGGCCCTCCGCCTCGTTCCCCTCAGCCCACGGGGGGAGGCAGGAGCAGCTGAGTTAGGGTGGCGCAAAGCAAGCAGCAAAGCAGGCGTCAGGCAGGGGACAGCTGGGCATCGTGGTGTTAGTCATTAGAGGGGACGGCTGCTCGCTTCCTGGCATCTCAGGGCAGGTGGGGAAAGCCAATTGGGTGGGAGGTTTGGGTACAGCCAGCGCCAATCCTGTGACTGCTGCAGGCGAAGGGTGGGGAGAGCACAAGGCTGTGGGGAGCACATCAGACACGGGTGTCGCTGACGCAGGCAGGGTCCCCGCAAGGCCAGCGCGTGCGGCCACGGGAGTGGCCACGAAGGAGCGCACAATCCCGTTACCCACCGGCCGGTCAGCGGGGGCCCCGGGCTCCTGCACGCTCTCTGTCGGGGAGGAGAAACTCCTTCCCTTCCGGAGCGAGCTTCCCTTTCAGGGCCCCAGGCAGTGCTTACATTAAAAGCAGGAGACCAGCAAGAACCCAGTCAGCTGCTTTGGGATTGCTGAAACCTTTCAGCTGTGATGTCAAGCAAGGGAGCCGTTCTAGCCCACGGCAGTTCTAACTGCCTGCCACGGGGGAAGAGCAGGTTAGTGGTGAGATGCAGGTCCACGCGCCCACAGCGCCCAGGTTCCAGCCGCTGCCCACCGAGCAAGGGGCTTCCGTGAACCACTCGTCTGGGGCAGCGCTGTTTACAGTCGTCTCCGTCTCTCGATGTACCAGTCTAATGTGCTGCAGACATTGGTGTCGGGGGACGCGGGCCTCCCGACGAGGGTTTACGATACATGCGAGTGCTTGTACCGTCCCACAACCGGAGCACCAATCTCAGTTCTAGTGCCTGTGCGGCCGAGGGCTCGGGACAGCGGGGTGTGGACCTGCAGGTAGTTAGTACTTAGAGCGGTCAGCAGGAGGGTGACAGTCAGCACGGGGACATGATGGCACCGTGTGGGCAGGAGCTCCCAGCGCCCACCACAGCCAGCCCCGCCTCCACAGAGCTCAGCACGTGGCCCCTGGCGGGCGCCGTGCAGGTTCTGCTTCTGGACTCTGGTTGTGGCAGTTACTGTGGGCATCATTAGCAATGGCAGCCTACATCCAAACTGCCTCGGGATGCCGCTGCCAGTGCCCACACCATTCGCTGGGCTCCTCAGCACTTTCAGAAAAGCATTTTCACGTCCTTCAATCTCCTTCAAGCACATGAGGGGCAGCTGAACTGGGGAGCCTTCGCCAGAAAAGCAGGAAGCTCTGAAGACACACAGACTCTTGCCCCTGGGCCCTGCAGGGAGCGACAGCGGCCGCACCTGCTCCTGGCGCCAGGTGTGCACATCCTAAACCCTGGAACCTCCCTGCACATCCGGAGTGAGCCCCACCAAGAAAGAGACGGGACAGAGCTTTAGGGCGGCAGTTATGCCGTTCGGTTTCTGGTGACTGCAGTGCAGGGCTCTCAGCCGGGCTGTGGCCGACGCCACCTTCACAGCGTTTGCTGGCACCTCCCACTCAGCTGTGGTTGTTTTGCGGGACAGAAAAATGCTGCGCCAAAGGCAAGGGGTAAGAAGTGAATCCAGCTGAAAAACCCTGCACCTGCAGCCTGAGCTTCCCGCGCGTCTGCTCTGAGGGACCTGGTTAGCCGTGCTCTCTCCGAGGCTGTCTGCATTTACTGGGACTCATTTCTAAGCAGGTGTCTGCAAGCTAAGCATCCCTGCTGGCAAGGAGGCGATGTTTAATGAAAACGACTGAACACCAAAGGTGATGACAGCTTGGTAAGGCCAGCTCAGGGTTTCTGGACTGGGGGACTGTCCTTACACCGCAGGGTAAGGGGCAGGCAGAACCCCTGACCTCTACCCACTGGACGCCAGGAGCATCCTTTTTCCTGGATGTAACAACCCACAATGTTCCTCGACATTGCAGATGTCGGCTAGCTGGACAACACCTGCACCGAGGACACCAAACTCTGAGCAAAAGGAGTCACCTGCTACCGGGAGGTGCCCATGGACTGCAAAATTCAACGCTGTTCAGACTGCACAGGTGACCTGCTCAGGACGCCTGTTTTAAGCTGTTAAGTACAGTCAGTGGACTGATACTGACTTGCCACGGGCCCTCGGTCCTCGAGGGCTTCCTTGATATACCAGAACAGTGGCAGAAGGGACATGGGGGACGTGTGCACAGCTGCCTCGTGGCCCTCACGTCCTCATTTTCTGGAGACGATGCAGCCCCCGTCACTCTTACGGTCAGCCTAGCTGAGTTCAGAACCGAATCCAAACTACACTGAACAGGAATCAACGCCACCGCTGATGAAGAACACTGAGGGAAACCGGCACCGTGCTCGCACACGGGCCCCTTCACCTTCAGGAAACACAGAAGGACCCTTAGCTTCTGCTCACCCCTCACAGGCCCCAGAGCAGTCAGCACGCACATCCTGACCGGCCCGCCTCGGCCGCACGCTGCGAGACAGCAAAACCCAGACGATGCAGCTGCTGGAGCCTCAGCAACAGAACATGCACACTCACACACACACTCACACACTCACGCACTCACGCACTCACACACTCACGCACTTACCAGGTGGGACTGTGCCCGAATCCATCGGAAATGCTAAGTACCTACTTGTTCCTTTTCCTTCTCAAACATTATTAATGGTCAGTCTGGCCTTGACAAACTCAAATGAATAAAGGACTAAAGTTAAGGAAGTTTACAAAACCACTCAAAGGGATGTAAAAGGGAAGGGGGATAGATAATTTGGAGATTTTCCCCTATATATCTGGTTTTCAGATTTCCCACTATTATGCATTATATATTGAAAATCTGGGGGAAAACAATTCTTGTGGCAGAGGAGCCTGTAACTGTAAAATGAGCGAATCTTTTCTTCATGCCTGAAAGTGCCTAGCAAATACCCACGAGGAGACAAACACCAGCTTCAGATAAACACCGATCTTCGTCAGCACCTACAGAAGCTTTGCTCCCAGTAACTGCAAATGACAGCTGTCCAGATCCCCACCTAGGCCACTAAGGTAAATTTAATTAGGTGACAATGAGGAAAAACAATTGCTTTCCTTGCAAATTCAGCTCATGTAGAGTTAAAATCTAGCTAAAGCAGATAAAAGAGAAAATAAAATAAAATTCATTTTGTGGGAGCTGTTCATCTTTACATTTACAAGTGAAAATTCATCAAGAGCCTGGATCAGTCCATAGCAGCAAAAGCTGGAACAACCGTCAGCAGAGAGCACATGCAGTATCTAAGTAAGGTGTTAGTGATGGCGAATAAACATCGCTTCCAGGAGACGCTGGACTCGATGCTTTAGTGAAGAAAACGAGGAAGGTTCAGGAAGTTCAGAAAAGCAAGAAGTAAGTGCTAAGCAATACTTACCACCTGCATTTTATTTTTAAAGCTTTTGGGGGGCTTTTATTTACCAGTACTAGAAATAAGTTTGGTGCCAAGAATTTAAGAAAAAAGAATCTTAGAAAAATATCATTTATAAAATCTAGGTCTTCTAAGGAAAATAAAATCTTGAGACTGCAAAATTTTAAGACACTGAATTAAAAATAAAAACCCTAAAATAGCATGAATATTTTAGATATAATTTAAGATCACCACTTTACCAGTGGAAAAATAATGTGAACAGCCATAACCAAAATATTGTAGGTGTAAGCAATGAGTTCAAGTCAATGAGCAAAATTACAAGACATTTCGTTCAATATCTATCCTTATGCAACAAGTAGAGAACCTTGAACTCAGGATTTATCACAAGACATTATAGGCTGGAAATACATTAGGCTTAGCACCCAAGAAAACAAAAACAAAAACAACAAAACAACTCATTTGAATGATTATCAAATCACAGAACACTGCGATCTGATCTGCTTAGCTGCAGAAGCTCACCATCACTTCATGGGTCTGGACAGTGATGGTGTCAGCACAGCGGCTGCACAGGAGGGCAGGCGGTGGAAATTTGGCGAGCAAGATCGACAACTTGTAGAGACTAAAGGACTTTTTAATGTATTTTTGTGAGAAAGTAAGTAAATCAATAAAAGAGTTCGCGTAGGTTTTGTGTGGTGGCTGGCAGGAGCTATTTCTAGTGTACTGGTAGATAAAGGGCCGGAGCTGGGGTTAGCATCAGCCACGCCTGCTTTGCTGGCACACACGCACTTACGTCTGTGATAGTGTTCAGAGCTGTGTCTGCCCCGATGCTGAAATCGGAACCGGGCACATTGTTGGAGACAGTAGCGGGAACCATAACCATAGGGACACAGAATTCCTCATGCTCCTCCCGGGCGGCTGACAGCTCTAGGAGTCCCAGGTAGGCCTGTCAGATAAGTGTGTGTGACTGTGGGGCCGGGAAGGGGAGAGAGGGGTGCGGAGGGCGTGGGAGCCTTGGGAGCCACTTCTACCAGAGCACACAGGGTACATATGGGATACCACGGGCCACTAAAAAATCAACAGAGATGCATTAAGACCACAGACAAGGACAGAGGTTTTCTAAGCACAAAGGAGAGAAACAGACATTATCATTTCAAAGTAGAACTAAATAATCTCTTATTGGTGACAATCTGATTATTCGAGGTTCTTATATTTTTTAATCAAAACATTACCTGGGGACTGATCTTTATTGAATAGGACACACCTAAAGACTACAGTCCGATATAGTACATGAACTACTTTCCTCTCTATGTAACTACTTTCCTCTCTAGAGAGGACTGACTTCGAATTTAAAAGACGGACTTCCATAGACTGGAAATAAATCAGCACTCACGGGATAGACGAGCCTCAGTCAAGGCGCCAGGCCTTTGCTTCCCTAGTGCACTACTTTACCGAACTAGGCGAGGCTTAGGCCAGTTTTGCTGCCATGCTGTTCCTTACACTGCTGGTGTTACAACTAGCCAGTGACAGCGGGGCTCAGCGGTCGGCAGTTCCAGTTCCCGCGGAGCAGTCGGTAAGTACTACGCTTCTGGGGGCCCACCCAGTTACCACTCAGGCCTCAAAGCTGAGACAGTGTCGTACCTCAAACCCACCGATGATCAGCAGGGCGTTGATGTTATGGACCCGTATCTGTTCCGCGATCTGCGCCAAGTACTTTCCGGGCAGGGTACTGAAAACAGAGCAGGAGGAGAGGTCAGACCTTCTCACAAGCGTCACACCCGCCCATGTGCATCACGCTGGCCAACCCTTCGAAGACCCCTCTGTGCCCCCACGCTCCGCTCCCACCTCCCGTCCCTGGCCAAGCTCTCTGGCAGCGCGGGCAGTGGGCTGCCTCCCTCCCGCCGCTGTGGTTGGCAGACGGCAGCTCGGGCAGTGAGTGCTGCTGAGCGGTTCGCAGAGCAGCAGTGGCCCGTAATCACACGTCAGAAAGAGAGTATTTCAAAAGTAAGTGAGAAGTGTTTCAACTAGTTGTTCTTTTTTTTTTTTTTGGTTTTTTCCTGGTACTGGGAATTGAACTCGACCTTGCTCTTTCCGGGCAGGTGCTGTGCCGCTGAGCTAAATCCCCAGCCCCTCAACTAGTTGTTCTAACTAAAAAGAATTCTACTGTCTTATTACAAAAAAAATTAACCATAATGGTTTGCGATTACTATCAGTAATTTGTTTACATGGAAATATCCAGTTTCCAAATAACTTTTATGTATATATTATTCAATATAATTTCATTTAAAACCACACTCACCTACACTTGCTATTCCTCTCCTGTGTTGTCATGTATTTCAAATGACATGATCAAGAACAGCAGCATCAGATAGATGATATTTGGTTATGCCCCATCCCCAAATTCCATCCAACATCCATTCCTAATTTCTCAGGCTTACTGGAGAAAATAAAGTGCTTACATTTTGTAAGAAATTTTAGGGCAAAAATATGTAGGCACTGTAAACTGGAGCAGACAAGCGGGCACAGCTGACTGCAAAGTCCCGTGAGCTTTCCGAGGCAGCTTTTCGCGCACGTTCAGAGTGCGCCCCGACTGCCGGCTGGCTCCTGTGACCGCTCACGAGTGGCACCCCGAAGCCTACGCTCGACACGCCTCGGCCAGCGTGCACAAGCCTGGGACGCGTGTTTGCAGACACAGCCACTTCTAACTAAAGCTTTGCCACCCAGAGGCCGCACACCATGGCACTGGGTGAGAGCAGCAGCAGGTAGCTTCGGAGACCCTCTCCAGCCCTGTGGAACCCTCACTCTTAGCCAGGTGCTACCGAGGTCCTGTTTTTAAAGCAGCGCGAAGGATGTGATCTGATTTCCCTGGAATAGAATACCACAATAACACGGAACCCCACATTTTTTTTAGCTTTACCTAGAAATTCCTTTCTTTCAGATTAAAATATGAACTACAATAAGGACTGACATTAATAGTTGTACCCCTGAGATAATCAATGATGAAACAGATTTAATATTAAATATCGCACCTTGTGAAAATATCCTACCCTTAGCTTTGCAGGAACACTGAAGCTGATTGTAGTTCAGAAAAATGTACTTTGATACTAGAGTTCCTGCATCCTCTCCTCAGCTGTGCAGACCCGAGCCTCACGTCACCACCAGCTCGGCTCTGCGGTTCCCACCCACAGGGGTCTCCCTCAGCAAGGCCTAGGTGCTCGTTTACACAGCTGGGTTGCTGAGGCTCAGTATCACCACTCGTCTTTACGACCTGCATCAGATACAGGGTTCCTGCACACCAGTTTGCTCTTCAAAACAATGCAAGTAAGGAATTACTAGAGAAAAATGTCCACAGGTATTAGGTTTCGACCTAAGACGTCCCCCGAAGTCTCCTGCGTGTGCAAGGCGACTGTGTCCGCAGCACCGTGCTCAGCGGTGGACCCATCCCTGGTGCACTCTATGGCTGAACGTGGTGCTGGGCGGTGGGGCCCGGGTGGAGTCCCTCGGGTGGGGAGAGTCACGCGGGGCGTGAACGGCAGGGAGCGGGGCCTTGCTTCCTGGTTGCCGTGGAACGAGCGCCTTTCTTCCCGTGCTCTGCCTCCACGTGTTCTGCCTTGGAGCCAGCCAGCCTCCGGCTGAACCCACAGCAGCTACGAGCCAAGTAGCCCTCTCCCCTCTGTGAGCTGGGGCGCCGGTGTCACGTGCCGGGTGGGAAAGCGGCTCAGACAAGTCACCGTCCCTGTCCTTCCAAGCTCTGGATTCACCCCCAGCTGCCTAAGGCACGACCAAGCTCCTGGGGTGAAGACGAGTACCCCAGTGCCGCTCGCTGGAGGAACTCTACAACAAACTAGAAGAAGCATCAACACCCAGCTACTCTCTTCCGGAAGGAGCCCCTTTTTTCTTCCTTAAGAGGGGGTCAGAGAGTTAATACTTGGAAGTTACCGTTTTGTCCCAAGAATGGACCCTCCTTGGCCAGTCCAACCTCCAACATCTCCCCAGCCGATTTCTTTGATCTAACGTGCAAACAGAGTAAAACAGCTGAAGTGAGAAAGAGAAAGGGAAGCCACAAAGCTCCAAAAAAGGCTCAGGGGGGAGGGGGATCGAAAGAACTGAGACGTTACGAGCACATGCCAACTCTCCACGATGAGTGCAGTCATTAGGTGCTGCAACTATGCACTAACAAAAAGTAGAATGGCTCAGGCTTCCGGCCTCCAGCAGGCTGTTTCCACAGAGAGCTGCGAAGCACGACCAGGCTGCATGTCTCGCAGCAGTGCTCAGTGCTTCGAGGGGTCAAGCGGACGACCGCTGAGGCCAGACCCGCGCACGTTACCTACAGCGCCTCACACAAACCTGCCAGCCTGGGAAGCAGGAGACCTCTCCGTGGTGCCTTTGAGACAACTTGCAAATACACTGCGGCCTGGGCTTAATTGGAAGGCTGAGAATGTAACCTAGGGCAAGATCTTAAAACAGAAGCTACTTTCTAAGCAGGCAATCTTTACAGGCAGGACGCCGCGGAACCCAGGGCCGCAAGGGCTGCAGGAGCTGGGGTGGGGGCGCGGGCTTGCCTCCTCACAGGCAGTGGCATTCCCACCGCCTCGCACCACCCGGGAAGACTCACGTGGCCTTTGGCGAAGCCGTCGAAGCCGTCGTAGATCGCGAACATCTTGTGGCCCTCAGCGATGCCCACCCGCACGGCAGAGCGCACGGCCGCGTTCATGCCGGCAGCGGGCGCCCCCACGTTGATGACAGCTACGTTGCAGTTGGTCTGAAGACAGGAAAAAGCAGGCGCAGGTCACCAGGGGTGCGCAAGCTCCCCGTGCTGCTCAGCATGGACTTGAACGCCAGCCGACTGCGGTCCACCTTAGCGTGAAGGTCAGGATGGAAGGTAAGGACAGCCCTCTTCCAGGAGCCAGCACTTGAGTGGGGCCCCATGCCAAGGAAGGCGGGGGCACCGGGGCCACCTACCTTTGGGATCTGATCGTCAGGCAGCTTGATGGCCAGTCGCTTGTAGGTCTTCAGGTTGCCTTCAAAGCTCCTGAAGGACAAGCACACGGCTGGGTCACAGCTGAGAACAGGCAGCACCACAGGAGGGCGCCGGGGCGGGGGCGGGCAAAGCAACAGCCTCATCCGCGGCCCATCTGTGCGAACACTCCGTCTACTTACTACTGGGGAAGACAGAGGCCCCGGTACTATCCACGACCTGCAGAGCCCTCAACAAGGACCCGGGGTGCTATGTTTAGTTTAGAAACAGACTAAGGCAAAATGGCATTCTCGTGCTCTTCTGAAGTTTCTTTTCAAAATACTGGCAATGTGTCGCCTTGTCCCTTCATTTCATGAGGTTCTGAACAACCTTCACCCTGCCCCCTACAAAACGTCAAATAGAAAAAGCGTTTCTCTCTAGTTACCTGGGCATTCGCCCTGCAAAAATCGTGCCTTGTGTATTACTTTGTTTGCCTTTCAAATTTTTATATTGTGGTATAATAAGCACAACCTCTAACCGCATTCTGCATGACCAGACAAAGGAATAGAAGTTCCTGAAGAAATAAGGTTTCCTTCAAAATAACTCACCTCCCTCGGAGTTTCACAGCATCCTTAAATCTTCCCTCGTCCATTGCCTTTTGTACATCTTGGGTCTTTTAAAAACATAAAAAAGGAAGGAAGACTGTGTCAAGAGTTAGTATGTCTGCAGTGGTTAGGGTAGCAGGGTTGGCGCAGACCCCGGCGGCTGGACCACTTCACGGTGCGACCTTGCTCGCTGCCCCAAGGCGGGGCTGGATTGCTGGCTGCCCACCTTGGATGCCAGCTGTCAGTGCCAGCTGTGAGGCTGGAGCTCCTGGGGTCCACCCAGCTCAAGCTGCTTCCGGGAAAAAGGAGGAAGAAGGTGGCATCTGCTCTCTATGCCCATGAAATTACCAGGACTTCACCTTATAACAAAACTACAGGAAAGGGCTCTCTCAGGGAAGGGTCTAAAAAATTCTCACAAAATTTTTTTGGCCTCAGGGGGCTGTAGGGTCTAAATGTGGTTACAGCAGGCGAGCGGCGAAGAGGGCCTAGGGCTGCCCCAGGACTGAGGGCTCAGGACCAACACACACCGCAGTGAGCCCCGGTCAACTTTAGGGTTTTGGGCAAGGTCCCCATTGCCCCAAACTTCAGTTTCTTCATCTATAAGGTAAGGAAAATAGCCCTACTTCCAGGGTTGTCTCTGATTGTTAAAAACATGTCAGACCTTTAGTAAATGCCACACGCAGACGCTCCCCAGATGGCTCGCTATAGCTCTGACGACGAGACCCTGTATGATGGCTTGAGGAAGCTAGGTTACAGCCACTGCACTTGTCCCTGGACGGTTGTAAGAAGCCCTTACGAACGTGCACAGAGCTCAGGGCTGCGGTCCCTGCAGGCCCGTCATCTCTGTTTCCGCCACTTCCTCCTCTCCTGTCCCCAAGGATAAACACGCACAGGCAGAGACACACTCTATGCACAGAGGTGGACGCACACGAACACAGACTTTCTCCACAACTACTGGGTTTTTAAGACTACTTTCTGCAAGTCCTTTTAATAACCTGTCAACTTCCCTCCATGTATGCATACTGTAAAAGATACACCTCAGGGTTAGTGGAAAAATAGTGTCGGTCATGACTAAGCCTTTGGAAAAGGAACGCTAACGGCCGTTTCAAATGGAACTAACGCTGCTGCCACCTCATTTGCTGGCGGTTGGAAATTCCAACTCATCTTTCTTTCATCCACTTGCGAGCACTCCTGGGCCTGAAGGGGGCGGGCTCATCTCAGAATGTCAGAGGAAACCGTGCAACAGCCCATCACAGATTTGAACGTCCTCAAAAGGCGGTGGCTAAAACTGGAGAAACAGCCACGTCACACCTGCTATGAAATGCCACACGACACGCTGCTCGCAGAGCATTTGCTTGCACTTTGTCATCCCGGGAGCATCGGGGTGCAGAGCCACCTGGATCCTCTCTGATGGCTGACAGAGGTAGTCAGCAGGGTCCTCAGAGGATCCTCATTCTCACGATGAGATTCACCTCAGGGAAGTTACTACTAGAGGTGCCTCGTGGCCGGCAGCTTCGAGAACAAGCAGAGGCAGTGTGGTTTCACACACCGTGCAGTGTAGACAGGAAGCCTGCCGCCATCAGCCCCGGGCAGCTCCTCATGTCCTCAGAGGGGCCACTTAACCCGCTGAGCACCCGAGGGGCTGCAGACAGACGGCCCGAGGCTCTCACGCGGCCACGAGCCTGTGCCCGGCCGCCCCTCACTCACCATCTGCACACACTCCATCAGGGGCAGGCGCACGGCATGGTTCCCGTTCAGCGACACAACACAGGCAGGGATCTCGGGGGTGGCCTCCAGCAGGGCGATGACCGCCTCCACCCCCATGCGGCTGGCCTGCAAAGGACACCGTGACAGTCAAGGACGGCCCCGCTATCCTGTTCCACATGACCACTGGAGACCACGCCAGGAACCCCTCTCTGTGTGGAATGCACTTATCACCCTCCCACTCGGCTCCGGGCCGCCCCCCGGAACAGAGATGAGATTCCAGTAGGAGCCAGCAAGCTCGGGAGGCGAGAGCGACTTAGTGACCTGCGGAGGGCAAGGAATACTAAGAACGAGGCTTTGGGCTCAGGACTCCAGCGGTCCCCTGGGCTGGTCTGGACACTGCCTTCCACCTGGGATTTTCTCCCCTGGTGTCAATATCCTCCTCACCAGCAGGCTTCCCACGTTAGCAAAGGTCGCCAAGCATCCCAGTAGCCCCAGGCTGGGAAATCACTGTTTGTCAGCAAATCTCCGAGGATCCTTCCAATAAGGACCGGGGTCACTTCAGTCCCCAGGGAGGAGCCTGCCAGTCTGCCTTTGGGATAGACTGTTCCTTGCAGTGTGTAGAACTATTTCCTCCCCAGACACCTCGTGGAGATGCCTGGCACCTTCCTTCCTCATTTACCAAAATCCTGTCGAACGCGGAAGGGGTCCCTCCTCTCTGCACATGTCCGAGGATGGTCACTCGAGTGTCGTATCCCAGCTGTTTCACCACAAGCTGCGGAGAAAGATTTCCATCAGGAATACAGACCATTACACGCAAGTGACGCAGCGGCTCAGACTCGGTAAGGGCCCTGGCCCTGAGGAAAGATTTCTCGTACCCCTCCTTCAGATCTAAGGGGCACATGGTGCTGGGGATTTAGCTCAGCGGCCAAGCTTCTGCCTGGCAAACCCAAGGTCGTGAGTTCGGTTCCTGGTACCGGAGAAAAACCAAAACCAAAAACCAAACCAGATCTAAGGGGCACAAATGCTCATTCCTAAACTCTGCTTTCTAAAGGAATGATCAGTGGAACAGGCAACTAAATTTTATTTTTAAAATAATACTTTTTTACTGCAAGACTTTTGAGTGTATTGAATTAACATGAGTATATAGATTTACTTTTCCACCTCTTAGATTTTATGAAATCTATTTTTTTTGACCTATTGAATAATCATTAGCTTTTCTCAATGGTTGTTGTAGGAAACACATAATAATAGACATGCATCCTAAAATAATACTTTTATTGTACAATAAAATTTTCATATCCCAACTAGCAAAAAATATAAGTAACACTGATTTTCTAAAACATGCTGTTTTAATAGTTTGTATATAAAGTATTATCTGTATGTACAAAAATGTAAGCATTTCCCTGGTATCACTTTAAATCCGTACAGCTGTGACTTGAACTGCACAGACCATCTAAGGAAAGTCAGTCCTGTGTGTGCAAAAAATGTCCCTAGACCTCAGTTTACCCCTCTCTACAAACAGTGGTGCTGGCTCTCGAGTCCACGGTCCCTTCTTGATCTGGGGTCCTGTGATTTAATCTCTCTTCAGGTTAAGTGAGAAAGAAAATCTTACTCCTGGTTTTATCAGCTGCTTCTGTAAATACTGGCAGATGGCTCTCACAGGTCTCTGTCAATGACTTAACCCCGGTACTGCACTAGAATCCATAAGACATGCACCTGGCGCATTACTTGATCACAGCTGGGCATGACAAAGAAATCAACTTGTAAAAGCAGGCTGGCAGTGCCTGCGGCCTGACCTGCGGGTCGAGCCGGAGCCTGGCTCCCGCCCAGTGCCTCGCCTACTACGCTAGACCCTGGCTGTCGCGTCACAGTCCTGTTGAGACAGGCGAGCCCCAGTCTGAGCGAGCCCCACGCTAAGCCTGCCAGACCCTGCCCCTCCCCAGGGCCGCGAGGCAGCGCGGGCCCACAGGCAGGAGGCGGCTGTCCTGGTGAACGTGCCCCGCCGGTGCGCAGGTCAGCAGGAAGGGGAAGAAGAGGACACCGGCTTTCTCTGCTGTCACAAAGCCGGCAAGCGGTTAGTCCTCCTTTCCTTTAAGGGCTGGAACTGTCTACCACCAAGAACACAACTGGTCCTTCCACCGCCTCTCCTCTCCTCGTGCTGGGGGACTCACAGAGTCACAGCAGAGGACACAAGACGTGCTGGCTCTCTGGAGCCGGGGCGCTGTGTGTCCCCAGAGCTGTTCAAGTTATGAGCCATTATGAAAGTGTTTCTTAATATCAGGGAGGAAAAAAATTAATACCATGCAATGTTCTAAACTGAAATCCTGTCAATCATGCTAACAGCTCTTATTTTCAGGTGGGCAGCAGCATAAAAGGAAGAACACATACTTACCTCCTTGATTTTTTCAGAGGTAATAGGTTTATTTTGGGTATCAATTGCTCCTTCGGCCACAATGATAATATTTAGCCTCTTTTTCCTGGCACGGTTCTAAGGAAACAGAAAATTGAAACCCTCACTCATTCTTAGTCTGAAGAACTGGCCTCTTTCTGGGCAGAAAGCTTTGCCTCATTTTGAGGAGTGCGTCCTGGTAACACCAGCAGGCGGTAACGGGGACTCTGGGTCCAGACACGGAGGGCTGAGGAGCACAGGGGCGGGAGGGCCCCTTGGGGACCTGGTAGACTCGGTGACAGTAACAAACGCAGAGAACTTATCCTCTGATGGGTCCCTGGGTGGGTGGGGTGTTGAATTGCTGACCGACAGAGACCTCTACCACAGGACAACCCCCAACACACACACACACACACACACACACACTCCTCTCCTAGGAAACCGTGCTTTCTGTCGCCTGTATTCCAGTCACCTCTCCGTGAATCCTACCGTCAACCCACTCATGAGGCCATTTGATGAGATAGTCCTGGGCACAGGCACAGAAGTGGACAGGTAGGTGCTGGTAAGAAAGTGGGAAAGGACACGGCTACAGTTTGGTCTGAATATCCCCCAAGGGACCATGTGCCGAAGGTTTGGCCCCTCGGCCATGACCCTGGGAGGAGGTGCCTTTGGGGGCTTTTTTTGGTGGTACTGGAGACAGAACCCAGGGCTTTTGCAATAACTACACACGTCCCTAGTCTTTTTTCTTTTAGGGTCTCGATAAGTTGCTAATCGAGAATGGATGAGACTGGGCTTGAACTTGCAACCCTCATGCCTCAGGCTTCAGAGTGCTGTGATGACAGGCACGCACCACCACACCTGATCTGCTTGGAAGAGGTAGAGCCTCGCGGCAGAGTTAGGTAATCAAGAGCACGGCTTTGATGGAGATGCTGGGACTCTGACCTCTCCTCTCTCTCTTTTCTCCTGACGACATGAAGTGATCAGAAGTCCTCTGCTCCACCCTCCCACTGTGACATACTGTGTTCCACAGGTCCAGCTAACCATGGACTGAAACCTCTGAAACCGTAAGCCTAAATAAGCGTTTTGACTGGGATGTAACTCAGTGACAGAGCCCTTGTCTAGCATGCATGGGGCTCCGGGTTCAGTTCCCAGCACCACAATATCCACAGAAGCAGAAATAAAGTAAACCTTTCCTCCTTTGAAGTTGATTTATCTCAGGTATTTGCACAATGACAGAAACACTGTAATGTGGATTACTGCCTTCTCAATAGATTTGCTTTCTATAAAATCTCAAATTAAAGGCCTTCCTGGGGCTGGGCTTGGTGGTGCACCCCTGTAATCCCAGCATTTGGGAGGCTGAGGCAGGAGGATCATTGTGAGTTTGAGACCAGCCTAGGCTACAAAGTGAGCTCAAGGCCAGCCTGAACTGCATAGCAAGACCCTGTCTTGAAAAGACAAAAAAAAAAAAAAAAAAAAGGCCTTGCTGTACGAAGTGTCAGCAGTTGCTGACCCCGAAGATGGCCCCGCCAGAAGCCAGGGAGGGGCGGGCGTCTCAGTGTGGCTCACGCTGCTTTGGCAGCAGCATCACAACCTGAGTTTTGTTTCAGTTTCTTTTTTCTTTTCGGTTTTTGCAGTGCTCGTGATTGAACCCAAGGGCCCTGCACTGAGCTACACGCCCAGCCCTTTCTTAGTTTTTTATATACTTGGCCTTCCTAGAGAGACATCTGCCCTATGCCAACAGACACAGCATGGAAGACAAATGTGCCACAAATGCCAGACAGGAAGGAAAAAGCCCAGTGCAAAATAATTAGCAAACAGACATAGCTGCGAACCCATGCCCTGGAGACCTCCCAGCTGAAAGAAATGTCAAAACGTCCCGCTCCAAGTCTTCCGCAGGACTTGAAACTGCAGATTTGAAGACGTTTGTGCTCAGGGATGTGGAAGAACAGCAAACACATTTTCTCTCTGAATCTCATTTCCTTTAATAGCTGTGGATTTCACGGTACCTACTCCATCCAAATTGAAATCAGAATGGACTGTTTTGTATGAAAATAAAGTCCTGGCTGTTTGTCCCTGGTGTTAATCTGAAGTTTTGGGAAGAGGAAGACACGTGCACAGCTCTTAGAGAGACCCCCCGCCCCTCGCCACAGGCCTGACTCTATTTTCTATCAGCCAGCTTTCACTCATTTAAAAGGCTGCCCGCGTTGGTGATCCCAAAGGCAGTCAGGGCTCCTGACTAAATGAGCACTGTGGGAATCCCGGTTACCTCTGAGAGTTTGATGCACATGTTCTCCTCCCAACCTTCTTCCGGTGGAGACTCCGGGAGGAAGACCCAGTCTGCGCCGCAGGCCAAGGCACTCACCAAGGCCAAGTATCTACGTGGAAAAGACGACGATGAACACCCCGAGGAGGACGCTTCCCACAAGGCACCCGAGGTCACCTAGCCTCAGTGACAAACTCGGGCAGACACAGCATGGAATACGGACCAGGAGGCACTGGATTCTCTGCGGACTCTCCACAGGACATCCACAACAGGGGGAGATCAAGGGGATGACACGGAGGGGCCCCCCCCGACGCTGTGCATGCAGGTACGTACCCACAGTGTCTGCCCATCACCTCTAGGACGAAGGTCCTCTGGTGGCTGGAAAAGAGACAGAGGGCACATTCACTCACCACTGCTGGAAACAGCACGGAAAGCAAACAGAAAGTGTGCTTACGGCCAATGAGACAGAAAGCCTGCCTCAGAATTATAGCAGGTACCCAGGCTTCCAGAAAATGACTCACTTTCTACAAAAACAGACGCTGCTGCAATCGTGTCTCAGGGTTGTGGGTAGCAGGGCTTCAGCAGCAACTTTCTGCTTACGTGTTTTACAACAGTTACACTTGTGCCCTAGGACACAAGCACGTCCAGTACGCTTCCTATGCTCTTTTTGAGAAAATGGCTATATTGGGCTAAGCTAGGTAGCTCTGTCAGAAGCCGTGGGCTGGATATACAAGGTGGAGCTGAAATGTACAGTGAACGTTTAAAAATGATCACAGCAGAAGACCCCCCCCCCCCCGTGGCTTTGAACTTATTTAACCCATCGTTTTGCCCCTTGGTGAGCAGCTTTGGAAGTCTTTTTCCTGAGTGTGTTTGTGAGGTGTGATGAAAAATATGGTGAATGCTGAAGCCAAGTGCCATCCGACACAAGGGCAGGCTCACGAAACACAACGATGCGCCTTATTTTCTGCCTCTGCCACCATGCAACTGCTGGTTCTTCTCCAAAGTCAGAACGACCAAGAAAAGGAAGCGTTTTAAATCAATTCAGGACACGGAGGTAGCTAAGACAGCACAAATGAAGACTCTCAGGACAGAGGCTTTCTACAGTAAGAATGATGGGGTAAGTGCTTGAAGTCAGGGGTGGTACTGTGAGGGGGATTAAGGACAATGTATCTTTCACTGCAATTAAAAAAAATCCAAAGAACCCCCACTACACATTCACCATATTTTTCGATCACACCCAATATCCCATGTAAACATATGAGCATGCGTGCTGCCTGATGACCAGGGACCTTCCAGAGAAGGGCAAAATCCAGATGCTCCAATCAAGCCTCCCAACTCTCAAGAGAAGACGCGTTTTTCCAAGGGCCACCGAGGCCGTCCCCAAGGACCGAAACGTGAGCAGGGCACATACACGGAGCACTCAGGCGGCCTGGCTCTCTGGGCAGCTTCCAGTGTGAAGCTCCTCACCCAGAGTGGGAGGCGCTTGTCCGGCTTATTGCTTCACACTGTTTTCACGAGCAGTGCCCCGGAAGCTCCACAGTGCCCCGCAGTCTCACTGTAACACTGTCCGGGAGTCCGCACGGCCTGGGGTGAGCTACGGCCACTCTGTCCACACTTCTGTCGGTCGAAAGTGGACAGCCCAGCAGCAACAGAACGCTGCCTTGCTTCTTATTAAGCAGGGTGGCAACTCAGCCATTTCACCTTTGTCACCCCTCCCTGTAGGAGACCTCAGGGCAAGCATTTAGAGAATTTCTTTTCTGCTTTCTAATTTCTCTCCTACATATGCATTTTTCTTTTGTGATCAGGTTAAAAAAAAGAGCAATATTTAAAACCTTAAAGTGAAAAGTGATTTTCTGGTACTGATTTCTGATACTCAAGTTGTAAGTTTTGCACCTGCATGCTCCTCGGCAGAGCACCCTAGAACCACCACGAACTGCTAAGCCCCAGCTCATCACACGCCTGTAGGTCGACTTCTGCTATCTGCTTTAAGTCCTTTTACCTCTGGGCAGTGGTCATGATGGCATCAATAACTTCAATAATTCTGTGCAAAGCCGAGTCTGTGCCAATGGTCATGTCTGTGCCACAGAAGTCGTTGTCTATGGAGCCCACCATGCCCACCACGTTGAGATAACCATGCTTCTTCACGGCTTCTGTACTGATCTTACCTGCATTGGGAACAAGCGACATGCCTCGGGATCAGTAAGAGCTGCTAATTCTGCAGGTGCCCCATGGGAGGAAACGCAGTTACAGTAGCCTTTGTCTGTTATTTCCTCAGAACTACGCACAATCTGAATCTGTATGCTTAAGAAGAGCTAAAGGTGGAAGTAACTACACAGAACAAGAGCTGTCACTGGCATTAGCGAGAGCACTGCATATAAAAATAAAAGGATGCACATACTGCAATTGGTAGATAAAAAATCTCAATTTTACCTACCGCTGGCGTCAGAGAATGACATGACCCTGAACGAGGATACAGCTCAATTTCAGAATTAGGTACTTTCTGCTATCTTCATGTTAAATTCTTACAGGTCAGCAGGGAGCTGGTTAGGTCTCCACCTAACCCTCTCTCCTGGGTCAGCTAGTTCCATATAAATGAAATTAGAATGGCCCAAGAGGCTCTGGACTGGTGGCCGCTAGTCCTGTTCTGTGCTACCGATAGGCCTGCCAGAGACCAGACAAGGTGGCCAAGAAGATACTCAGAGGTCCTTGGTGCTATGCCCCACTCCCTACGTTGATTTTTACAAATCTCAACTTTTCATTTTTTAATGAAATTGCTATTAGTTTGAGTGATACACTCCCACTGGCTGTATTTTATATTACATTGGAATTGTATAATAACATTTTAAGAGATTAAAGACTACACTATATATAGGGTTCTCCGAAGTCCTAAGTAGCATCCAAGGTGATAAAGCACGACATCATGGAACATCACTAAAGTGCAAATTAAAGTCTTACAATAACTTAGTTTAAAGAGATCCCATCAAAGCTGGATGCCTCAAAGTGTAGCTGCGGGTGTCCAAGGGCTAGGTTGGACCCCGGTCACAGCCACAATGATGTGGCTTCCCAGAAGACCTTTGATTCCGTATCTGTAAAATGGGGATAAACAAGAAAACCTGTCTCAGACTGTCATGAGGACTCCCTGGGACCTCCTGTGCGAGTGCTGAAAGACCCCTAATACACGGTAACTGATGCTGACTAGCATCGCTGCAGCTACTTGAAGCGCACATTTAAATCCTGAGGTGATCAACCACGAGAACTACAGCAGCTACTACTACTTGGCTAAAGTTAACAGGCAAAACGATCCAAGATACGTGCAGTCATTATATCAATCATAAAACTTTTCTAAAACGGCAAAATGTATGCGTTCTACCACTCTGAAGACGAAGGAACGGAAAATGTAGAGAAAGGCCGGAGAAGAGGTGGAAACAGAACCCTACCGTCCCGGGCCAACTCCTCCAGCAGTCCGCTCCACTCCTCCCGGAAGATGTTGGCCCCTGTGAGGCTCCCATCCCCTCCGATCACACACACGTTGGTAATGCCCAGCTGAACCAGGTTAAGAGCAGCTTTCAGGCGACCTTCCCGGGTACGGAAGGCTTTGCAGCGGGCGCTGCCAATAATCGTCCCACCCTGGAAGAGACATAAAATCACGTGACTGACTTCCTTCCCACTGGACGGAAAGCCAGATGGGTCGGGCACGGGTTGACTTTGACACAGGTCTTTCAATTCAAGTTCTCTGCATTTCCAGGTCTTGATTTAGTCCACTCTGATAGTCTGCGCTTCCATGGAACTTTAGTTCCACACTAGATGTCTACGAAGCATGACACCTATGTCCTAGCTGGGGGTGGCCAAGTAAGTGTGAAAAAGGAAATTGGCAGTTGTCAATCAAATATGCAGAGGCCCAGCGTCTGCAAGGACACAGTCATCTTCTAGGCAGCTTGGGTCCCAGCTGTGCAACAGCACACGAGGGCCAACAAGCGCATGTCAAGCAAAGATGCGCCATCAGCACCGCTCATCCCCAGCTGTAGCCCGAGGAGCAGCGTGTCCTGCAGCCTCCGAGTCACCAGAGATCTACTTCACAGCGTTCAAGCACACTACCAGCACAAAGCGAGTCCAATCAGTGAACCAAAGGTGTGTGCTTCCACCGATGCCACTTACAGCACAGAGCACAGGTGTGGCTGTTCCCGAGGAGGGCGGGACGGAAAGCGAGAGCGTGAAGTCTGATCTAAGCTCCCAGGAAAAGTGCGATACACGGAGTGCAAGCCGTAGTCTGCACAAGGGACTGTAGCAGGCACAGGTGACCACATGGGCCCCAGACTTTTTAAAGGCTTAACTCTGACCTACCGAAGTTCCACAAAAGAATCGTGACATTTTATACTTAGTTTTTCAAAAAGTGAGGTTGGGCTGGACATGGTGGCATAGGCTGTAATTCCTGCCCCCTGATAAGGAGGATTGTGAGTTTGAGCCCAGCCCGGATAATTTTGTGAGAACCTGTCATAAAATAAAATAAAATAAAATAAAATAAAATAAAATAAAATAAAATAAAATGGGCTGGGAATGTAGCTCAGTGCAAAGATACTGGGTTCAATCTCTAGTTTCAACAAAACAAATAAACAGTTGGTTTGCAGTATTTAGAAAAATTAAAAACTGCTTAAATCAATAATGAATGAGTGATGAAAGTCCAACTTGGACTCAGCCCATCAAGTACGTTGGCTTCACAACAAACTTCTCGTGAGCAGGGCTGGTTCCCACGCTGAGCACAGACCTCTGGGAGAGCTCAGCGAGCCCCTTGTGCTTGCTTAGGTGCTAGCATTCGTGTAGACACACGAGGTGAGCACGTGCACGACTCACTTTGATTTACGAAGACTTACTTCAAACTCGCACCGCCCCAGCGGCGACCCTGTACTAGCAATGCTAGTACTGTACCAAGAGTGACGGGGACAGCATACAATTTGGCTCCGCAAAGGCAGGCCTGGACACAAGTGCAGAGAGCACAGCGAGGACAAGTTTGTGCTCTGGACTTTGACTCGACGAAGGGCGACAATCACGCGACTTGTTACAGCTACACGTGGAGCTGAAACCCAGCGGTGCATCGCTGAGGAGATCAGGAGACACAGCCTCAGGAATGAAGCCATGAATAACCGAGCTACAAGAAGCAGGCGCCGTCCACACACACCCTTCAACTGTGCGCGTTTCCTGCCTTCCTATCTCAATCAGGACAGCAGAATGGAAGTACTCTTCTGAGTGGAATTAAGCAGCTACCGTCCTGAAGTCTTGCAAATGCTGTTCTATCTAATTATCAACGGCCGTCAGAATTCTCCTCACTCTCTTCCAGGTGTAGCGGAACTAAAAAGGTTCCAGTGCAGACTCAGAGTGTCAGGACACATGCCCCATGACTACCGTTAGAGTGCACGTGCCAACCTGGCTCCTACTGAAAAGTGCTCAACATGAGGCACGGATCGACCCACACATTTTAAGAGAGCAAAGCACGAGTGATGAGCTCTTCCTAGAGCCTGTGCTTTCCAAGTACTCCCGTCGTTTCTCATCTGATTTGGAGGCCTCGCTCGGCCAGTGTCGGGTGGTACGAGGCACAGTTCTGGGGCGGGCTCCTTTCAAGTTCAGAGCAAACAGTGGGTTTTGCCTGCAGAGGCGATTACTTCATCTCTGCACTCAGCAGGGAAAGGAGCCCTGTCTGATTCAGCCCAGAGCAGGGAGGCACTGTCCCCGCTGAATCCTCAGCCTTCTGGGGCTGCCAGGCAGACTCATCCCCAGCTTGGTTACACTCAGCGCCAAGGGACGGGCAAAAACCCAGCAGCACGGGGATCTGCCGCCGAGCACGCAGCGCAGCACCCGCCAACCAAGGCGGCCCCAGCGCCCACCGAAGCTCCGCAGCTGTGACACACAACTTACGCTGCAAGGACACTTCCTGCTACGCAGAGCTTTTTAAGCTTATTTTTAAAATGTAATTAAATGACAAAATAGAGATGTTTCCTTCCCAGCGAGTAGGTAAGAACAATGCGGAGGGCACGGTACTGTGTTTCAAGTCTTACGAAGCAAGAGCGCCAGTGGTTCCGAGCTAACCAGCTGCTCACCTAGAGCAGCACAAAGCAACATGGTACGCACCACCTGCAGGATGCTGGAGACGCTCTCCCAGCCTGCTTCCACGATGTTGGAGCCGCCGTCCACCATGCCCTGGTAACCCTGCGCAGGAGAGAGAACGGCTCTGTGAAAACGGGCTGGACTTTGCTGGATGTCAGCTGATACACAAATGATCTAAAATAGGAGTAATACGGCCATGAGCCCAAGTTTGTAAGTGCCCAATGGTTAGAAGACAGTGCAGTGCAAGTGCTGGTCAGAAGTAGGTATTAAATTGTGGTAGTCAGGTGTGGTGGTGCACACCCGTAATCCCACCACTCAGGAGGCTGAGGCAGGAGGATGGCTGTAAATTCAAGGCCAGTCCGAACTGAGACCTTGTGTCAACAAACAAACAAACAACGGTGTGGTAAATTTAATCTGTAGTAATGGAAATTTCTACTCAGACTCATTCAGAGAGAATGGTGGTGGATAAAGTGGTTTGTCTATTGCCCTAAGGTCCTTGAGATTGAAAAGGGACAAGTTTATAATTTAGCACAAACTCACATACGAACTGGTGACAATCACAATGTAAAAAGAAAATATGCTGTCAGGGCCCGAACTTGCCAAGGTAATCTAGGGTTGTTTTAGATACATATTAAATATTTTTTAAAAAGCACAGCTGAATAATAATTCAATCCGCCTTATTTTCCAATTAGTGACATTTTATTGGACTGAGGTGTAGCTTTCAGCAAACTAGATTACAATGCATACTTCTGCCTTAGAAGCCGCAGGACGCTCCCTTTCAACTTGAAACATGACTCACTTCCCCCACTCCTAGAATATACAACATCACAAAATGCAAAAATGCTTACCACTTGCCAGGACATTTAATCTTAAATGAGCTTTAAGAATTTAATTAAGTCTGTTCATTACAAATAACTATTGTGGATTCATAACTTCTACTTAGTAAAGGTCAAGAGGAAATAAAAGAAGAATAAAAGGCTTTTTTTTTGGTACCGGGAAGCGAACTCAGGACCTTGCACTTGCCAGGCAGGCGCTGTGCCACTGAGCTGTATCCCCGGCCCAAAAGGAATAAAACTTTAAAAAGAAATAGCTTAAGTCTATTTTCTTCCATATAATCTTCTCAGCTGATGGAGGGCCCACACTAAATTAACTGGTTTCAGGAATGTCTGAGGCATGCAAGCCTCCTGGAGCAGATTTCTTTTACATTCAAGGCAAGCACACAAATAATGAACAGTGCAGGCATCTTTATGATCAACTTGTATGTTTTTATAAATGTAAATTTGCGTCTTGAATATAATGTGTATAATCTGTCATATTACGTGATAAACGGAGAGGGAATAATGCTATGGAGTGGGACAGAACCGAAGCTGTAGCAGGTTCATCTCAGTGCAGCCAGCGTCTAACCTCTTCTGCGCACTCTGGTCTAACTCTAAGGATTGCTTTCAGCTTTTTCGTCAAGGTTTCTCCTTTTTCTGAAAATCTTCCAAGGTGTGCACTTTCACTCGATCTCCCGTACAGCAGAGCCCAGGGGTCGCCGTCCCTGGGGAGGGCGAGGGCCGTAAGCACAGGTGCGATGTGACCACGGGTGCTCCCGGCAGAGCTGCTGATTGTGTCGTGTCTTGGGAGGTAGGCTGTCTGTCCACACAGTGGACTGCACCAGGCAAATTATGTGTTTAAAACCACACCCTCACATCCCCCTAAGTGACTCCAGGGGTCTTACTTCTACAGACTAAGAAGAATAGGTGGGCAGGCAGGTACATGGACAGAGACAGAAGTGTAGGTAATCCAGCCTTAGCGCTGTCCTTTAATAATCTCTGCTACCCCCAAACTCCCCGGTTTCTTCCAAGAATTATACCTGTCTTATGCCCTACTTAAGAGAACAACACCGAACAGGCTATCACGTGGCAGTCCTGACTTTTTCGGTTCATTTCTGGAAAGCCTGGGAGGTGTGGCCTGGTCCAAGTATCAGACCCAACACCTTCGTCCAAATTCACAAACTCCTGAGCATGAGAGAAAATACCGCTAATGATGAGGCCGGGGGGGG
>NW_004955421.1:28077499-28098376 GCF_000276665.1 Chinchilla lanigera
CAGAGTCGTGGTAAGCACAGGGCTTTGAGAAAACAAAAGACGAAGACCTCCAAATTTCCACATGAAGAACTACTGCAGTGATTTCTGTGCCCTCAGTTGTTGGGTAAACAAAGAGGCCGGGGAAGTGAGCATGACAGCTCATGCCTGTAATTATGCAGAAGCTGTTTCAGAAGCTGTGGCAGGAGGACCCCAAGACTGAGGCCAGCCTGGGCAACTTAGCAAGTTGCTAAGCTGTCTCAAAATAAAAAAGTAAGAAGGGCTGGAGATGTAGCCCAGGGAAGCATGGTCCTGTGCAGTGCCCAGTACAGAGAGAAAAAAAAGAGGCCCAGAGGGTGAGCCCACGTTGCAAAAGCATCTGCAGATTGCTGTACTGTAGGCCTGGACTTGGCGCTGTTCTACTCCTGGGTGCTCGCTCTCGCGGGAACAGCCCAGCCAGCCATCACAACGAGCCTACGCGGAACGGAGCTCTCCTTTCCCTTTATTCTCATAATGTAAACACCGACTTAACGAAACCTTCTCTCTCCTTTCTTCTTACAAATCCCTTTGCTTCTAGAGCAGCAACACAGAAAACTGCCTACAAACCGGAACACGTATTTGGGTAAGTAAAATGCTTTCCAAAAACAACTTGATCATTTGAATGGTATAGATACATAAAGCAGCAGTTAAAAGATGACTTCATTAGCACTGCATTCAGAGCTCGCCCTTCACTGCACACATGTGGTAAGTTGCTAGGAAATGACTCATTCTTTAATTCGCAGAGTCATTATCCATGTAACATTTAAAAAGGCACCACCAGCTACACTTCCATGCTGCCTTTTCCTAGTAAGACAGTACCAGATTAGTAAGATTAACTTAACCTAAATATATTATAATGCATAGGTTCAGATGAGTTTTTGCTACTGAAACAGAAGGAAAGGTACTACTATTTTAATAGTCAGCACACTGTCTAAAATTTCCATTTGCAATGTGCTTCAAAACCAGTTTTATGAGTCACACAAGAAAAATAAACCATAAGACCTTTACAGTCTTTCATTGTTTCAATCACACAGTAAGTCTTATTGACCCTGACTCATAAAATGAACCTAAAAGACCCCTGACTGGTTGTATCAAATTCATCATCTCGCAGAATTTTTCACACTGTCATTTGCTCAGCTCTAAGTACACGCTATAGACTCGAAGTCACTGGCACTTCTGGTTTGAAATCCTTTTGAGTAATGCCAGAATAAGCATTAATAGCTGCCTAATTGATTACTGAAGAGACAGGGTATACACAGGAGTACTTTCGGCCGGTATTTTTAAGTATTCCTTCAATCTGCCATAAACATAGTAAGAGCTAGACCACCCGATTTCTCATCTGAGAGACCTCCTATATATTTTTTAAAATTAAAGACCAAAAAGGAAATTACAGTCTTCTGGTATGGCAAAGCAGGTTTTTCTTTTAGAAATCTTGCTGCACGGATCTGTGTGTCTTCTCAACCAGATGGTGCTTTTTCCAGTCCAATTTCCTGAATTCTTCAGTGAACAAGTGCATGCATGGCAAACATTCCAGCCAGCAGAGAACAAGTTACTGAAGGTCACACACTTAAGTGTTTTCTAGATATGTTACTGCTATCTTCCAATAGATGTAATTACTGCACTCGGAGCTGTGTCTGTGGGCTTTGCTGTTGTTTCCTATAGGAACAGGGTTTCCCTGACTTATTCCTTAATAAACGAGAGCACTTCACTTCCAGAACTTGAGAGCCTCTGAACGGCTGTCCAGTCTTTGGTGAACACCATGTGCAAAGCTCAGTGTTGAAGAAAAGGAGGCAGTGGAGTCTTCTGTCGCTGGTTTTCAGTCTCCAGGATGGTGTCTTTATTTTGCCCACAGTTAATTCACATGCAGAACCTGAGTCCCTCCCCCACAGGCAGCCCCCCTCCGCCCCGCCAGGGCCCTAAAGCAATGCTCTCACCCACAGAACTTACCGGTCACTCCATAAAAACGTGCTCACTGACTTACTCACTTACGGAAAATTTCTACTGAGAGAGAAGCCTGAGGACTTGTCCTTGGTAAGACTGGGCCAGCTCGGAGCTGGGTTGGAACAAGACAGCTCACTGTATAGGACTGCACTTCCTGCTTTGGAAGACGAGTGCTGCACTAATATGATTCACGTAGCTCTCCAGCATTACAGACTTCTTTACGCCAACGCCAACAACACACCACTGCAGACAAGCTGTGAAGTCAACAGACGCCGGAGGAAAAGGGAAGGTCACTCACTCCGCACCGGCGGAGACGCCCCGCCCGACACTCAGAGGAGCGCCCTCAGCGGGGATGTGTCTGCGCTGGCACCGAAGTGGCAAAAGCACGGGGCAGGGGCCGCGCTCTTTTGCAGTCTGAACATGCTGGTCAGAATGGAGATCGTCTGAAGTCACGGACGGCTGTGGGAATGATGTCGGACATCACCGTGAATTTCAGCGTAAGACCTGGCACAGAGCAAGCCTTCAATAAAAGAGAACGCTCATTCCCGTCATGTGTTACTTCCCAAAGCTCGCACTGGCCGGTGTTCCAGCGAAAAGGAAGGCAGGAGGGGGAGACCAAGGTCGTCTGAGCTGGCCTTCTGTGAGCCGATTGAAGTAACATAACCCACACAGCTCCTGTGACACGCGTGTTAGTGCAAAGGCCAGATCTGGCTAGACTGGTGGCAAACACTACACAGGAAACAGCTAGAGTATCCAACCCTACACCCAAACATCACTGGTATTTTCAGGCAAATTGAGTAGTTTTGACTTGAAGGAAGTTTAAATGCAGAAACTGTTGTGTGGAAAACTTGAGCCATGTTCCTGGAGGAGATGCAGACAGCTCTCTTGGACTCTGCGAAGCTGTGAGAGCGGGAGGCCAGGGCCGGGGCTGGGTGGAGCGTGGACGCGTCCTCGGGAGGGAGGCGCGCACCCGTGTGTGATCTGCCGTCAAGCAGCTCCACCAAGCTTCACGGTGCACGCGTTCTGAGGGCACGGCCATCGTCCAGGCGACGGCATTCCTACAGAAGTCACCCGGGGCCTCTCCTCCAGCTGCAAGTTGGCTGCAAGGAGCTCAGGCCAGCGCAGAGCGCCAGCCGTTCTGAGTCAAAAGGGGCGGGTGGGAGGGGCTTTTGTGACCTTTTTGTCATAAAGCATTGTACTTTTCACTTCTAAACACTGGAAGTAGGGGTGAATCCTGTCCAAGAAGAAAAGTAACGCTCCTTCTGGAGCCTTGGAAGGGAGTGCTTCTATCTATCGAGAAGGCAGGAAATGACAAATGAACAAATTAAAGCTTTTTTATTGGTGTATTAAGTCGAGTCCTAATGCTCAGGGCCCCAACGCAGAGAAGCTAAGATTACATGTTGGTAACTCAGTCAAGCTCAGCGCAGAAGGCCAGCCCGGGGGAAGCCTGGGTCGCACGGAAAGCTGCCGACGGGGCGCTGCAAGGACAGAGGCGACCTGGCCTGAGCTGCAGGGAGGGTGATGCGGTACCGACACGGCACAGGGCCGACAGCTGACGTCGCCTGAACAGCCTTGTTCTCCTACCGCAAAGTCGCACTGCACATGACGTATTTAGAACTTCCTAACAGCAAGGAGATTTGCTGCTAAATAATCAGTTACCCCTAGCCCCTTCCAGGGTGTACATGATGAGAGCTGAACTGTGATGGTGTTTGCAAATGACTGTCCACAGGCAGCGCTGAACTGCTTCAGCCTTTTTCTTTTTAAGGTGAAAGACTTTTAAGTTAACCGTGCTTGAAGGGCTTCTGTAAGACTGACTCTTTAAAAACCTGTAAACTAAACACAACGCGACACTGTTTCTGCAGCCACAACGGCAGAGCCAGGTTAACTTAATGACTCTGTCCTGGGTTCGATCCACCCAAAATCAGGGCAGTCTGCCCCGCACGCAGCCTCAGCGACAAAGCGCCTGTTGTTCTTGCCATTACCATCTCCAAGGAGCTAAAGCTTTTTGTAGGTTTTTGAAAGAAATCCCTCGCTTAAGAGGAGAGGAAAAATCTGCATCTGGCTCCCTAGGTACAAAAGAAGGGTCAGTCTGCCAGCTCTTCCTGTCTCTCCCGAGAATGGAGCCACGGACTCCACACGCACCTCACGTAGGCTTGCCCCAGATTTACAGGGCTGCAAGCAGCAGCTGGACGGAGGGAACAGCTCAAGCTATTCAGGTGCCGGAGTTTCAGCAGGAACACTGCCCTTTCAGGTTGATACACTTTCCGGAACTTTGTACTAGAGAAAAACATCCTTTATTTTTAAAGTAACGATCACTAACCCAACTAACTCTTTCGGTCTTCTGGGAACCTGGAAAGCTCCAGGTCAGCTGAGAAGCGGGACTGTGAACGGAAAGGCACGCTGGACAAGCTGCTCACTGATGCTGGAAAACAGCACAGCCCAGCATCTTCTAGAGTTCAGCCCAAACGGGTCAAGAATAGTGATCCCAAATGAGGTGGTTTTGCCCTCCAAGGGGACCCCTGCCAAAGTCTGGGAATATAGCTGACGGTCAAGCCTTGGGGGAGGGGGGGACTGAACAGCTGCTCAAGCTCCTGCAGTGCACAGGGGGCCCCTGACTCACCAATGAGTTACCCAGTTCAAAACGCCACGGTGCCAGAGTTAGGTTCCAGCCAGGTGTGATGGCGCACGCCTGTAATCCCAGCACTCTGGGAGGCTGAGGCAGGAGGATCGCAAGTTAGAGTGTAGCCTAGTTACTTAGTGACCCTGTCTCAAAAGTAGAAAGTAACAAAAGGGCTGAAGATATGTAGTCCCGTGTGAAGGCCCTGGTTTAATCCCCCGTACCAAAAAAAGAAAGCAGGGGTCTGGGGATTTAGCTCAGTGGCACAGCGCCTGCCTGGCAAGCACAAGGTCGTGAGTTCGATTCCCGGTACCAGGAAAAAAAAAAAGAGAGAGAAGTCCACCTGGAGAGCACACGGAGGAGACAGCTGACAGCCACAGCTCCCAGAAGGTCTGCGGGGAATAAATTAGTTGTGGCTGCCAATTCTGTGTCTGCTCACAAACCAGTGGGGTCCAAGGCATGCACATCCTGTCCAGCAGGAAACTGTCAAACGGTTCTTCGGGGTCAGCGCCATAGGTCTCCATGTGCATTCTGCCATCACTGGACAGACGGAGACACAGGACTGAGGGCTCCACTCAGCCACCCAGTGACTGGCTGCTTACCGCAGGCCTGCGACCCTCACCCAACGCTGCGCGTCCCTCAGGCCACATTCACAAGGCTCTGCATTTTACATGGCGCTGCACGACTGCATCTGCAACTGCGGCCATCAGGGGGCGCACTGTGCAAAACCCGTCAGCGCAAACGGGTTTCTGTAGAGCAAGGAATGAACATCGCATCACACAGGGTGAGCAGGGACTACCTGTAGCCTTCCTCCAAGTCAGTCAAAGCTTTGTTGCCAAGTTCCGGAGAAACTTGTAGCTTTAGGGAGTCAGAATCTTTTTCCAGGTTACAGACAGGGTTTTTATATCTCCAGTGGAGAGATGATAACCCCAAGTGATTCAACTCAAGTAACTTACTGCTAGCAAGCACAGAACCTACTACTTGTAGGAAGTCCCACTAGCCTGACAGAAGTGTTTTTATTCCAGCGCGCCACACTGGAGGGACATAAACAACAGGACAATTTCTGTAGAGTTTCTCTCTTTCTTGGGACTGAGGAGGAATACCATGAGAAGCTTCCTACCATGCCTACAGATGATTCCAGTTCAAAGGAGTTGATTTCATGACGTTGGCAAGGCCTTCCAGTAAGACAGAATTTCAGAACCCAGACCGCTCTGTGTGCCACCCGTAGCCGTGGTGGTGAATTCTGGTATCACCCAGACTGGACCGAGGCGTGGCTAACGCACCAGGACAGCACACGGCAGCGTGTGGGTCAGCAAAGGGGCGGGGAGAACCTGCCCTGAATGTGGGTGGCACCACCCAAAAGGCTGGGGGCCAGACGGAACAGGAAGCAGACGGGGGGAGCTCACACTCTCTCCGTGGTGGGCGTCTGCTGCGGCCTTTCACGCACACCAGACTCCAGGTTCTTAGCCTGGAGCACAGACCTGCGCCACTCGCTCCCCAGGGCCTTTTGCTCGGGAGGGGCTGCACCGCTGGTGCCCGCCCTCTCCTTTTGAGGCTTCTAACTTCTTGCCCTGAAGAGCTAACGGTTTCCCTGGCTCTCTAGCCTGCAGCTGGCCACTGTGGGGCTTTTCCGTCTCTGACTGAGTGAGTCAATCTAATAACCCTCTCTTGTAATTACATATGTTCTTTTAGTTCTGTCTTTCTGGAGAACCTTGACGAATACAGTGATGCAGAAAACAAATATGGTTTAACTCAAAAGAATGTCCAACTGTCCTGGGGCGTAGGCCTGTGAGGTGTGTTCCGCATCAATTCCTTAATTTTGAAATGTGCCATGTCTAGTAGACACAGGTCTAAAGACATCTAAACGTCACTGGAATACAGACATCTACAGGACAGAGTAACCAATAAAAGACAGAGATGCACAAAAACGAAACCCTTAGGTCTAAGAGAGTGAAGCTGCCTCCTTACTGTATTAAGATTAAGCCCTCGAATGCCCAGCAGCCTCACCTCCTCCCCTACGCACTTCCAAACCAAATATGGAGCTGGCTCTTGGTTTAGTGCAGGGCCTCTCGCCCTCCTGGCACTTGTGGCTGGCAGGTTCTCTGCGGAGGGGCTTTCCTGTCCATTTTCAGGCGCTGGACAGCATGCTGGCCATACACACTGCATGCAGCAGTTCCCCTGCCCCTGACAATGAGATAATCAAAACACGTCTCCAAATACTGGCACATGTTCTCTGGGGTGAGTCACTCCCTCTGCACGGGGCTAGCGTTCACAAGGCCGTCTTCTTCCTGGCCCTGAAATAACGTGTAGGGAGGTGGAGAAAGTGAACTGTCTACCACGAGTCAGTTTCTTTAACTACGCAACAACAGAAAGCACTTCCTTCCTGCCCTCCTGCACCCCACAGCTGCCACGAAGGCTGTCAGTTGCTACCTGAGGGCTTGGTGCCCAACGGAGGCATGAGCGGAGACAACAGGAACTGTGTCGGCCGTGAAAGCACAAGGCTTCCTGGGGACGCACACTGGAAACTTTAAGTCTTCAGTCAACTTGAAAACATGTTGCTAATTTTAACAGAAAAACCACATCTGAGGCTGTCGTGATCCCCCCAAACGGCTTTTTTTTTTTTTTGTAATGGGGCTTAAACCCAGGGCCTTCTCACTGAGCTGTACTCACAGCTCCTTTTATTTAAAAAAAAATTATTTATTTTTTAAATTTTGAGACAGGATCTTATTAAGTCACTAAATTGCCCAGACTGGGCTTGAACTTGTGATCCTCCTGCTTCAGCCTCCCAAAGTGTTGGGATTACATTGTTGGGAGTGGCACAATGCCTGGCCCAAAGAACTTTTAAAAACCACACTGTCTGGTTTTTTTTTTTTTGAGACAGGGTCTCGCTATGCAGTTCAGGCCGGCCTTGAGCTCACTTTGAAGACTAGGTTGGCCTCAAACTGCAGCAATCCTCCTGCCTCAGCCTCCGGAGTGAAAACCACATTCTCTTGTGAGAAAGGAATTGTTCTCACAACAGAATGCAGTTTCCTCTCAAGATCTCAGCCAGAATACAGACCCTCCCCTCTGACAGAGGCAGAGAGGCAGAGCGAGAGAGACCGAGAGAAACAGCAAGAAACAGCAAGACAGAGACAGTGAAAGAGAGAGTATGAGGAGGGGAGAGGAGAGGAAGCCACCCAGTGTGCGTGAGCGTGCTTTGCGGCAGGAGCACACGGCAGCACACGGGCCCGGGGAGAACTTGGCTCTCTGCGGGCAGACCCCACGGTCTGGGGGAGGAGGCGGTGGTGTGCGTGTGTGGCACCAGGGCTAATGTGCTCATTCCACATGGATGAGCAAGGGGTGGCAGCCATCGGGGCCGGAGCCCAGGAATGGAAATTTACAAGGGCAATTTGACCTTAAAACCATCCAAACAGAAAATGACAGAACAATAGCCTGGAAATGCGAGGGTCAGATTCATCATTTAAAAATGACCCAGATCAGGTAAATGTAAACAGAAACACATAACCACTGTGTATAAAAAGCAAAGTGAAACATAGGAGAAAGCCTCTTTCCAGAACATGATAAACGGTAACGCAGACAAATAAGCAAAGAACACGGACAGCTGCTCCACAAAAGGCGCAAGGGACTCCGTGAACAGCCGGGATCCAGGCAGCTCTCAGGAGGCAGCGGCGTGCAGCCGCGCACACACTGGGCTCCTAGGAGTCCAGGGTCACCACTTCCGCGCACAGCTTGGCAGGGAGGAGGACCGGAAGAAGTTCCAGAAATCGCATTCACTAAGTCCTTTAAACTAGGCAACTCTACATCTGGGCGTGAAAGTAAGTGATAAAAATACCGAACAGCATTAAATTATTAAAACAGATCTTGCAGTGCTAAGAAAGTGGAAACATGAAGAGTAACCTGAATGGTCGGATGATAGAAGAACTGTGGAATCAATGAACGGTGTCAACGAAGACACTGCGGCTTGACGGGACACCGTGCAGGCATGTCCAGCACTAGCTGGGATCTATGCAGCAAATACAAGTCATAACTTAGTGGGAGGCAAAAAACCCAGTATGCAAAAATGCTCTAATTCTCATAATGCGCACACTTCCTTCCGTCTTTTACAGAGATAATACTTGGAGGAATCAGACTAAAATGCTAATGGTGACCTTCAAAGAATTCAGCAACTTAAACAGAAAGCTTTCCTTAACCGTTCTTGAAATGTGCTTCAGACTAGCTCGGTGCCTTTTCTCCCAGTAGTACTTATTCCTAAGTTGCTAGGACCCCAGAGGCAGAAGACCTTAGCCGTCCCTGCTGTGTGATGACTCTTCATTCCGAAGCTGAAGCTTGAGGCCGGGGCCTGGGTTTCACACTAATGACCAGCTCACGGCGGCTGTCCGTCCTCATTTGTCTCAGCGCTTACTCAAACCACCCACACTGGCGAGGTCCCGCTCCTTCTGCAGGAAGGTGAGCGGCAGCGAAGGACCCTAGCTGAGCCCCGCGGTCCTACAAACCAAGGTGGGAAAGCTGACGGCCAAAGGCTTTTGTATTCCCTCTTGTCTCCGCTGGGAGGCAGGCAGAAGAGGGACAGAAACTGCAGGGCACCGAGCACACGGGAGGCACGGACTTCTGGGTGCAAAACACAGTGAACAACTTGGGGAGCGAACACTGACCTCATAGATAAAGTACACTTTGGCCCCCGTGTATATTCCCATGCGCACCACAGCACGGACAGCAGCATTCATACCTGTGAAGGGAACAGGAACAACTGTTACTGACGAGCCTGGGGCTACCTCTGATTCTGCCATTAATTAATGGAGACCCAGCAGCGCCACAGCTTCTCCTGCGCTTGTTCCCAGTACGAGCAGCGAGTACCCTAAGCAGCGTAAGGGTTAGGAGAAACGGCAGGTGAAACAGGGCCCCTCGCACGGCAGCGCTCACCCGTGGATGGGGACGGACACTAGAGGAGCGCGGAGCACCTTCAGCTCGCGACACCCCCGCCTCCTCTTGGCAGAAACTTCTAGGCAGCTCCACCCAACCCCACACGGCAGAGCGCAGGTACTTACCGCGACTCAACTCCAAGGAAACGAAGGCCCCAAAGGGCAACTAGTGTGTGATCTGAGGTCAAACTGGGTGATTTCATCACTAGCTATCAGGGTTGACAATTTTTTTAGGTGACGGATTTAGACACAAGACAAATCACACAATTTTATTAGAAGATGAACTATACCTGCCTGCTGTAAATAACCACACATAACCAAGGTAAATCAAGGAGAAATCTCACGCTTAGAAGAAATTTAGAGCGTCTCTATGCAGTTATTATCATGTCAGTCCGGTAGATCCGCGCTGCTTTCCACTTTCGGAAGCTGAAAACTCCCTTGGCAGCACCCTGGGCACGGAACCTGCACCGTCCTGTACCCTCGCCTCGGCCCGCGGGGACCGAAGCGGGAAGGAACGAGGACCTTTCCTGAAAGACGCCGTCAGAGCGGAGAAGAGCTGCGCTTTAGTCAAACTGCCCCCAGACGCCCAACTGTTCCAAATCGCCACGTATTTCATTTTGGAAAGAGATTCCAGAACGGGACGCTTTGCAGAATGTGAGGTAGTGTGAGGCTGTGGTAAGTGTACAAATCAGCAGCTCTCCGAGCGTGTTACGACTGACAAGAAGACAGCTTGTACGGTGAGCTGGCTCTGAAGATGGTAAAAGTAGCCCTACCTTCCCTGCGTCTGAAAGGCCACGCTAACGAACGACGTCTGTTTGCTGAAGAAACCCAGGCACGTATATGTCGGAAACAAGTACATGTTAACGTACTTCCAAGGTCTACGTACTAGTGCACGTACATAGTGTGCATATACATAGTGCACATGCACGTGTTTAGTGCTGTTTTTACTTCATATTCAAACCTATTACATCAAAAATTTTAATGACCTCACTGACTCACTGGGAGCCATGTCTCAGGAATGTCCCTCTTTTAAATGCAGTGCAATTGTTCTGCCCTCAGTGTTCTGTCCCCTCCGTGTGCTCTCCTGCTGAGCAGCACGGGAGCGGGTGGGGGTGTTCTCCTGTCACTCAAGCAGGGCACTAATGCCCTCAGCTCCCACTCGTAAGGAGGACAGCTTTTCCTCACACCCCTCCCCGAAGCTCACTGTTCCCCTCTAACATGACCTACGCCAGACATGGGCCAGGTGCGGTGACATACACAGGTGTGAGCACGAAGGGGAAGGCACTTCTGTCTGCGAGGAGTAGGGGAGTCGGATGGAGGGGAAGCCAGGGGGTCGGCTGGGAGGGGCAGGAGCTTAGAGGACGAGGACGGGCCTCCAGGAGAAGCAAGAGGAGGGCAGATGCCGAGGCTCAAACGGAGAGGGGAGTCCCCAGGGCGTGGCCTGACCCACCTACAGGTGGGCCAGGACGAGTAAAGCCTGTGTTCTTGCAAATGGCTGATAAGGACATTCTTTTATTTAAAATAACTACAGATGAGGTGCTGTCCGCATCAGGCAGCCGTGACAGCACAACTCAAGACACTCACGAAAGGATTTCCAGAACTGTTCCAGAAAGCGGCAAGGGTGGCGAGGTAAGAGTATCTGAAACCAGGTGAGGGGGACCAAAGGCAATGTATAATGTGTCTACATGTAGTCATTTTTTACTTGATATACGCATTTTTCAGTCACATTTCCTGTTATCCTGTGTGTCGTTTCACACTTGACTGAGGTTCTCTCTATCAGTATGGGTGCTCTGCTTCAAAGCAGATACGCCTTGCCCCTGCCCTTGGGTCCCCAGCCTGTGAGAGGAAAATCCGGACTGGGATCAGTGTCAGGCGTGCCCAGATTCTAACCTTAACTCCATGGATAAAGGCGGTTCTTCCCAGTCCTCCCGACACACCCTCGTCCTAGGACTTTCCGCTACAGGCAGTAGTGTGTGGATTGACTGCCAGACACTTACAATGTTCCAGCACCAGGAACCAGGGCATAAAGCCGCAGAATGCATGCCATTTGCTCTTTTGCGTTCTCCTCTGAAGACTTCATTTCCACAGGGCCTTTCCTGCCAAATGAACAACCCCGGGGATTTTAGCAAATGTACATGGGAGAGAAATGGCAGAAAGAATGAAACTGTTAGAAGCTGAACGCAATATGGAAGCAGACCCCCGTAGACGCCAGCGCGGGATCTTATGTCCCCAAATGCAGGCTGTGTCCCTGGAAGCCCCAAAATCTCACACAGCCTCTGGGCTGGATTAGCCTCCTAAACCTGCTGTTGTCCCCGGGGCACCTGGTCAAACCCAGGCTGCTAGACAGGTCTCCAGGGCTTCTCGGGTGGAGCCGGAGGTTTACTTTTCCACAGCTCCCCAGTTGTCCTGGGAATTGGCTAGACTAAGACACGGCTCTAAGCCTAAAGGGCTTTTTTAAACTTGCAAGTTGGTAGGACAGTTAAACCAAGTGTCTTTTTTTCCCCTTAAGCCTGTGGTATCCGGGTTGGTGCCACGCAGGCTGGTACCTGACTTCTAGCACAGGAATGGAGCGCCAGGAGCCTGAGACTCCCTGAAGGCATACGAAAGCTGGGGCTCAGGGAGGATAAACTGATCAGCCCAAGGTAACAAAACTAATGGACAGTGGAGTGCAATTTAAATATTATTATTATTTGCAGTACTGGGGACCGATCCTAGAGCCTTTGGACTGAGCTCTTTTCTAATTGTTTAAACTTTTTTATTATGAGACAGGGTCTCACTAAATTGCTAAAATGCCCAGGATGGACTTGAATTTGCTGTCCTCCTGCCTCAGTCTCCCAGACTGCTTGGATGAAAAGACCTGCAACTTTCTCTCCTTAAGAGGTTATATATTCGAATTACCAGAGGGAACTTTACCGGAAAAGAAAGGCTGCAGGACCAGATCGTCAACTGCTTACGGGCAGGGTCCTGCCCGCTTGGATTTTAGGCCCCCTTTGGAACTGGGATGCAGGCATTGCAGAGTGCTGCCTCAGGCTGGGCTCCCTGGGTGGAAGCCCCAGGAACATGAGCTCCATGTTTCATCTTTCGCTACAGGGTGAGCAGGGAGCGGCTGAGGACGGGAAGCAGAGTGGAGACGCAGGGCCTCGCGTTCCGACCTGACAGCCCCATGGGCCACATCCTTTTGCTCAGGGCTACCCGAGGGCACAGCCCCCGACGTGTGGGACAAAAGGCAGTTTCAGGATTTTCCACTCAACACGGAAGCTCCTGTTTCAGCAACAGTTCGGCCGTGCCGGGGGTAAGCCGTTTGGTTTTGCTTTGGGTTGTAGGAGCCTGACCTGAGAATCAAAACAGCCTTCATTAAGTATTTCCATGGGAAAATGTACCGGTCCTACAAGAAAGACGCTCAGGATGTGGTTAGCAATCGCTTCCTAATTCGCCAGCGTCTAATCCCCCAGCCTTAGGGAAGGTATGATCCTCTTAAGGGAACCAGAAACAAACTTTCAGACAAAAGCCCTTTGAGGGAACAGTTAAGTGGAAACACGCAAAGTAAAATAGGACAGATTATTGAATCTTTTTCTTGATGCTATAATTCTCAAACAGTTACATTCTCAAGCAGCTTCTTCCCAAAATGCAGTCCAAATAAGATAGTGACAGGACAACCTCTTCCTTAAGGCCGGAGGGGCGTTCATGTGACCGTAGCAGGGGCTGGCCAGAAGGGACTAGGTAAATCCTCACTGCCCAGCTGCTCCGAGGTGGCCTTCCTCGTTTCCAAGCGCTTCCCAGATTCCGTTCTGACACAGTTTACACTGTGAATAATTAGCAGTGACACTGCGTGAGGAGGGAAAGGCCTCTGAGCCTGGTTTGATCACTGCACACCGTGCGTGCCCCGAGAGACAGCACCGTGCTCTGCCAACGGGTACACGTCAGTGAAAGATGCAGTGAAGGACTGAGGAACACGTTGACTCTGACCACATATCTGGGCTCAACCTTTTATCTCTGTTACCTGAAGGATAATCTCATTTACCCCCTTCACAGCAGCGAGCCATTCCCCCCCCCCCCCCCCCGCACATCTCACAGAACTGACCATCATCACTTACGAATTTCAATACTGAAGCCTGAAAGCTAACATCAGCTTGGCTGCTTTTACTGGTTTGTCCAAAAAAAATCACGTTTATAGCATGCCCATCCTGCTCTTGCCACTCAGGCAATGATGTAAACCACACAGGAGGCCCTGGTAACAGGGCACAGAGAGGAGAAGGGCAACAGCAGGGCAGGGTCGGGGAGCCAAGGGCCTGCACGGCATGTCCTGGAGGGGCTGCAACAGCGACCGGGAGCTCAGAGCAGCTTCCTGAAAGCAGTGCCCGAGGACAGAATTGGAGCTGGTGAGGGCCTCCCGCCACGGGGACATCTGGAGAGCAGCATTCCAGGCCGGCACAGGGCCCGAGGCCCAGCGGGCCGCGTTCCGGTGTCTGCTGCGGGGGTGAGCTCCGTCAGCTGTGCTCCCCCGACTCTGCGTTTCCACACGGGCACTCGTGTAGGGATCTCTGGAACACACGTGGCAACACCCCACCCCCGGCTCTCGGACACACTGTCCGTCAGGGCGGCTCTGGCCATGGTGCTTGTCCAAATGGAGATGCGCTGCAGGTGTCAGCACCCACTGGAGTTCAAAGACTGGGTGTGGGAGGAAAAAGCATTCAAGAAATCTTATCATTGCGGTAACTGATTATGTTGTCCAGTGATGACTAAAGTACACGCTTAAAGTTGTCTCGCACACTTCTTCTACTTACACTAACACAGCCACTAAGTTGCTTAAAATTATGCGTAAAATACAAGCTACCAGCAGGTCTTATTTCTACTGGACACGTGACGTATTACACACATTTTGCCGCCACTCAACACAAAGCCCCACATTCGATGCTGATGAATTTGCACTCCAGGAGCTGGCGGGATGACACCCCATGGATAGTTTCTTGCTGGCCCCCCTTCTTTTGCCATCATGAACACTGTTGTGAAGAATATCCTTCCCCCATCTATGCATATCTACCGCTCACACACCCTGCCTTTCTTCCTGCCACTGTAGATGAGCTCCTATCAATCCCATTCCTTGGCACTCTTAGGCGCCTTTGTCCCCCCGACAGGGCAGGCCTGTGGGCACACCGGCATCCTGCCACACGGCCCTGCACCATCCTTTTGGCCTCCGTGTATGAGCCCCTAAACTCACACTCTCTCTTCCCTCCTTTCCCTTCCACAAAGCTACTTTTATCGCAGGCAGCCAGTCACCTCCATGTGACTTCCCAGCTCACGGAAGGTAAATCCAAAGTCCTCCCCTGGCCAGGACCTTGCCCCAGGCCACGGCCGCCCATCCCCTCGGGGCTTCCGCTCCCTGCTCTTCCCAGCTGCTTCCGGCCCGCTCCTCACTCACGGTTAGGCTTCCCCGGGCTGCTCTGTGAAACAGCAGCTTTCCTAGGTCGAGTTTCCTTCTCAGCTCTCAGCAGCCACAGAGACTCAACCCATCTGCCCCCACTGTGACCATGACAGAGAGAAGGGGACCCCGTGGTTCTGCCTGAAGTGTCCCGACACACAGCACATGCTTACAACGGATAACTAGAACAGAAACAGAACCTGAGCTGCAAACGTGAGCAGGACCGACCGTGCTTACTGTCTATCACTCTTCCAACTGTTTTCAATCAGAGGACTTCTGCTCAGTCACTTACACACACACTTTTAGATAAGGGTTCCTATGTTAATGAGTCGTCTCACGCCAAATGCTGGTCAGTCAGGAGACAATCACGTGGAACTGTGGGGATGGCTTTGGGGAAACCTCAGAGGGGCCTGCCTGTGCATACACACAGACCCTGGCTCCGTGCGGTCACAGCCCACACTCAGAGGGCCTCCTCTTAGGCCTCACCTGGACCCACACACTCAGCATCTGCTTTGCATAGGGTTCCTCAGGTGGCTGCGAGCACCTTAAGGATGGAGAAGGCGCTAACGGACCCTAGGTTCCTGCAGGGGCCTACAGCAGTCTTGCCTCTTTGATGCGTCCCATTTTTGCCCACGACTTTCACTGATGTAAGGGCTGGGGAAGACAGATTGAGTAACTCCAGGAGCTTCACTAGAGAGCGAGAACTACAGAGGAAGAGGGAGAGGGAGAGGGAGAGGGAGAGGGAGAGAGAGAGACAGAGAGAGAGACAGAGAGAGAGAGAAAAGGATGAATATGAGAAACACAAAAACAAAACAAACCAATGAGACCCTGCCGCCCTAGTGGGCGCCAGACCCCAAAACCAGGACTTCCAGATGAGCCTCTGGAGTCTCAGCACCCTCATCTGCCAGGTTTCCCTGCTTCCTTCTATCCAGACAAGCACAATTACTGCAATTCCAAGAGAAGTGCAAGGTGGTGAAGATGCACAGAATAGAGGTGGACATACTTTGTAAGAAATAAAAATACAGCTCAAGACAAAGCTCCCTGAAAAAAGTAACTCAAAAAGTGACTCATCTATTTCCTTAACCGAGCCATCTGTTATTTATCCCCATATACATTTTTAACAGCACGGGAGTAGTAGATGTACAGTTTTGTATCCTGATACTTGTGCCCTGAACATGCTGCTACCCTATCTTCCTATTTCTAACTTCAGTGGCTTCTGACGGCTTCCAGGTTGATAGAGCTTATCTAAATAGCTTCCACTCCCCTTGATAAAAGGTTTGCGTTCTCAGTCACAAGCTTTCAGTTTTCTGTGCCCACACGGAAAACACGCTTTTATTTGGAGAGATCATCAAATGTCTAGCCCTCAAGGGTCATCTGAATACGCCACACAAAAATATATTTATATTCAAAGAAAATGATGCACTTACAGCTAACCTCCCACTCTATGACAGGACAATGCTAAAATTCTCATATACTGCTTCTTAGAACCAATCATTTCTTTTTCTAAATTAATTACATTTTAAGCTCCAAACATCCCATTAAAGGACAGGTCTGCAGTTTCAGCACAGTGGGAGCCCCGAGAGAGGTGGGAGGTGCAGACCCACTACCCTCACTTCCCTCTGCATTTTACCTGGCTCTTAGGCAAGCACAGCTCTGGGCATAGAAGGCCCAAGCAGAACTCTTTCTGTTGTTTGTTTTGTATTTGCAATACTGGAAATTTAAGCCAAGGCCTTCATTTGCACTGAGATGTATCCCCAATCTTTTTTATTTTGAGACAGGGGCCTGCTAAGTTGGCCAGGTGGGACTTTAATTTGAATCTTCCTGATTCAACTTCCCGAAGTGCTAGGATTACAGTCCTACACCACCACCCTCAGCTTCAAGTAGAACTCCTAGTAATACAGATCTTCAGTGAATGCTATACGGTTGTCCCTTGGTATCCTCAGGAGAGTGGGTCTAGGATCACTTTCAGGTATCAAAATTCTTGGATAGTCAAGTTCCTTCTAAAATGACCATATATATGATTTTTATATAACCTACACACATCCTCCCATATATGTGAAAATAAATCTTTAGATTACCTAAAATACCTAACATAATGTAAATGCTAAGGCTGTGATACTGTCTTGTTTAGGAAATAATGACCAAGGAAAAAAAGCCCATATACATGTAGTGCAATATGCCATTTAAAACATTTTCAGTCTGAGGTCTGTTGAGTCTCTAGAATACAGACGGCAGATTGTATGTGAGAAGTGGAAGGGCCAGCTCAGTGCCTGCAGCAAGTCTACCAGCTCCTCACACTGCTGAGTAGTTTTAAACTCAGAGCTTTAGGAGATCACACATACTCTTCCGAGGGTGAGAGTACTAGCGATCAGTAAGAGTTAGTTCACCTAAATGCCTTCATGAAAAAGCAAGACAGACAGGGCTCCCAGTGACCTGTCACTTCTTCAGTGGTGACTTCAAGCGAGGGACAGCCCACAAACCCTGCAGTGTCTGCCACCTGCCCTGGACGTGCTGGACGCTGGAAGTATATCGGTGAACAGACTTGTATGTATGAGGTGTGACTGGAAAATAGGGTGAATGTTTAAACTCTAAAAGCTCTTATGGTAAAAGACACATTGCCATTCAGTCCTTTCAAAATACTTCCCCTGGCTTTAACATTATCCCATTGTTCTTGCTACTTCTTGAAGTAGTTCTGAGGTCCTGAACTCATTCAAAGCGTTTTCCTTAATGACAACTGACTGGGGAAGAGCCAGAAGGCTCGCTGTGTCAGAGCGGGTGAGTGAGTTGGACGGGGACACACTGTCATGCTTTTACAAGCCTGCCTTTCCACTGCATGACACTCAGCAGGGGCATTCTGTATTTTTGATCGTACCTAGTAAAGGCTCTCAGGCAAGAGAACTTACAGAGCTGCTTCAGAAAGTGGCAAGAACGACAGGATGAGCGAGTGTAGCAAGGGGAAGCATTTTGAGAAGGATTAATGGCAATGTGTCTTTTACCGTAAATCTTAACATTTAAACACACACTGTGATTTCTAAGCAGTCCTTATACTCAGCCTGCCACATAGCTCCTGCAGTCAAGTGGCGTGTCCCTAACACTTAGCTCTGTCAATGCAGGGAAGCTGGTTCACCTCAGGCTTTCTTTGCTCCTAAGTAAAATGGGGATAAGTTAGCAGCACCTAGGAGAACTTTACAACATGCAGTCACTAAATGCTAGCAAGTCTCACGTGATTGGAAAGACTTCTACATACTCAATCTTATATGGATTTTCTGCAAGCACTGTATTAACGTTCACTTTGTCATAGACAAAAAAGACGCACTTTGACTGCTGAGCACTCCCAGCTCCACAGGGACCAGGCCCTGCCAAAGCCGCAGCCTGTGTCTGAGACCGTGAATCACCCTCGGTGCGTGACACAATACTGTTTGAGGGCGGGCACTCAGTCACAGTGAGCCTGTCTGTTCAGCAATGTGGAACTTATTTTAGGTTAAAGAGAAATCAGTCTAATTCTTTAGAGATATTCTGTAAAGATCCAACGATGAAAATAAAAAAACTGGCCTTAGAATATTCTTCCTTAATGTGGGGCCTGAAGCAATCAGGAAAACAGACGAGGGATTTTTGGTTTCACTTTATAATTATGTAATATAAATTCCACTGGTCAAAAAGAGGACTCCACTGTTTGAGTATCAGCTGTGACATCCCATGGCTTTAGCCACCTTGCTTACCATTATTTCTGAAAGGCACTTACTGTTCCACTAACGAAACTGCCAGAAGATCCTCTGTATAATTCGGAGCAACTGTGTTCTCACTTTGAGCACTGGTCAGACTGCACGGCCTCTTCGAGAGAGGCCTCTTAAGAACACACTATGTGGAGAGGAAGTTCTCATACAGTGTGGTTTAAATCCTACCACAACCCGGGAGGAGCTTCGTGGCTTTGCCTAAGCTGCTTATCTCTTCCTGAGTTTTTCTCCTTATCTCCAAAATGAAGAACTATCTATCTTGCAGGCATGTTAATTAGGCCTGCGTGTAAGAATGGTAAAGCTCCTAATATATAAAAAGTTCAGAATAAACAGTAGCTATAGTCATCTCAGTATGGAATTTTACTATAATTTCACACCTGAGTAGAAAATTCCTAAAATTGAGACTCTAATGTTTTCTCTTTGGTCCCCAGCTATGAGCAGAGTTCTTCTGTCTCAGGGAAAACCAATTACTGATAGAGTCAACATAGAATAGTGAAAGACTGGTACAAAAGACACTACTTCAAGGAATAACCTAATCTGAGGGCGTGGAAATCTGTTACTGCTAAGTCCGGGTGCACGGAGCATATCTCGTAATGACTTTTTCAGAAAGACAAAACAGCAACAAGACATCCCTGTTTACAGGAGTTTGAGGAAGACCGAGTCACAGGTCTTTAGGGAAGATGCCCTGACACGTGGCCGGGGTTGGTCTCCTCAGGGCAGCCCACACGTGACATCAAAGCATGAGGTCACATTTGACGCCCCGTTAAACGAAGAGCAGCAGTCCCCCGTTACCAGACACTGCACTGACCAGCAACGTTCGCATGTAGTTCTGGTTTCCAGGGTGCTCTTTTGCACTGAAGAGAAGAGGTGTGGCCTTTTAATCAACTTCTCACAAATGTTAGATAGACCTAGCCACGTTTTTGCCCACAAACTACCAAGTATTTTGGCAAACATTTGGGTAGGGATTTCGAAAGAATGATCCGTAATTTTTTCCCCGAGGTACAGCATCTTCATTCTAAAATAACCTTGACCTCACAGCCCTGGGGTGGAGGAGGGGCAGGGGCCCCGTTCCTCTTCCTGGGCTGCTCCTTCGCTGGCAGTGCAGGGTAAGATTCAACGTGCTTTCTGCCATGACCAGCACGAGGCCCCTGGCCTGGCACGTGAAGCCGCGGGGCGGGAGGGGGTGTCCAAAGCCCAGGTGACCCCATACCAGCACATGCTCGGGCTCTTGTTTAGGGCGCTCCAGATGTTGGATGCCATCTCCCATTACGCTCCTATTTTTAATGATCCAGCCTGTGCATTTTCATTCTCTGAGAAGCCTGCCCTTCACGCGGAATGTTTGTACTGAGGATCACTTTACTAAGATGCTAACGCTACAGCCATCCCTTCCGCAGGGAGGAAGGCGGGCCTACGGGGTGCTGGCGGCGATCGGCTGCGATCGCTTCTTTTAATAGGACGAGGAGGAGGGTCTCACCGCGGACCCTCACTCCCGCTGCAGCGCCGGCCCCCACGCCCGCGCACCTGAGGCTCGGGTCCCCGCCCGCCGCGGCGCGCGCCGGTGCCACGGGTGTCGGAACGGAGCGCGTAGGGCGGCGACTGGCCAGGCATCACGTAGGCGCCCGCGGCGGGCGGGGCGGCACCCACAGCTCCTCAACCTGCCGCGCCCGCCGCGGCTCAAGGGCGGGGCAAGGTCACTCGCAGAGGGCGCAGAGGCGAGGGCAGGGTGCGACCCCGAGCACGCCCCTGCGGCGCTCACGAGGAGGGGGGCTCCGGACCTGCGCCGAGGGAAGGAGGGGCGACAAGCCCGGAGCCTACGCCCGAGCCCGGCCTGCTGGATCTCCGCCCGCCCGGCGTCTGCGGAGCAGCGCGGTCGCCCGCCCGCGCCGGGGTTCGCAGGGGTGTGGAGCCGCGCCCCGCCGCGCCCCCCGCTGTACATCCGAAAGGCGCCCGCGGCGCAGGAGGCCGGGGGCCTGGGCTTGGGCTCCCTCCGCCGGCCTCAGCCTCACGCCGGGGCGAGCAGGCGGCCCGCTTCCCGCTTCCCGCTCTTCCCGTCTGGGGGTGCCGGGGAGCGCCCCGCGAGCCGGCCCGTCTTCCGTTTTGCGGCCCGCCGGAAGCTGACTGAAGACGCGAGCGGGGACGGAAAACCCCGTTTAAATCTCCCGGCGGAAACGTGAGCGCGGCGCGCCCGCAGTGCCGCGGCGCGGACTCCGACCCCGCGGGGCGCAGGCGGCA
>NW_004955421.1:28099676-28111135 GCF_000276665.1 Chinchilla lanigera
CCGGAGCAGAGCTCCGCCGGGCGTGGCGGCGCCCGGGCCTCCTCCCTGCGCAGTGGGTGCCTGCGAGCGGGAAGGAAGGAAAGAAGGAAAAAAGGGAGCAGCGGCTCCGAACCAACATAAACCAGATTTTTACTGCGGGGCAACCGTGGCCAGAAGGTGGAAGAACGCGGTTGTGTGTTGGATGTCTGCCTCGCCCTCCAGCTCATCTCTCTGAACATCGAAAATTAATCGTAGCGGAGAGAAAAACTGGTGTGGACGAGGTGCCTCCCCCACGGCCCATTTCTGGGGTGCAGCCAGGGAATCGTAGGACGCGTACTTTGAACAAGCTTCCTGGGTTATTCTGTGAGGGAAAGGATGAGAGCGACTATTGGATTGAGGCTGAGCGTTATTCTAAAAATGGAGAGGAAAGCCCTGAGTGTTTCGAGGATGGCGCGGAGCGGGCGCGCTTTGCCTCCCTGCGGCAGGAAGGGTTTCCAGGCGTTGAGCACCTCCCTCTGGAAGTTTCTGGAGCCTACGGCCCAGGATTGCTGAAGTAGACTAGGAGTGCTGATCTTTTATGGTTTTCCAGTCTGACACCACTTTACAGAGATAGTGCACGCTGGATTTTATCTTAGCAAACGTCCTTTGTCTTCCGATAAAATTAATAGTTTTACAACTTAGAGGATTGGTCGTTTGTCATCAGATTGTCTGTAGAAAATTGTATATACACTCTAATAGTTCAAATATGACAACGGGTTCAATAAACCATGACAAAAATATATACTGGAGTAACGTTCAAGTACTATTACAGTTAAGAAGATAAATAAAGACTAACACGGAAATATGTCCAGGATATAGAAGTTAGTGAGAAGGTAGACTTAGACACAATATGAGTATACGTGTGTATGTACTAAATGAATCTAGGCATTTTCATTTCTTTTCTTTTGCTTGTTATGGGTAGCATTTTTATTCTTCTAATAAACAAGTACTGGTTTTGGAATAAAAACATTATAGTGAATTTAAAGCAAATACACAGTAGTCAAACCCCGACGTTTAGGTATATTTTTCAAAAATTTACGTCTATGAGGTTCAGGTAGGTAGTTAACTGTCCCGCTACAACTGTTCTGATGAGCCCTAACCCTCTGCTCAGTTGGTCAAAATACTAATGTATGACCATAACCGTGATGGAAAAACTGCCATTGCTTTTTTTTTCTTTTGCATTGCAGCTAGAGCTTTAAAAAATTGTACTTTAAACTTGGGCTTTATAAAAAGAATTATCCTATTCAAGAGGGAGAAGAAGTTGCATTTTGTGTGGAGCAGAATGGGACATGCCTGTTTGTTCCCCATTACTGCCTAGCATTCCCTCAAGCTTTCGTAGCTCGTACCGGCAGGTGGTTAGGGCACAGGAATCCTGCGGGCCAGGAATTCAGGCAGGCTTCACTTGGTGCTTTGCTTTGGGGTCTTTGGAGGCCGCAGCAGGTGCCTGCCCAGGTGTGAGATGTCACGTCACCCGCAAGATCAAAGGGAAGGAGCCACTTCTGAGCTCGCCCCTGGAGGGTTCAGTCCCGTGCAAGCAGCAGGGCTGGAGGTCAGCTGTTCCCTGGGAGCGGCCCTGGTTAGGAGGCTGCTCCGCCAGAATAGTGTGTGACGATCTGGGGAAGAGCCGGCCATCAGTAGAAGTCACAGCCTTGTAATGTAGCACTGTGGAAACCTGCCACTCCCTTTGCCTAACTGTACTGGTTAAAGCAAGCCCTGAGTCTAGCCCGCAGTTGAGGGTTGGAGCATGAACCCGGGGCCAGGGATCATGGGGAGTCATTCTTTGGGCTGTTTAGGACAAGGTGAAGTGGGACACAGAGGGGCGGTGAATGCCCCCTTCCCCTCTGCAGAGACCATGGGAGCCACCAACTGTGTCCTGCAGACTGAGACCCTGAAAAGGAAAGCAGTCCACGTGGGGCAGATTGAGCCACGCCTCAAGGTGCCTCTGCGCTTTGGGGCCCCCGTGCCTGCTGACGATCTCACCGAGTTGGAGCTTCTTCCCACAGTGTCTCCATGTGTGTGGGGAATCGGCATCTCGCAGCTGCAGGGACCGTCCCTGAGCTCAGACTTCTGTCCTGTGGTACACACCCTTCCCCTTGACTTGCCCACCCCTGTTCCCAGGGGCTCTGTTCGGCAGCTATCCGGCTGAAACCTCGGACCACTTGTCAACCACTGACATCTCAACCTACCAGGAGATCCTGCTGGCCTGCTTCTCTGGGCTTCTGATCGCCTGTGGTACCATCTGAGTTTGGACTGTAGTTCCTGACCCGGAGAAGGGACAGTTTCCTTTCTGCCTGCACTTCCTGTGTGTGTCCTTAACGAGGAAGCCCAAACGGGCCTAATCAGATGGAATTAAGAGCGCCATCTCTCTTCCTGTGGCCCCATTTGTGCGGTGTAAAAGCCCCCTGCCTGCCCCTTCCCCTCACCCACTCCTTCTGCCATGCCTTTCTCTGATCCCATCTTGCACCTGCCTGTCTCTGAAATCCATCCGGGCACATGGTAGTCTCTGTGGCCTCCGGCCTCTGCACCTGGTCTTCCCTCAGCTCCAGGCATTCCTCTTCCACGCTCACCCTGCACGCTTGCCTCACATCCTTAGTCAAGGTCACCTTCAGGCTGAGGCCCTTCCCAGGTCACCCTTTGTTATGGCTGGATGTTCCCGCAAAGCCTTCTGCGGTCATAGGTGGGAAATTTTGAAGGTGGCTGGATTAGGGTGTGAGTGTGGATTGAGGGTGTGATGCTGGGATTGAGAGCGTAGATAACAGAAGCTCAACCCTGGGTGTGGGTGGCACCAATCACTAGGCTTACAGCCTGGATGGAATATGAGGGGCCCAGAGAAGGCAGGCCTGCTGCTGCTTGCTGCTCTGCTGTCTCCTGCCTGCTTGCCATGGACTCTTTCTCCTCTGCCAGGCCCCTCTGCCATGCCACCCTGCCTTGGAGCCAGCTAACTATAGACTGAAACCTCTACAAACTGAGCAGAAATAAACCTTTCCTCCTTTAACTTAGGGTGTTGAGTGTTTTGTCTCATCAGTGAGAAAAGTAGCTAAGACACGGAATCTGCAGCCTGAAGGACTCTCTCTGTCCTTCCTGCTTCCCTGTGAAGGACTGGTAGCTAGTGTCTCACGCACTTCATTGCTATTATCTCTGTGCCTTGTTTCTTGCCAGGCTTCCCCTGTTGGCCTCTTAAGTGCCATGAGTACAGGCAGCCGCTGTGCCACTGAGCTGCATTCCCAGCCCAGTGCCATGAATACAGAGATCTTTGTTTATGCACTTGTGCAGCCCCAGGTCCTCTAGTAGGGCCTGGCACCAAAGTGAGAGTGTTTGCTGAATGAATACATGAATGAAGGAATAGGGAGTTGACCTCACGGGAGGGAAGAAGAAGGAGAGCTCTCTGCCAGAGTTGGCCGTTCCTGAGGAGAGAGCCATTGCCGCGGACAAGCTGGATAGATGCTCCCTGGATTTGGCCTTATGCATATTGCCACATACCCTAATATAAACACATCTTGCCCAGAGTGGCCCTTACCTGCATAGCGAGACCCTGTCTCAAAAAGACAAAAAAAAAAAGAGAGAGAGAAAAGAAAAAAAGCAATAGAGTTTTCCCCTAATATTTAACATACTCAGGGCAATTTCTCATTCTTAAAGGCCCATCATTTTTGAGTCTTGGAATCCTGCACCCCTGCTTCCATGCCGCCCTGCTCGCCTGCCTGGGTACCCTTTTAGTTTAAAGAGAATTACTTCAGGCTTAAGAGTTAATTTAATCTAGGAGATATGACAGACATTGAGAATTGATAGGAAAGCACTCATAGGTAAAGGATAACTGGGATATGGGAAAAGAGAAGGGAAAGAAGGAGAAAGTTTGTATATATGTATATGCAGGATAGTTAACACGGGTGTTCTACTGTCCTGTATTTCCTTGCTGAAAGAAACTGTCAGTGAGGCGTTGGTTGATTAGCTTTGTATGTCTATATGTGTTTTCATGAGAAACTACATTGAAGATATCAATATGTAATACAATAAGCATTGTTAATTCCCTACTACTCTGTTTGTAACTCTGTAATGTCTGTACTGATCCTATGCTATTTTGTAAAATGTTGTCGGTCTGTTAATATTTTCCTCCTTTTATTTCTAAAATAAAAAAAATAAAAAAAAACAGAATTACTTCAGGCTTGTAAGAAGGCAAGAACAGTGTCAGGTGGATCTGACACCTCTGCCCACCTCCTCCTTCCCGCATCACTCTTCCTCTCCCACTTTGGATTACCTGGACAGCTAGTTTGGGTGTCTCAGGATGCTGACATCAGAGTTAGCGACGACCCTAAGCGGTTTAAACGCTGTGTGTGCTCAGCAGACCCCCGCGTCTGTCCCTGCGCTCCTTGCTGTGGCTGCAGACTTCTCAGGGTCCAGCTCTGACTGGAGCTGTTGGACGCTTTCCTTCTGTTCCAGCTGTGGGGCCTTTGGATTAATCTCTCCCCCAGGTTCACAGCCACCCTCTCTCCTCCTGCCTTCCCCACCCTCGCGTTCCTGTCCTTGAGATCATGGAAAGTTCCGGAGGAAGTGAGAGCATTTGCTAGACCAGGAAATTCCCCACCAGCCCGAGCTTCTCCTCCAGCTTCCCTTCAGACTTCTGGCCCTTGCAAATAATTTTGCTTTGCATCAAGTAGCCAAACTTTAAATTATGTATGAAACATTGGCTGCTTCCCAAGAGTTTGAAGCAGAATCCTTCTGTCCTGAACCAAGTAATGTCTAGAAACGGGAGAACATGGGAAGAAGCTGCCTCCTTCCATTACAGGCGTCAGCTTCTCTCGGCCATTGCGTGGAACAAAGCCTCGTCGTGTGCAAGAAGGCCTCTTTCACAGAGTAACTTCATTTCCTTCTCAGCATCTCGGTGTAAGTCGTTCAGCAGAGATTCATCTCCCACCACTTAGGGAGACGGGAAAACAGGAATAATTGTGCTGCTGCAGTAGAAAAAATTAGCTTGTGCTTTCAGGAACAGCTACTGGGCATTTATATAATCACTAGTGGCTTAGACCTGCTATGTCCCCCGAACGCTGCTGTGCTCAGAGAGGGGCTTTTGGAAGGCCCCTCTCTCGATTAGATCGTGGGGTGCTACACCCATCGGTGAATTCATCCAGTAAGCAGCAGCTGAGTGTGCTGTTAGGAGGGGCTGTCCTGGAAGGGCATAGGTTGTGGCTGTGTCTGGGTGTCCCCCCAAACCCACGTGCGGTGCTAGGTGGAGCTTTTCAGAGGTCACTGGGTCCAGCGTGTGGCGCAAGGACTAAGGGTGTGTGATTACTAAATTAGTCCACTGATTGGTTTGGCGTACTTCTGGGTGTGGATAACAGAGAGGCCCACCGGGGATGTGAGTGCTACTCAGTGATAAGGAAAGGGACTAAGACAGCTAATGGTGCTTCAGAGAGCACGTGCGCACACACACACACACACACACACACACAGATTGCTCTCTGTGGAAAATAAATTGCATATAAATTTCCCAGTTAGAAAAAGAAATTGCTATTTTAGCTGTGTTACAGTGCGATTAAATATGTTCTACCCTTCAGTTGTGAAATGTTGAATCTGAATATTAGTTTGCATATAACCTGCCACAGACCTGTGACCTCTATTGGTACTCGCAAGTTTGAATTTAAAATTACTAGTTCTTAAAACTCCCTCATAGAGGGAGCCTTTGTACAGTGTCGCGGAATGTAAATTAGTACAGCCATTATGGAAAGCAGTATGGGTGCTCCTCAGATACTTAAAGCATAACTACCATTTGTTGTGGCTTAGAACTAGGTGTCCCGCCAAGCCTCATATGCTCATAGGTGGGGCTTTTTGAAGGTGATTGGATCATGGGGTGTGATTCTGGCGGTAGATTAGCCTGCTGAAGAGTTTCAAATGCCATTTGGAGTGGCTGGAGGAGGTGGGTCACTGGGGAGCATGCCCTGGGGGTGTGTCTCCTGCTCTTCTGCCCTGGTCTCTCCCTTCTTCCTGCCTAAGAGAGGAGAGGAGAGGAAAAGAGCAGAGGGAACGGGAGGGGAAGGGAGGAGAGGAGAGGGGAGGGGAGGGAAGGAGAAGAGACAGGGAGACAGCAGGGACGCGTACAGCACTCCTTAAAGTTCCTCTTCTCTAAATTACCCTTGGTTTCTGTGCTCTCACAGTATTTTAAAGATTCTTTTTCCTTGGTCTCCATATAGTCTTCCTTAAGTCTTCTAAAATCTACCTTCTCTACAACAACTTCTCCTAAATGTGTTCCTGAAATGTTTCCAATTGACTTTCTAGACAACTGCAAATGGAAAAGCTTTCAAAAATTACTACTTTTCTTTTTTACCGGTTTTTCTGAACTATGTGATGCTGTTTCCTAATACCTCTCTGTAAAAACATGCTCTTTGGTTGTATTTTTAGGGGGCTACATTTTTACATCAACAAACACAAAATTAGAATATAAATATTGTAGTCTATGTAAAAACAAATATCAAAATATCAAAGACGTTTCATGCATATTATATGATTAGTGACAAATGCTGTATAACTCATTTTTTAAACCTGTGTATTACTCATTAGAAATATTTTAGGATTCTCTTTCCTCAGGTTGTAGTGGGGAGCTTATCATGTAGCCTGGTGATGGCAGATAAAATGCCAAATAATAGGTACACATTTCAAGGTTTCCTTTTCATCTAAATATTTGCTCTATTTTTTATTTTTATCACCTTGGATTGTTTCCTGTGCCCTGAGCTCCAGAGATTTCTGGCAGAAAACCCACTCGGGAAACTTTTAGGGGTGGTTCCACACAGTCTTTCTTACCTCTGCCCTGCAGGCATCGGTGGGCACTAAAGGGCAGCTTCAAGAGGGTGGGACCTCTCACCTCCACCTGGTGAGCTCTGTATACATCTTTTTTGGTACTGAGAATCGGACTCAGGACCTTGTGCTTGCCAGGCAGGCGCTTACGCCACTGAGCTACATCCCTGGCCCTGCTCTGCACGCACTGAACCTGCTCTGTCTTCTGCTTGCCTCTTAGGCTCCCTTCCCAACCTTAACTCCTTCATTTCTGTGAGACCCCCAAGAAAACAACTCCTCATCGGTCTATGTCATTGCCATATAAACCCTTAAAATTCAGGAGGAAAAAGACAATGGAGATGGTTCATAGGTGCTGGAGTGTCTCATGAGAAGCTTGGCAAAGGGAAGGGCCATGTCTTAATGTCCTGCAGATGCCCTGCGGGGGTGTCCATCTTTGTCCTCCCCTCCTGTTATCCTCCTTGGCTGTCCATGGGTACCACCATCACATTCCAAGGCTCAGCGAAGATGCCAGATGTCCAGGACGAACAATTTAAAATCCATTTTTCCCTTGCTTACTAACCAAATGCATCCCAGCACTTTTGCAGATGGATTTGGCCATGTTGCTCTATTCTGGCCCATGAGATGAAAGTAGTATTGTTGAGTAGGACTTCCAGAAAGACTCCTTAAAGAGTACGAGCATGACAGGTATTTTTTATTTTTATTTTTTTCTTCCTGATCATTGCAATGCAGGTGAGACTGACAGAACTGAGTAAACACTTTACAGCATGAGGTGATTTAGACGACACTACCACCGTCCATAAGGGCGGGCAGCTGAGGGGGTGGTAACGGAAGCCTGGCACTCTGATAACTTCGTGCATCTGCTGTATAGGTGGGGACTGACCACTTCAGACCCTTTTCATGTGTCAAGCTGCTATGGGCTTGAGTCCTCTGTCACATGCAGCAAATATGGCATGTACTTCCTACCTTTATTTTATGATACTTTCTCTAATACTTTAAGTGACTGTGTTCTCCTATAAACCTATAGTAACCTGGAAAGGACACTTGCAAGCATGTAATCCACTCTTCACTCACGAAAGAGGACAAAGTCCAGAGGGGGTTGCTGGCTGAGGCTGATACTGTTAGGGGCCATTGTGGTGGAAGAGAATGCAAGCCCTTGGGTGAAATAAACCATTACCCTTCTTATCACAGAACGTTTCCACAGACCTGTCATGAGACCCTGATAAACTGCAGAAGCAGAGTGTTTACATGAAATGAGAAAGTGTTTCCGAGAAAAACCCTAAATAAGTTCTGTAGCATCACATGATTTTAGTCAAATTAACACCACTAATCTTAGAGGTCATACAGCTGGGCAGTACATTCTGAGTTCCCACCAGCTTTGCCATAGGTAGCACCTCTGATACGTGGTTTTGATAACAATTGCCTGTGTTACTTCCCTGGGACCTGAGGCTGCTTTTGCTGAGAACACAAACCCTTTCCTTGAGCCTACAGAGATCTGATAGGCGACTCAAGTAGGATAAAAGGCTCAGCATCTCTGTCTTCGTATGGTGTCTGTCCCCTTCTGTCCTAAGGCTTGGGCCAGGTTCTACCCAGCTCTGCATGTGGCCGAGTTGATCATTTATAGATGCTCAGTGTAAGGCCATAACGCAGTGTCCATTTAGCCCGTTTCCCGCTTGAGCTGGTGTATGTTTTCTTTTCTTTTTCTTTTCTGCTCCCACCCGTGTGCTTTTTCAGAAGCCACAAAAGCCCAAGTGCCTGAAGTCCTTTGGCTCTATCACAGGGCCCAGACCTACAAGGCTGGGGTGTTTTACACAGGACAAGGACACTGGAAAATTCAACAGTTTCTTGGATGAGTCGGCCATGACTGCCTGGTGAGCCAAATCTCTCACAAGAAGATACATCTTTTGGAACTGTGCCCCTGGCCAGTGAGAGTTACCAGACTTTAGTCCATCCTAACAAATTAATAAAAACCTGCAGCTGTCTTAGTCATGAAAGTAACTTGGTCACTCTCTGGACAAATTGGTGACTCCTTCCTGCTGAGGCCCCAGTGCACCCGAAGTCCCTCCCACTCAGGCCCCACCCCAAGGCTTTCCCTGTGCACAAGTGCATGTGTTTGAAATATTTGGCCTGGTTTTTTTCTACCATCTCTGGATCAAAAGATCCTATCATCTAGCATGAAGACTGCACTGCAATTACATCTGATCTTGCACTAGAGAGAGGGCCTTTTTTACACACGTGAGAAAATTGTCTGAACCTAGAATTTTATTGTTCCACCTACCTCTCTTATCCCTTGTCAGCATTTGGAGTTGCTTTGGGACTGAAGTTGGAATCTGCCACTGTTCATTTCAAAGTGTTGTGGATACAGCCTGGAAATGGAGAGCAAACATCCTCCCCCGAAGCCATAGGTCAGCCCTTGGGACACACAGAAACTACCTTGACCTGGACCGGGAGGTTAGTGTCCTGAAACGAGACTCTTCCCAACTAGATCTTCTCAGACTGGGTCCATTCTCTAAGCTCCTTAACATCTCGTAGTTTGTTTATTTCATGCCGCTCGGCATACTCTGGCTCAGGCAACAATTACAGGTTCATCGGAGCTGAAGTGTAGCTTTGCCGCAGTGCCCAGTGTCCTGCTAGACTCTGATTTGCTCAGGGTACCTACAGAGAAGCTGACACGGAGGAAGGGACTAACGCAAAGTTCTTTAGCCAGTGAGTGCCAAGGACGAGGTTTCGACACCTGGGACTGACCCTCCCCCGCTGAGTCACTTGGGAGAGAATTGCGCAGAAAGCCCTACGTCACCGTTATTAGGTAGAATCACTTTCTTTCTTGTCTCAGATTTTGCCATTAAATTGAGCTTGACAGGTGCATTTTCCCGTTGTACTGCTAATAAATAAGATCTCAGGTGGAGAGTTTTCTTTTAAAAAAGTCTGGTTTTCGTTATTTTATTATTTATAACTTTGGTTCTCATTGTTTTATAATCTTTTTTATGTCAACAGAACCGCAGAGAGATGGACAGATGCCCCTGCTGGCCTGCAACTCCAGAGAGGGGCGCTTCCCAGCTGCCCTGATTCGTATGACACGGGGACCTGAGTGTGGCCCTGTGCCTTGTGGACACGTATGAGGATGCCCAGGAGTGTCACTGGTTGGTTCAAACCGCACTTGGAAATTTGGACAAACCCCTCCCTCCGTGCCCTGGCGTCCATCCTGAGTGCTCTGTTCCTCCTCTGCTGGGAACGTCCTTCCTGTCCACAGGGAACCTCCCCGCAAGTGTCTTCTCCTGCTCTGCCAGAGGGTTCCTGGGTGTCTCCCGGTGAGAAGGCTGCTGCTGCCCTCTGAGCTATGGCGCTTTCCCACTGGCTCCAGCTCCGGTTCTGTGCTTCACGACTCAGAACGCTCATCTCTCCTCAGCAGCTGCACTGGTGAGAAGCCAGCCCTGCAGAGCCGGGTGTGAAGCTGCCTCCTCACTTGGCTTCCTGTGTGTGGTGGGCGGAGGCACGACACAGACACCAGGCCCGGGAGGCACGGAATCCCGGTACCATCTCCCTACCCACAGTGCCCAAGTGCGTGTCCTTTCTTCTCTGTGTGCATCTGTTCCTGTTTATTTCTGGTCTGGAAAACTGTCCGTAATAAAAGCATGAATTCTTCTTGTATGATTTGAGCTGCATGGACTGTGGGTCAGGGGAAAGGCCTAAGATTGTGGTGTAAGACCTGAGTTTGGGTCTGGCTCTTTCATGAGCTGCATGACCTAGGGTAAAGAACCAGCTAGATCTAATAGCCTCTCCTGTTTTTGTTTATATAAAAGGGATTCATAACTGTCCTTGGCTGTGGAGAGTAGGATTGGATTAACAAGCTCAGGTTGACATAACAAAATACCACAGGCGGAGGGGCTTAACGACAGCCTGTTATGTCTCACAGCTCCTGAGGCTGAAGGCAGGATGCTGGAGGACTCTGTGTCTGGTGAGAGCTGTCTTCCTGTTGCAGATGGCCACCTTCTCACTGTGTCAGAGAAAGAGAGAAGGCAGGGAGGGAGGAGGAGGGACTCAGAGAGACACCAAGCTTATTGGATTAGGATCCCACTCTTATAGCCTTATTTACCCTTAATTACTTCCTCAAAGTCACACTGGGGGTCAGGGCTTCACAGTGAATATGGGGGTGGGACACACAATTCACTACACAGCAAGGATTAAATTGTTGTGTGATTTATGATATGTTTCCACTACAGCCAGTGGGGCACGAGGAGAGTTCTCAGAGTCAGGGATGGTCCTAAACTCCACCTCCTAGTGAGTGGCTATAGTCTGAGGTCTCCGGAAAGCCTTTGAAGTCTGCATGTCTCATTGCTCTGGCTGTGGGTCACAGCTGGATAGAGAACTCCAAGAAGGACTTGCCGAAGCCAGGCATAGTTGTACACAGCAGCTACCTGGGAGGCTGAGGCAGGAGGATCGTAAGTGCAAGGCTAACCAAGGCAACTTAGTGACAGGCTGATTCAAAATAAATGTCGAATAGGCTGTGGGTGGAGCTCCCTTGCCCAGCATGCCTGAGGCCCTGGGCTCAGCCCCAATACTGGGAAAAATACATGGCCTGAGTGTCTTGTGGCAGAAGGCTGGGGAGATTGGATTGCCCGCAAACCAAGTCCCGTGTGTTATTTTCTGTTGCTAATAACGCA
>NW_004955421.1:28114804-28116717 GCF_000276665.1 Chinchilla lanigera
AGGTAGCAGGCTGACAAGCGTACAGTTGCACCATCTGAAGGACCTTGTGAAGTGACAGTTGGGGCCACTGGGATCCAAAGGGAGGAAGTTAGAGATGGAAAGTGTCTGTGACTGGAAAAAGTCTTGTCCCTGGGCTGCATGGAAGGATTGACTCGGCAAGTCTAGTCAGCTTCCTGTGCCACCCCCACCCTCTCAGGACGACCTGTGATGTCACAGGCAGGACTGAGGATTTTCATACTGTTATCAGCACATGGCCACTTCTGCTCCTCCAGCCTGGAGCCGACTCCATTCCTCAGGGAGCAGAGGCTCTAAGTGCTCGCTGGTGGAGCCAGTGTCTGCCAGCTGAAGGATGCTATCAGAGCAATCACGGGCCAGCTGCTGCCTCCGGAGCCTTGCTCCCCCTTGGGTCAGTGGTTTAGCCATACTGGTGGGGCCCTGGACTTCCTTGTATGGCCAGAGAAGGAGAGCCAGAGAGTGGTGCTGGGCAGACAACCTGACCCCTGGGACCCCGGCAGTATCTGGGCCGCTTTGGGCGGATTCCAAAGAGCAGGCAGACCTGGGAGGGAGAGACTGCGCACACTAAAATAGCCTCAGGCTGCTTTGCCTGGGCTGGGAAAGAAAGCCGCCTGGGGCTCTGCGGCAAGCTGGGCGGGGTGTAGCCCAGTTAGTGTGCGCTGTAAGCACCCCCATACCTGTTAGTGGGCTGGAAAGCCAAGGTGGCCGTTGACCACAAATATTTTTTTGCTTCATGAAATGGAAAACACCCAGCTACTGCTCTGTGAAACTTAATTTAGCTATGTTGAATCTTAAGTAAAATTCATTTCTTTGTGTGATTCATGCTTTTTAAAAAGTTAGTTTGATTGAATTATAACTTAATAAAACTGTTGAACAAGAGCTGGAGGTGTAGCTCAGTGGTAGGATCCAATGCTTGCCTAACGTGGCCAAAGCTCTCCACTCAATGCCCAGTACGAGACGAAGAAAAGTTTTAAATGATGTTAGGAAATGGTGCATCTGGCTTTTCTCAGTCTCTCCCTCCCTCTCTCCTCCTCCCCCCTTTGGCTCTTCTGCTAGGATGCCCCCTTACTAGTTCTTCGAGACTGGCACCAGGTCTGGAGGGCCCACTTTGTATGACAAACAGCAGGGTATACAGAGCACGGTGCTCACCAGGGATGATGCCAGCTTCTCCTTCCAGGCCCTTCAAACGCACTTGCCCTCACCACAACAGCCCTCCGGACCTGAAGAAGCAGGCAGGGCTTTTCCTTTACACAGTGCTCCATACGGGCCCCAGCCTGCACCCCTGTCTCAAATGTGGAATACTTGTCAGCAGTGCTGACTGACCTGTGTGCACATTTCCAGTTTTTAGAAATGGTGCTTGGAATCGAACCCAGGGTTTTGAGGGTGTTAAGCACGTGCTCTAACACGGAGTGATACCCCCGACCACTCCATTTTTATTAAATGAGAACTAAGAAGACTCTTTCCTTTGTTATACTCCCCAGCCAGCTAGGTAAATTTGGGATTTCAGGAATATGTACAGATTCAGAAAGCAATTCAAACAGATAAGTTTTATACAAGTGTTCATATAAGTTTTATATGAGTTTATTTGAACCTTCAGAATCCCTGCACCTGCTACATAGGAGGGACGCCTCCACCCCTTCTCAGCAAAACTAAGCATGCGACAAAGGTAGTGATCTCTATACGATGGAAAGACAAGTGCCAGTGGGACTGTAAACCGGTCCAACCACTATGGAAATTAGTTTGGGGAATCCCTATCTTTCCAGAAGAATTAAACAGATCATACCACAGTGATATATGCACACCCAAGTTTATAGCAGCACAGTTTGTAATAGCTAAATCTTGGAAACAACCCAAATGTCCATCAACCAAGGAATGGATAAAACAGGTTTTTTTTTTTT
>NW_004955421.1:28116817-28118636 GCF_000276665.1 Chinchilla lanigera
TGCACCTTGAGACCATACTCAAGTAAAATAAATTGGACACACATGTGTAAATATTCCATGATTTCTCTGGTGTGAGATACCAAGAGGACCAAAGTGTATAAAAGGTATTGTGAAATAGGAAGAAATTGTTCAAAAGAAAGGGGAAACTAGAGAGAGGGAGGGAGAAAGGAAGGAAGAGAAAGGAAAAAAAAAAAACAATAAAAGAAGGAAAAAGTGGAAAAAAGCCTTGTAAACAAGAAGGGGAACAGGGATTTAAGGGAGGGGAGGAGACTAGGAAAAAAATGAGGATTCCGGATATATCATGTATAGGTACAAATTCCCTACCATGAATGTGATCATTATATATTGTACAAATTATACCAATACACTTAATAAGAAAAAAAAATCTAAACCCAGAAATTCTATTTGACGTAGTTATACATCTCCTGGGTATTTTCTTTTCTTTTCTTTTTTTTTTTGTTTATTGAAGAGAATAAAAAATAATAAAAAACGTTAGCAATGATACAGAATTTTACTAAATAAGATGATAGGAATTCAACAGCAGTTGTTAAATTGCACATTGCTGTCTTCAAATTAGTTGTTCATATTATCAGATATAAGTACTCAAAATTGGTCAAAAAATTAAGAAGAAAAAAATTAAGCATTAACTATTTCTTTCAACAAACCAATAGAAATCAGCAGTGCAATTATCCCAGCTATTCTTGTGTATATATTTTCCCTTCCTTCTTTTTTATTTTCTCCTTTTCCTCATCCCAGTTGTTCCTTCCCTTGGAGCAGTTTCTTTCCTTTCACAATATCTATTGTAACTTTCAGATTTTATTTACTCTTTCAGTTTCTTACACTAGGGAGACAATACAATGTTTATACATGTGGGACTGATTTATTTCACTTATGAGAATGGTCTCTAGTAGCAGCCATTTACCTATAAAACCCTCAAGTTTATCTTTTTTATAGGTGAGTAATACTCCATTGTGTAAATACCACATCTTTTTTATCTGTTCCTCAGGTGATGAGCATTTGGGTGGTTTCCAAGATTTAGCATTAACAAATTTTGCTGCTATAGATAAGTGTGCACATATATTGCTGTGGTATGATGTTTTCAGTTCTTCTGGAAAAATACCCAGAAGGGGAATAGCTGGCTTAAGTGGGACCTCTAATCCTAGTTTTTTGAGGAATCCCCACACTGATTTCCATGGTGGTTTCTCCAGTCTACACTCCCACCAGCAGGGGAGAAGGGTTCCTTTTTCCCCACAGCCCCACCAACATTTGTTACTGGTTGATTTCATGACAGCCATTCTTGGTTCTGGGGATGTAGCTCAGTGGAACAGCAACTATCTGGCAAGTGTAAGGTCCTGAGTTCAATCGCTGGTATAAAAAAAATTCTTTCTGGGGTGAGGTGGAATCTCAGTGTTGTTCTAGTTTGCATTTCTTGAATAACCAATGATGCTGAACTCTTTTCATATATTTATTTGCCATTTGTATTTCTTCATCTGAGAAGTATGTATTTATCTAGATGCTCAATTTTGGATTGGGTGTTTGAATTTTGGGGGCCTAATTTTTAAAAATTCTTCATGTGTTCTCAATATAAGTCCTTTGAGGGACAGTTGGCTAAAATTTTTTCCTACCCAGTGGGTTTTCTTTTCACTCTGTTGGTGGTTGCTTTTGATGTGCCAAAAAATTTTCAATAAAATGAGGTTTTAGTTGTTGATTCTTTGAAGTATTTCCCTTGCAGTTTGGTTTTTGTTTATGAACTCTCTGCCTAACCCTGTATCTTCAAGATTTCTACCTACTTTCTCTTTCAGTAGATTTAGTTTTTCTA
>NW_004955421.1:28120386-28121908 GCF_000276665.1 Chinchilla lanigera
TCCTTCAGAGTACTGTAATTTTTAATGTTTCTATCTTTTACTTCCTTTGTTAGAATGATTCCTAAGTATTTCATTTTTTTGGATGTTATTTTGAAAGGTGTGGTTTCTCTAATTTCTCTCTCAGTGTGTTTGTTGTTTGTATACAGGAATGCTATTGATTTTTGAGTGCTGACTTGGTATCCTGCTATGCTACTGAATTTGGTTATTAAATCTATAAGTCATTTGGTGGCATTTTTGGGGTGTTTGATGTAGAGTATCATGTCATCTGTGAATAATGAGAATTTTACTTATTCCTTTCCTGTCCTTATTCCTTTTATTCCTCTCTCTTTTCTCTAATTGCCCAGGCTAATGTTTCCAGAACTATGTTGAAGAGGAGTGGTGACAGTGGACATCACTGTCTTGCTCCTGACTTTAAAGTGAAATCTTTCAGCTTTTGTCCATTTGGTATGATGTTGGCTGTTGTTTTGTCATAGATGGCTTTTATCAGAGTGAGGTAAAACCATCTATTCCTATTTTCCATAGGGTTTTTATCATGAATGATTGTTGGACTTTGTCAAGAGTTTTTTCTGCGTCTATTGAGATGATCATGTGGTTTTTGTCTTTGGCTCTGTTGATATGATGTATTACCTTTACTTATTTGCATATATTGAACCATCCCTGCATTCCTGGGATGAATCCCACTTGGTCATGATGTATAATCTTCTTGATGATTTACTGCATTCTGTTTTACTAGTATTTTATTGATAATTTTTTCATCTATATTCATTAAAGAGATTGGCCTATAGTTCTCTTTTTTGGTTGCATCTTTCTCTGGTTTTGGTATCAGGATAATATTTGCCTCCAGGAATGAGTCAGGGAGAAATGCTTCCCTTTCTATTTCAGTAAAGAGTTTGAGAAGAATTGGAGTTAAATCTTCTCTAAATTTCTTGTAGAATTCAGCTGTGAGTCCATCAGGACCTGGGTTTTTCTTTGTTGGTAAGTTTTTTTTATTACATTTTTAATTTCATTGACTGATATTGAGTTATTCAGTATTTCTATATCTTCTTGATTTACCTTTGGTAGTTCATATGCATCTAGGAATCTGTCCATTTCCTCTGTGTTTTCCATCCTATGAGAGTAAAGATTTTTAAAGTAGGTATTGATGATCTTCTGAATTTCTACAGGATCTGTACTGATTTCATCCTTTTCATTCCTTATTGCATGAATTTGAGTTTTTTCTTTCCTTTTTTGATAAGGGTGGTTAGGGATTTATCAGTTTTATTTATTCTTTCAAAGAACCAACTCTTTGATTTGTTAATTCTTTGTATTGTTTTCTTGGTCTCCACTGCATTAATTTCTACTCTGAAATCTTTATAATTTCCTGCTTTCTTTGGGTTTTGTGTTTGACTTACTCTTCTTTTTCCAGAAGCTTGAGGTGAAGCATAAGGTTATTTGTGCTCATTATGTCTTCCTGATGTGGGAATTCGGTGCTATAAATTTTCCGCTAAGGAAAATTTCTTTATATCCCACAGGTTCTGGTAAG
>NW_004955421.1:28123593-28150427 GCF_000276665.1 Chinchilla lanigera
CTTTATAAGTGATTGATTTCTTTTCCCTAACAGCTTTTAATATTCTGTTCTTTTGCTGGATTTCTGGGATCTTGATTATTATGTGTCTGGGTGTAGATTTATTTTGGTTAAGGCTAATTGGAGTTCTATATGCCTCACTTCCTGTATGTCAGTTTCTTTTCCCATGCTTGGGAAATTTTCTGCTATTTCTTCTGCAAATAGTCTTTTTATGTCATTTGTGTTGATGCATGTTTTGTTGATACCTATCAGTCTTATATTGTTTTTCTTTGCACAATCTTGCAGATGTTGAATTATTATTTCCTGGCTCCTTGTTATTTTTAAGATATCTTTTCTTTTGTGATTGCTAGCTGCAAGGCTGTCTTTTAAAGTCTGAAGGTCTACCTTCAGTCTCGTTCAAGGGGTTTTGCCAGCTTTCAATGGAATTTTTAATTTCCTGAATATCTCCTTGAATCTGTTTCATGCATTCTAATTCTTTCCTATATTGCTCACTCAAGGTTTCCATCATTTTCTATCCTCCCCTAGTTTTTAATCTATGTCTTCTTTAGATGTGCTGAGCAATTCTTTCATTATTGTTGTCATTTCCTTTTTTAACCTGAAGATTATCTTTGATCTGAGTTCTTCTATAGCCTGATGGAATTGCTTCTTTACTTTAGTTACTAGCATTTAAGAAATTTAAGGTATATGACTTCCAGGCTGGTCTGTTGGTGTCTCTTGGACTTGTTCTGGGTTGGGTAGAGGTCTGAGATTGCATTTTGCTCCTTTGTTTTGACATTTTTGAAGCTCCCAAAGTTCCCTGGGGCTCAGTGTTGCTTCTGCAATGTTGGGGTGTGGGTGTGGTCATTGAGACTTCCAAAGTTCCCTGGGGCTCAGTGTTACTCCTGTGAGGGTGAGGGGGTGGGTGTGGCTCACCGAGGCTCCCAACTCCCTGGTATTTTCTCGAAAAAAAGTTATCAGTTCACCAGGATAGATCTGAGAGATCCCCAAGGTGAGATAAGGAACCTATCCCACCTTTCGTAGAATAAATTTGCAGGTTTTCTGACTCACATTGCAGAAAAAGAATTTTCAGGATGCGTCAATAAGAGGCACAGAAAGGGTCTATGAGAGGTAGACATAGGATGCCCTCAAGAGTGAAGTGCAAGCACTCAGAAGAAATGGGCACATTATGAGCTGGGAAAATTTAAGGAGTTTTGGGGCTGTCTTCAACATGAGTGACCTAGCTGGGAGCAGTGGCTCACACCTATAATCCCAACATGCAGAAGGCTGGGGCAGGAGAATTGCCTTGAGTTTGAGGCCAGCCTGGGCTACATAGTGAGCTCAAGCCCAGCTTGAACTACATAGTAAGACCCTGTCTCAAAAGAAAAGTTGGGTGACCTAGGGTGTGTATTTTTACTGCTTGTCAGGTTACCCGTCTGGCAGGTTATATATCAGTGGACGTTGTCTACATGTGCTGAGGTCTGTTGCCCACTAGTGTTGCTGCTTCATCATGGTGCCCATCAAGAGATGAATGAATAAAGAAAACGTGGTGTACATACACAATAGAGTATTTTTCACCAGAAAAATAGGTTTGAGTCATTTATAGAAAAATGCATGGATACTGAGACCATAATGATAAGTGAAGTAAACCAGACACAGAACTTTAAATATCACAGGTGGTATGGCTTGTGCCTGGGTGCTCCCCAAAGCCTCGTGTGGTCATATGTGGGGCTTTTTCAGAGGTGGCTGGATCTAGAGTGTGTGATATTCAGAGTGATTCATGGTGTGATGCTAGGAAGAAGGGCGCTGGGATTAAGGGTGTGAGTGCTGCCTGCCCTGAGTAGCCTGGGTAAGATATAGGGACAGAAAGAGCTGTGAATCCCTTGCTGTTTGGTCACCTTTTGCCCACCATGAACTGTTTCTGCTCTGTGATGCTTCTCTGCCATGCCACCCTGCTTTGGTGCCAGCTGACCATGAACTGAAACATCTGCAAACTGAACTAAATAACCCTGTCCTCCTTTAACTTTGTGTGTCAGGTATTTTGTCTCAGCAGCTAGGAAGGTAGCTAAGACAACAGGGTTTCTCTTATTTGAGAAACCCAAAACATAAAGAGTAAAATAAAGGAGGAATGGTAGGAAGCAGAGAGATAGATTTTAGAGATGGGACAGAGAACGGAGGGGAAGGAGGTGGGAAGTCCAAAATGATCAAGATACTATATGTAGTATGTACCATCCCTAAAACAGATGTAATTGTTGTGTATTGAAAAAATGTATCAACTGAAAAAAAACTAGGTATGTGTATGTGCATAATATAATATTAAATGATTCCCTAGATTTAGTTCAAGATATTAAACCCACCTTTAAAAATTTGTTTCCAGCTCACTTGGCTGTCTTACAAGCTCTTGCTACAAAGAGCGTGGTACATAGCCTGCACCTGGCACCACACAGATGTTGAGCCATGTGGCATGTAAGCCCCGGCTCAGTTCACAGACTACATTTAAACATGATTCTCAGATGATTGTTTCTCATCGTAAAATTAGAGGAGCACTTGAGTCACGTCTGTATTACTGATCATGAATTGATCAAAGGTTTTTAAAGAGCCTAACCTCAGTTAATAATTGTAACCATTGACAGCCCTTTGCCTTGTATTATGCCCATCCTATTCGACCCCGGCATCTGACGTTTGTGTTCTTTCTTGTCCCCACACGATGGCGCCAGAACCTTACTAAATATGTAATGGGCCTGGATTGTGAGGACCGCTCCATGGTTATGCTGGTTCCCTGTTTAGGAGATTAGAAGGGAATAATTCCCCTAAAGAACAGGGATGTTTTCCCAAGAATTACTTTTCCCGAACTGTTCACAGGTCTCCATGAGGTAATGTGTCTTTTTATCTGTTTGAATACAATGTACATTTTTTTATGTAGTATGGACTTCAAATAAATTGTAGCTAATTTATAAGAATTTATTCTCTTTAGAATGCCAGGAATTATAGAGCCGACTCTAAAGTCAGTATTTTAGAGCATCTATATTAAAATTCAAGAAGTCTTATTGTATACATTTGATGTTGCTTATAATTGGTGCTCTTTTTCTTTTATTTGCTCTTTTATAAGTCTTCTTCTTCTTCTTTTTTTTTTTTTTTTTTTTTCGGTACCGGGAATTGAACTCACCACCTTGCGCTTGCCAGGCAGGTGCTGTGCCACTGAGCTAGATCCCCAGCCCACTTTTATAAATATTCTTTTTTCCTTCACTGGCTTACAGCTCCATCGGGGGATAACTGACACACAGTAAACCTCACATATTTACAGCTTGTAGGTTGATGAGTTCTGATCTATGCACTCAGCAGTGGAACTTAGACCACAAGAAATGCGTTTATTACCCCCCAAAGTTTCCCTGTGCCCTCTCTCCTTTACCTCCGACCAAAGCGACCAGCTTGCTGTCATCATAGATTTGTTTGAATTTTCTAGAATTTTACAAAATGGAGCAGTTCACTGTGTGCCCTTTTTTGGGTCAGCTTTTCTCATTCAGTCACAGGATTTAGAGAACCAGCCACCCAGCACGTGCCGGGAGTCCCGCCCTTTAATTCTGCCTAGGGAGAGATGGTGACTTGTTTGCCCACTTGTTGACGGCATTTGGGTGCTTCCAGGCAATAGCTGCTGGAAGTAAAACTACAGTGGATGTTAGTGTACAAGTCTTTGTATGCGAATGTTGTTATTTCTCTTGGGGAAGTAGCTAGGCAAGGAATGTAGAGTTATACTGAATGTATATGCTTAACTTTCAGAATAGCCAGACTGATTTCCAAAATGGTTGCACCAGTATGAGGATCTCGGTTGTTCCGCGTCCTCACCGACACCTGGCGGGGGCATATCTTAGAATTTTAGTGTGTGTGTAGTGGTATTTCAGACTGGTTATTTATTTGTTTAGAACTTTTTTGTTGGTATATGTTTGTAGTACATAATGATTACATTCATTGCGGGGGGTTGGTACATGGAGAAGACATTTTAAATTCCTTTTAAACCCTCTCCGCCCCCCCCCCCTTTCAGCTCTTGGAGATATGCGTATATATCTTGCACCCATTTTCCTGTTATTTATTTACTGGAATAGGGATCAAACACAGGGCCTTCACATGAACCACATCCCCATCCTTTTAAATTTTATTTTTGTAAAAGTTGAGACAGGGTCTTGATAAGTTGCCCAGCCTGGTTTTAAACGTGGGATCCTCCTGCCTTACCCTCCCCAAGTGCTGAGATTACAGGTATGTGCCACGGTACTCAGATCACAGTGGTTTTGAATTGCATCTTCTCACTCACTGAAATTCAGCACTTGCTGCCTATATATCACAGTTAGTCAAAAGCTTGTTCAAATCTTTTGCCTACTTTTGAGTTATCTTTTTCTGATTATTGAATTACAAGGATATGAAATTGCAGACGAGTCCTTTGCCAGATGTGTATTTGCAAACAATTTCTCCATCTTTTATATTTAAGATTAATGTAGAATTTGAATTTTAATAAAATTTAATTTATCATTAAAACATTAGGACCAGGCTTTGTATGCCCTATCTAAGAAACATTGCTTAGTCAGCTTCATAGTTAATTTCTGTAGATGTGTGAGGTAGGGATTAAGTTTCATTTTTAAAAAATGTACAATGCATATGCTGCGCTGTTCTGAAGCATTTGTTGAAAATATTGTCCTCTTTTTCCTTGATTGCCCTTATGTCTATTGCAAAGCAATTGACCATGTATGTGTGAGTATTCCTATCGTTGATCCAGGTGCCTATCCTTTCATAAATACCATATTATCTTGGGTATGTTAGCATTTCTAGCAGGCCTTGAAATAATGCATTGTGAGTCCTACTACTGTGTCTTTTTAACTGGATCATACCATGTTTTGAATTTATCACAATGACAACTTTCTGATGAAGTTTGGTGACAGTTTAAGTTAACTTTGCATGTTCTTCTCAGTTGTCTTTGTTCATTTATAGGTTATAACTGGTAAAATTGTTTTTCATTGAATCTTAAATTCTACCTACTCCGATGCACCAGTATTTTGTGTACCAGTTGGAAAGAAAAGAAAGCCTGTGACAGTGTGATTCATCTTGAGTTGATATTTGTTTGTTTTTTTCTGTTTTTCTTCTGGTACCAGAAATCGAACTCATGACCTTGCACGTGCCAGGCAGGTGCTTTGCCGCTGAGCTAAATCCCCAGCCCCTTGAGTTGATATTAATATGTTAAAAATGTATCCCATATTAATGACAAATGGCAATTGCTAGAAAATTATGATGGTGAAAGGCAGTGTACGATGGCAGCTCTGTTCTCAGACAAGCAGAAAACTCCTTTGACTTCACATATGTACTTCACCTGAGACTGCTTCTTCCTCTCTACGAGAACTAGCGGACGTATCTTTCTGTTTAGGGACACACACACACACACACACACACACACACACACAAAATACCTGGTGTTATCTTTTTTATTTATTTATTTTTTATTTTAAAGAGAGTAGTAAAAAAAAGAACAATAGCAACATACCAACATCACAGACACGAACAAAACAAAGCAAGAACATTAAAAGTGATACAAGGTTTCAAGACAGAATGATGGGAATTAACAGTGGTTGTTACATTACATATTGTTGTCTTCAACTGCCTGGCTCGGATTACCAGATGTAAGCAAGGAAGATTGTTCAAACCATTAAATGTGGAGGACGTTCTCTAGATGTATCGCCTCAGGCCTGACCGAGCCATGGTTGTTGGGTTCTGGAGGAAGTCTAGCAAAAGCATTGTTGGCCCTGGGACAACACTAGGTGCTTTTCTGAGATCTGCCCTAAGGAAGATAACATGAGGGCTTACTGGTCAATCTCATTCCTATGATAATGGAGTTGTACTGGCCTTGCAAAAATGGTTGAGATCGCCGAATTCCGGGGCTGCCTCCTTTGTTCTCGCTGAATAAAAGGTTACTAGAGATGGGGTCAGGGCTTGAGTGTGGAAGGCGACTAGCCCCCTGAGCCCAGATGCATGGCTCTGGAGCTGTTCTTTGGGGAAGGGGATTAATACATCTGTGGGCACCTCGTTCTGGGGACCTGTTCGCCCTGGACAGGGGTGGATGAGTAATTTGACAATTAAAGAGAATAAAAAATTATTAAATAAAACATTAGAGATAATACAAAGTTTCACTAGACAAGATGGTAAGAATTCACCAATGGTTGCTCCATTGCATATTGTTATGTTCAAATCAGCTGCTCAGATTATGATATAAGCATGCAAAGTTGGTCAAAATATAAAAAATTTTAAGCATTGTGTTCCTTTCAATAAACCATCAGATATCAGCATACCTGATATTATCTTACTGTTCAATTTGTTTGGTTTTTGTTCTTAGAGGTATCTAGATTGACTTCATTATGTGTAGAATGCCTGACATGCTGGTGGCATTTTTTATTATTTTGTCTTCTTGAGATAGGGTCTCCCTATACAGTTCAGGCTGGCCTGGAGCTCACTTTGTAGCCCAGGCTGGTCTCGAACTTGAAACAATCCTGCTGCCTCGGCCTCCTGAGTGCTGGTATTACAGGTGTGCACCGCCACCACCCCTGGCTAGTGGCATGTTTTAGTTGGTCTCTTCTTTCTGGGTTCATATCTGCATTTGCATTTGACTTTGGACTGGTTCATTAACCTTTATCAGGCCTGCTTCTTCATTAAGTTAGTGTACTTATCACATGAAAGATTCATCAGCTTCCTAGTAAGACGTAGGTAATCTTGTAAGAACTTAAGAATGATGGTAGTCATATAATAGAGCTGACGCTGATTGAGTACATCCTATGTGCCAAGCACTGGTCTTCACAGTTTATGTGTATTATCTTATTTAACCTTCTTAATAGTCTTAGAAGATAGGACTTTCAGTCCCTGATTTTATTGCTGAAGCCCGGAGAGGTCAGTGACTTTCAAGTGGTCACAGTGGTAGTGGAGAAGCCAAGAGCAGAATCCGTCCACTCTACTCCAGAGCCGGATGCCCACCCACCTGGAACCCACCTTCCACCTTCCTCCCTCTCACCATCTTGAGCTGCGGACACAAGGTCATGTGCATATAAGCTGACAATTCTGGAAGAGTCATTGTTCACTATTTAAACTCTGAAAGATAAAGTTTTAAAAATAAACTATAGTTTCAGACATCTATATTTGAACAGAGGGTAATTGGTTGCCAATCTTTCATTGGTAATACACTTTTATTCTTGTGGGATAATTGTGCAAAATATATTTTATTTCTCAGTATTTGATTTTGTGGTTTCTGATATATCAATCTTAGTTGTGAATCTAGGTGAATATTCCAGAGCTGAGAAGATTCTAAATTATCCCATGGTGGGGAAGAGTTTCATTATCTTGAATTACTATTTTTTTCTTTTTCTTCTCCTACATTTCCCTATCTATGGGCATGTATTTACCATTCACTAAAAGACCATGTGCTTTTTCCTTCTTGTAGACTTATTCTCTATGGTTCTGAAATAACATTATTGGCACACCTTCACGTACTCTTCCCTTTTTTTTTTTGTAAAGACAGGATCTTGTTAAGTAGTTCAGGCTGGCCTTGAACTCACAATGTAGCCCATGCTGGCCTCGAACTCACTGTGTCACCCACACTGGCCTTGAACTCACAGTGATCCTCTTGTCTCATCTTCCAAGTGCTAGACAACAGGTGCCACACCTGGCCCATGTGCTCTTCCTTATTGTATTAAAGATGGCTTCTTATTGTGCTGCTGAGTACCTTGAGGTTCATGATGACTGGAAGGACCACCCCTCCCAGGGCTAGCTGATATCTAGAGATAGCAGAGAACTCACTGCTGGAGCACCCTTTTTATGCACATACATATCAGCCAATCCAGAGCACTTCCTTGGAGAGGCTCTGACACTCCTGGGGCCTCTGTCTACCCACCCTACGTACCCAGCTAGGTACTGGACAGCTACAGACAGCGCCTATGGCCTGGAGCCCACAGAAGATATTCATACTAGGTGAGTACTAAACCTGTCTCTCCTGACTCACAGATTACCTCCCGGGGACCCCACAACGAATGCCACGGCTCAGATTGTTCCCTCCCTCCTTCCTCTTGGCTGACCCTGGAGCTCCTCTGGGGCATCTTTTCAGTGTCCACTGTCTCCTGATCTACGGTCCTCACACCTGAATGGTAATAAATTATATGCGTTACGGTACTTTGCCAACACGTATTCTTGCCTTTGCAAGGGAAGTACATGTGAACTAAACTACAACAATGCATGGAACACATTTTACCTGATGTCAAAGCATGGCTGCTCTACACATTAAATTCAGTGCTTAGGAACTGTGCAGCTCTGTATCTTATGTGTCAAGAACTTCCTTTGAGAGCAAAATGGCTCCACACACCCGATAGTAACACTGCGGCCAACAATGGACCACAGACACCGTAACAGTCCTGTAGTACCACAGCCGAGCCAACCGATTCCTGCTACTGAGTGCTGCTGAGGTCATGGTAACATCGTCTACGACACTTGCTCACTGTCCGTGGGGGTGTTGGTGCAAAGGGCCCCCACCATCAGCCACGGGAAGCTGCTGCACATAAAATCACGTATGACATATAATGCTTGATACAGGCAATACGTGATGCGTCAGTGGCCTGGGTATGTGCTGCGAGTGGTTGTTGCTGTTGTTTTGGAAGCTTTAAAGTGTATTCCCACTGTAAGAAACAAACTCTATGTGTGTTTATGTCAGCAGCAGCTTCACATAGTTCAGATTTACTGAGTTTCTTGATTGCACATTTTTCTCTTGTATTTCATTTAGTCTTGTTTTGTTATCATGGTCCTAATAGCAAAAGGTCATATCATACCACAATCTATCCATTTATCTATCTATCTACCTACCTACCTACCATCTATCTACTTATCTATTCACCTATCCCTTGTGTTCTAGGTGCATAGTAGGTTATACCATCTAGATTTGTGTAAGTAAAATGTTACATTTGTGTAAATTAATGCTATGATTATCATGAAACAATGAAATTAACAATGCAATTCTCAGTAGATACCCTTTGGGCTGGGATATAGCTCTATGGCAGAGTGCTTACCTAGCATGCACAAAGCTCTAGGTTCCACCTACCATCAGAAAAAAAGGTACTCTTACCATTAAGGGACACATGTCTGTATTACTACGTAGTTCAGGCTGGTCTTGAACTCCCTATGTAGCAAAGGCTGGTCTCAGACTCACAGTGCTCTCCCTGCTTCAGCCTCCCAAGTACTAGGATTGCAGGTGGGTGCCACTATACTTGGTGCAAAAAATTTTTCTTAGTAGGAAATAACTTTTATAGTCACAACTTTATTGGATTAAATACATAATATTGGTCTATTTACAAACATTCAACAATAATATTTTTCTTCAGAGTCTTAAAGTTCAAACTTGCGATTCTGAAGTGGATCATTTCACAGCACAGATGGTGTTGTACAATTAAAACAAGAGTGGTTATTGATCATGGTGTAGGTTGAAATGCTCTTTTATAATGCTGGCAATAATGTTACTGAATGGTTTCCATTATACATCTGGTCAGCTGAGATATAAAGATAATCATGAAGTCTGATGTTTTATAAATGTCATGTTTAACCCACATGACATTGAGCTTGGAATGATTAGATAGTAATGTTTTTGAGTAGGTCTGGTGTAAGTGTGTGTGTGTGTGTGTGTGTGAGACAGAGAGAGAGAGAGAGAGAGAGACAGACTAACGTTATCATGTATGACATATCATGGTGCTACTCAAACGAACAATTCCTTTGCAGTTCTTCTTCTAAAAACAAGTTTTCCTGGTAAAAGTGAGCCTTAAACCCCACTCTCAATGCCATAGGAGAGAGATGAAAATGAATCTTTTCACAGGACACTGAGGGAAGAAGCTCAGGTGAGAGAAGTACAGTCCCTCAAAATCTTGTCCAAATTGTTCTGGAGCACACAAAGAGAAGCAGAGTTCAGCATAAATCACTAAACTTATAGACTATACCTTGAACACATAAACAAAGTCTACACCTTTGGAAGAAAAACCGAAGTAAGTGGGCGCCTCCGTGTGGATGAAAGTTCCCTCTGCAGAGGATGGTCTTGGAGTCACACTGGGCCAGCGCTCTCACAGAGCCTGCACCGAGGAGAAAAAAGGGTGTGAATCAGTCTATTCACTATCTTCACAGCTCCTATTCTACTGAGTTGTATCAAAAGTTGTTGTTTCTTTGCTTTCATGAAGCTGCACTTACATGAACTGCTTTACACTGATTGAGCTCACATTACCTGGCAGTGAAGAATCTAGTGTCAAAGAATATAATGTCAGGGCAAAAGGCCCCTTAAGAATCTTTCAGAAGATAATGTCTGATCCAGGGTGTTGTAGTATATAAGGATTTTTCATAACCATAATTACTTCGTCCTAAGTGTTTCTCCTGGTCTAATGAAGACCATGTTTGCTTTGGAGAGATATGAGTTAATTAGTACTTTCAGCCTTTTGAACAAACTCTTTAAGATGATGGTGAATTATGATGAGTATCTTTTTGTGCTGTGAGTTCCCACCGGACACAAAGTCTCCGTATTTATAGACAAATTTGGCCTGCTAATTATTAGTGTGGAAGAAAAAGACACTTAAAGGATTCATAAAAGAATGACTTGATTCAAACTTGCAAAAAGAAGTCCAAAGTAAGTGTTAGGAATAATTAGTACAGCTGCTAAAGGAGTGAAGGAGCTTCAGTGTTATCACTGAGAACACTGGGAGTTTTGCTATTTCTTAGTTTTAAGTTATTTTACTTTTCTAGAAAGGGAAGGTGAGGATGTCAGCATTTAAAGCTCACGTTGTCAGCTTCAGCTATTTTAATCACAGTGAGGAAATGGAATTCAATGTTGAACCAAAACGATTAGAGAGCAATCATCTTCACTATTTTTCCTGAAAGATGGGTTTCCTAATCCTCAGAGTAACGGGGTCCCTTGGAGTCATTTGACTCCTTCAGGTTCCTCAAATTCTCTTATTAAAACAAACCTATCTAAAAATTATGTATAGCAAGGGGCCATTTCCGGCTGTAGCTCTCTGCTGCTTTGTTGAGTGTGGACACCTTCACTGTTTGACCTTGAGATAACTGAGGCTCTTTTCTAAAATCTGTCATGCTTACTTGATCCAGAAAATAATTTATCACTTTAAAACCCTTTTTCACAGGAGACCCATGGATGTATTGAGGAATGAGGGACCCTATCTACTACTGAAGGCAAAATCCAATTAACCAGCAACCTTTTTTCTCCACGTTAGTTATGTTTACAAATTACATGTAACAAACAGTGTGCAGATTCCATATGGCTTGTTTCAGAATACCATTGGTCAGCTTGGGGTCTTATATTAAGGAAGCTTGGAACTGGCAAGTGCTAGATCTCAGGGATATGATCTTGAGTACGAACTTTTGTATTTTGTACTCAACATTATTGTTATTATTATTATTTTTTGGTACCAGGAATTGGTCTCATGACTTTGTACTTGCCAGGCAGGCACTGTGTCACTGAGCTATACCCCCAGCCCACTGAGTTACTTTCCTCTCATTGCTGAGACAAAATACCCAATACCCCAAATTAAGGAAGGAAAGGTTTACTTAGCTCACACTCTGTGGAGGTTTCGGTCCGTAATCAGCTGGCTCCAAGGCAGGGTGGCATGGCACAGGGGCAACAGTTCAAGGCGGCAGAAGACAGCAAAAGCAGCAAGAGCAAAAGGGGGAGAGAGCAAACCCCTTTTCCTCCCTTATTTTGTATGCCGGCTATGCGCCCACACCACCTCCAAGTGCCTTCCTCTTCCACAAGCTGAGGATGTTTACAAAGTGAGGACCCTGGCTCCCTGCTGATCACTTAGTTAAACTTCTAAACTTTGCAAACGACACAATGAACAACATCCTAGAGCAGTAAGGGCAGGATAGAGAGCTGCTGAGTTGCTTAGCTAAGCTTCTGGACTTCAGGTTGACACGATGTATCAACCATAGCACTAATCAGCAGCCTCTTCCCTCCTAGAGCCCTTTGTGCGCTAACACGGAGCTACATTCCTAGCTTCTCTCCCTGTCTTAATCCTCGCTTAAGTCTCAGTTCATGACTTTGCTGGGGAGACATCCCAAACGTGTATTTACAGAGCATGCTCATCTAGATGAAGTGCTGTGTTTGTGGGTATGAAAAATGTTCTGTCCCAAGCAGAGGAAAATGTGGGTTATAAGACAAAGGAGTCTGGACAAAATGTGAGTAGGAAAGCTGCAAATTGTCATTAAGAAAATGAAACATTATAGCTAGGAAGGAAAAGTAAAGAGGGAAAAGAAACCATTCAGCTCTCACGGAGCCAGGGGAGTCGGAAATGCAATCTGGGAACGGAAGGGACAAAAGAGAAATTGCGGCGTGGCTGGCTGCTGCGTGCGCAAGCATAATGGCCCACGGAGGGCGCCGTACGGGCATGAAGGATGAGAGGCCGGCAAATTCAATTTCGCTTTATTTTAATGTGCTCTGCGCCTACAAGCGAATGTTCTATTATTTGTAAGGCGAAGACTCGCGTGACCTTTGTGGACGAGCCTAAGCCTCCCCGTCCTCCAATTTCTCCACTTGACACGTTTGGGAAATTGCCTCGACCTCCTCGGCGTCTGCGTGTTCCCAGCGGGCATGCGCTCCGCGCTCCCGTTGCAGCCTGCTGCGGGGGTCGCACCTGGCCACGAGTCGCCCGACCTCGCTGCCGGCGTAATTATTGCCGCGCCTGGGGGCTGGACGCAAGCGCTAGCAGGCGATCACGGCGTGCTTAAACTGGAGTGCTGCCGCCGCCACCCACGCAGCCGTTTGCCGCGCTTCCGAGTCTCAGTCCGGGTCAATCGCTTGCTGACAGTCCGTGCCCCTGGACCGGCTTCTGACATTGCCTCAGGCCATTCGGCGGCATTTTATTAAAAAGGAGTCCTAACAATGACAGTACCCTCGCTTTAATTATCTCGTGGTGCGAGGGGACTGGAGCTCCTCCTTCACGAGCGTGGTGGTGCTCAGGGTGTCAGGGTTGGGGCAGGGCTTTGTAGAGCACCAGGCAAGAGATAGTAAAAAGGGTTAAAACTGATGGACTCTGAGACTTGGTATGGGGGAACTAGGGATTAAGGGGCAAAGTGAAAAGGCTTTGTCAGAAACGCAGGAGCTGGCCTCTCTGTGGTAGGTGGCCCGCTTGCAAGTTGCAGCTTGGAGAACTCAGTAATGTCAAGGAATGGTGTCTGCTCTTCACTGGTCCAGGGAAACAAACATGTGATTTGTGTATCCAGAATTCTTCTTCCACTGGGAGAATGTGACTGTTCCAAGGCAAAAGAGAGAAAAAATTGAATTTGCTGATTCCCAAGTAAAACTGAAAACTGCCATGTTTAAGACCAGGGGAGCTGTGGTCCCGGTGTTAGAAGAGAGTGCACTCCAACCACAGCATACAGGTCACCTGGGGCTTATCATCACTCAGGAGCTGTGAAAAGATGCTAGGCTGAAAATGCCAAGGCATGGATAGGTTGCATGGCTTTTGGGGGGGTGTACAACGAACCTGAGAATTGTACATAGATTATCAAGACTGCCATAGTTTCTAAAAAAATCACTGTACAATAAAGCGCAGGCACAGAAGAACGCATGGAGCGGACGTGCAGACTAAAGACTTGTCCTAGGGCACCTACGTCAAGAACAGGGACGTGGCTGCTGTGCCTGAGGAGCCTCGTGTGCTTGCGGTCCCCGAGCCCGGTCGGTGCCGTGCCTCCCCGTGCCCGGTCGGTGCCGTGCCTCCCCGAGCCCGGTCGGTGCCGTGCCTCCCTTCTGTCAGCAGCCATTGCCGGGAGGCGCAATAACCACTGCATGCTTTTGAAAGACAGTTATCTTGTCCAAACGTGCATCTTGAGACCCTGCTATTTTGACGTGCTTCCTTCCCATCTTTATGTGTGTGTGTTTTAAATTGCTTCTATGGCTCACCCTCCACTCCCTTCTTTTCCTGACAGAGTAATCCTGAGGAAGTGTCTCCAGTTTATTTCCAGGTTCTTGACTGACATTTTGAGAAACATTGCTCTAGCACTAGCTCTAGTATTTTTGCTCTTCTTTTTTTATTGATAGAAAAATATGTTATTTTGTTTACCATTCTACACTCAACTCTTGGGGGTGCAGCTAAGGCATATGTTTTAGTCTGTGTCACTGTAACAAAACACCATAAACAGGTGGCTTATACACGTTAGGCACTGATTTCTCACAGTTCCGGAGTCTGGAAGTTGGTGATCAAAGTGCCAGCAGATCCGGTGCAGGGCGAGTTCTGCTTTCTCTTTCATGAGGGATACCTGCTGGCTGTGCTCTCTTCTGGTAGGAGGACAAGGTGCTGTCTGGGCTTCTTTGACAGAGCTCTAATCCCAATCATGAAAGCTCTAACTGTGTGACTTCCTAACAAATCGCCTTGGCTGTATTTCAGCTTAAGAATTTTGGGAGGACAGTGAATCCCAGACCGCATCAAAATGCAAGCCCTCAACCCACTAGGACATTAAGAGTGAATAGGAACCAGAAACCTGAGTTTCTGAATTGCTCCTGTCGGACATTTGCCCCTCTTCAGTCTAATGTTGAGTCAGTTCTGATGGGTGAGGAGCTACTTAACCAGATCTGTGAAAGTCAGAGGCGCAAGTGCACACACGTAGGGACCGTATATGCTTTGAAAACAGCCGGGCACGGTGTCACACGTGTGATCGCAGCACTCTGGGAGGACGAGGCAGAACGTCACAATTCTGAGCCTGACCTGGGCAATTTAGCGACTGACTGAGACCTTGTCTAAAATAAAAAATAAAAGGCCTGCGGGTGAAGCTGGCAGGTGTCCAGCATGTTGTCTGTCACGACTTGGACTCCCGAGAGCCCCAGTTTGCTTAGGCACAAGTTGCTGTCGATCCTGAAATTTAGCTAATGTGCTCACCACATTAGACCTAGCAAACGGAAACAAAACCATCGGCTTTCTGTGAGTGATATCTCACTACGCTGTGAGTGATACCCACCTCACCTCCGTGCCCACCCTTGTCACATATTCAGGTGCTGTGCAGAGCCACTGCAGATGACACTCTGCATCTGGACCTGGGCACTGCCTCCTGCCGTGCTTGCTGTGTGGCAGGAATGTCACTGCACCTGCCAGTGAGGTGGGAACACTTGTGGTGTCCATCCCAAGGAGAGCTGGGCCAGCACTGAATATTCTTAGCGATATGTGAGTGCAACATGTATGGAACATTTACATATATAAGATTCATTACTTAATTCATTGTTTAATGTCATCAGTGTCATCCATATCAACCTCTGAAGGACCTTAAAGGATGTTTTTTAACCCTTTAAAAAATGACTCACTAAATCACTTTATTTTAAGTTACTTCAGAGGCAAAAACCACAAAGCAGGCAAAATTATTTGCTATATTGGATTTTTTCTTGAGTCGAGCGTTCTTTCATAAGTAACACAGCTCAGAGTGGTTTTCCTTGCAGTATTTTATCCTATCTCTTCCTGCAAAGGTGCATAAAATCGCAAGGCCACCAGAGGGCAGCAAGGTGCTTTGATACCAGCCGCAGGAGCCCGCCTTAATTTAGTCCCCGCGTCCTTAGCAGGATGCAGGCCCCATCTCAGCCTCTGACCCTTCAAGCTGTGCTCAGTGTAAAGAGCTAATGACAAAAATGCAAATAACTGGTGGAAAACCTCCCAGTTTTGTGAGGCTTACAGTTTACCTTGCGGCTGACACATAATAGAAACACACATGGTGTTGGACCAACAACAGTTTGTTTTGCTTGTTAAATGGGTGTTGAGAATACAGCCTTTCATCTTCCCATAGGAGTAGGCATGACAGACACAAAGGAGTTGTAATTTAAATACAAAGCCTGGCCCACAAATGGCCAGCGGCGTGTTGCTGCACGTGTTTGCCAGGGCTGCAGAAAGAGAATGGCGGATACAGGCGCTTTCACCGGGACGTGGGTGCTTCTCACTCCCTGCGTGAGAATTTATCCATGAGAACACAGTGTCCCCACTGTCGGAGAATCTAAAGGCCCAAGACCTCGATCTAACCCCCCAGCACTGCCCTCAGGCCAGTCCAAGGCGGAGCGATGGTTTTCTATCCCTGCCCAGCTCTTTCTCCCTGCCTTCTCGCTCCTGTACCGACCCAGGTTCTTAGAGCACAGGCAGCTATTCCACAGCCCTGCGCTTTCTCACTGCACAGATGCGAGAAACCACATGTGGCTGGGAGTCAGGGTCCTCGCGATTATTTGACAGACACTTGCGATTCTCACGATGTGCCACGAGGTACTGAGAACATAGTATACGCATTGGCTCACTCATCCCAATGGAAATAAGTAGGAGCCCTGCGTCCTGCTGTGCAGCAGAGGACACCGAAGCGCGGGGAAGCTGAGCACGGTGCCTGGTGTTGCACAGGGTGCGGGTGGCAGAACTCGGGTAGGGACGCGCTGGCTTTCAATCCTGCCTCTGCCTTCCTGGCTGTGCGGTCTCCGCAATTCATTACCACTTCATTATCCTCTCCCCTCCTGGCATGTCCTGGGGAGCTGGGCCGTGTGGCTCATTCGGCCCTGTCTGTGCTCGCCTCGTGCTCTCCTGGAAGCTCCCTCCCCACCGTGCCTGCCGCGCTCCCCCCGTGACGCCCTGTGGGTCATTAAGGCTACCTCCGCTTCGTGTGTGTGAACGCTCCGCAGAGCAAGCCCTAGAACAGGCTGAGGTAGCCCCTGGGTGCCTGCCAGCCTAATGAGCTCTGGGCTTTTCACCAGGACTTCTGGGGTGTTGGTCGGAGTCCTTGAGATGTGTTTAGAGCCTGGCCAGTGCCTGCTGCACAAATAAATACTGGCAGCCAGTGCTGTCTTCTCCCTCTCGATCCTGTCATTTCAGGCCCTGCACCTTGGGCTCCCGCCACACGTGATTCACTGGTGTCTCTCTCACCTGACGAGGTCCTTACCCTGAGTGTGTAGTAGTCATGTGCTCCTCACGGCATCACACTCACAGCTGAAAGGAGAGGTTTAATTGGCTCACAGCTTCCGTGGGTTCAGTCCAAGGCCAGCTGCCTCCCAGGGAGGAACATCATCGAAAAAGGACACGGTGAAGGGATGCTGCTCGCTCCATGGCACCCAGGAAGCTGAAGAAAAGGGAGGAGCTGGGGACAAGAACACACCCTTCCAGGTCACACCCCAGTGACCCACCTTGTCTGACCAGGCCTCGTCCCCCAATAGCACATGGGTTAAGAAGTGTGTGGACTACCCCCACTGAGGAGTACAGCACCCCCATAGCCCAACAATGTGCCCAAAGCCTCACCCCAGAACACAGGAAGCTTCCCAGAGATATTTAGATCTAAACCGTAATATCGTGGAGGCTGATGTCTCAGGGACAAACTTTCCTTTGAAGACTATTCTCAAGCCCACCCTCCAAGCTGCTTCCTAGATAACTCAGACAGACCTCGGTCTCCTTCCTTTGAGTTTGGATGGGTGTTTGCATCTCGGATGGACCTGGCCATATTCTTCTCCTTTGTGTCCTATACTATTTTATTTCTTATACTCAGTTCTTTTGGGAATTGTAAACTCTGGGTGGGCAGGGGTTCTCTTTCACTTGCCCTTGCTTGTAGTAATAAACATTTTTTTCCTTTTGCTAGAAAGAAACAAGATACTTTCCTTTCTCTGGAAGGAGAAATGTGTTGGTGGTTTTTGCATAATATGCATCGGAGAGTAGTGAGAGGGCTTTGTGCTAACAGGGATATGAGATCAGGAACAGGCTCATTTATTCACGGTGTCGCTTTGGGGCTTTTCCTTATTGAGTGCCTCTGTACCCTCATCTATAAAACAGCAACAGTAATGGCTGCTCCATGTATCTCTGCGTTGTGATGGAGACTGAAATTGTATACAATAAAGCACTTGGGAAAGCACCATGGCCACATTCCAGGCAGTGTGCAAACTACGTTAGGAACCTGATAGTGGCCTCTTGGGAGCAGATAATTTTCTGCACTTCATAGGTGGATTAGCCAGGTTAGAAGTGTTAAGCAACCTGTATAAGGCTACCCGCTAGTTCTTGGCAGGTAGAAATAAGGCACTGGCCTCTTTAAAGTTAACCGAGACTTTTTTCTACTATGTTGTATTTTGTTCATACATCAGTGTAAAATAGGTGATTTCCACAAAATAAGTGAGGAATGAGTGATTTTTTTTCTTCAATATAGATGTGGTTAAATTTTGTGTACACAATTACACAAGTTTTCATTGTTTCATTAATTCATGTGAATAAAAATGTATATTTTTGCATATATTTGGCATTAAAGATGTCATAAAAATATTTGACCACACTTGAAGATTTGCACTTGACCTGTGAAATAGCTTGACCATAGGTTGTTAGAATTAGTTAAAATATCCCAGAACATGGGAAAGATAGGGGGAATTTTTATGGCTGTTGACTATCAAATTGGAGAAATTTGAGTGTGTTAACGGAGGCTTGTAGATAGATACAATAGATACAATAGTTTTACCCATGCTGTTTCCTCCAAAGGAACCAGGAAGGTCTCAGCCGCTGGAACAAATATTACTAACAGGTGGTTGTGCTGTTACACTGATTATTATATAGTGTGCAATTAGAGTGTCCACGGCCAGAGAGTGTCCAGTTCATACATCAGACACTTCAATGTGTCCTAAGGAAGAAACACACCCTTCAAAGTCCATTAATCTTCTAGCTTCTTTGTTAATTTGGTGAAGTGGGCTGAATATGAATTAGGAATTTGCAGTGTGGGAGATCAGGAATAGTGAGAGAGATCCAAAGATAGCAAGCAGAACAGTAGATTTTTAGAAGTTGATGCAAAGAAGGCAACAGAACAACATCAAGTGCAAAATAAAGCAAAAAACAACAGCAATGATATATGAGGGTAGAGTCATAATCACCCACACTTCTGGAACAAGCTGCTTGGAGGGTTACACTTAATTCACCTAATTGTTAATTGACTGCAGTACTTATAATTCAGCGTGTGTGCTGCTCCTCATAACGGAGATCATAAGCAGAGACCATCAGAGCAAGGGGCTTTGCAGGGATGAACAGAGAGAGTAGTTACCTCAGTTTTGAGGAGGGACAGTTTAGAAACATGGGCTGAAGCAAGGGAGACACGGAGCTGCGGATGTGGCCCACAAGGCCAGCCCCGTGGTGCGTGGCTGGGCACGCACTTCCATCTGGGCAGTGTATCTGTCAGAAGCTGACATTTGCTCCCCAGAAAGTCATTGTTTGCACAAAACATGAGCTGAATATAATATAGAGACACTAAGTGTCAGAAAATGTACAAAACGTGTCTGGGAATGGGCTGAGCCCTGGACTTTTGGTCTGGGGGTGCACGGCAGCCCAGCTCCTCTGCCCCACATACTGACTGATGGGGAGGTGGGCAAGACCCACCCCATCCCGCCATGTTGGGCTGTGTGTGCGGGCCCGGGGTTGTGGCCACAGAGTGGGAAGGACATTACTCTCCTACTTTAGATAATCCGAGGTATTTAGTAGAGATGAACAGAGTGATGTTGGACTGCAGATGTGTCTTGATTTAGGATTTGTCCTGATAAACCTATCACAAACTGGAAAATATTATAACTTGAAGCAGTACTTAATAAATACAACTACCCAAACGTGACGGCTTAGCCTGGTCTTCCCTGAATGTGCTCAGAACACTTACATTAGCCTGCATTTGGGCAAAGTCCTCTAACACGAAGCCTATATTATCACACAGTGCTGACTATCGCATGCCATCTCTTGAATACAGTACAGGGTAGAGAATCAGCTGTTTATCCTCCTGACCATGTGGCTGACTGGGATCGTTGCCTCTGTCTAGCATTGCAAGAGAGTATCAACCCACATATTGTGAGTTCAGGAAAGAATCAAAATTCAAAATATGGAGTTGAATTTCCACTGAATGTACTTCACTTTTTGCATGACTGTAAAGTAAAATATTGCAAGCCGAGCAATTGTAGGTGTAGGTCTGCTTATACGTCCTTTTTCTTACATTATAGATTATGGATTAGATGTTAATAGCTGATCCTGGATGGAAATATGGTTTTCTGGAAGTAACTCCCAGAAAACTGCTTCCAGCTGCTCGGCAGCTTGTTTCCCAGATTAGAATAAATCCTGCGTGCCAGGGAGCAGCCATTTCCTCTGTGAGAGCAAAGGGCAATGAACAAAGGAGAAAACTCAGACACAGCGACAGTGCCCCCTGAGCGGAAGGCTCTGCCCAGTGAGCAGGGGATGAGGAGGAGGCACGCATGGTTGGTTCATAAACCAGCAGAAGGATGAACCAGAAATTAACTTCATGGTCCTGTGCCCTGATCTCAGATGAGGAGAAGATAGTTTCCTCATCTGCAAAATAATTCCTGCTCAGAGTTGCTATGAGGATTGAGGGAGTTCATATTAGGAGAGAGTTTATAACAGTGCCTGGCACAAAGGGAACACCATGTAAAAATAGGTTTGACACACATAAGTAAATAGTTTTTATGTAGAAAATCCTGAGGAGTCTACAAAAACCATAGAAATAGTAAATGATTTTGGTAAGTTTGTTGGATCAACATAAAAAATAGATTGTGTTTCTGTGCATTTGCAATAAATAATCTGAAAATGAAATGAAGAAAGTTCCACTCACAATATCACCAAAACAAATAAAATATGAGTGGATTTAACAAGAGAAGTGTGAGACTTGTGCTCTCAAAGTGTTGCAAAATTGTTGAAAGACATTTAAAAAGAGCTCATAAGTTAAAAAAGAGATCCCATGTCCATAGATTGGAAGGTTTGATATTACTTACAGGACAATGCTACCCACATCGATTTACTGATTCAACACAATCCCCACCAGAATCCTAGATCTACTCTATGTAGACATTGACAAACTGATTTGAAAATTCATGTGGACTCACAAGAGATTCAGGAAAGGTCAACAATCTTGCAAAAGGAGAACAAAGTGGGAGAACTCATACTTCCTGATTTCAAAATTTACTCTGAAGCAACAGTAACCAGGACAGTGTGGTGTTGGCAGAAAGATGACATAGACTAGAGGAATAGAACTGAGAATCCATGAAGTAAGCACCACACACAGACACAACTGATTTTCTGCAAAGGTAATAAGATTATTTATTGCTTTGTTTTTGTTTTTTTCTGAGACAGGGTCTTACTTTATAGTTACGGTTGGCCCTAAATTCACTAAGTAGCCCAGGCTGGCCTCAAACTCACAATCCTCTTGCCTCAGCTTCCTGAGTGCTCAGATTACAGGTGTGTGTCACAACACTCAGCTCTCAGCAGTGTTTTTATAATTGTAGTACTTTGGAAAATGGAGGCTTAAGTGTGATTATCCATCACATTTTGTTTTCATGTCTGCAAGTCCCTTTACTCCATAGAATCTTCTCCCTTTTGTTTCTGGCACTCATAACATTGATGTGTTGGAAGCACTCAGGCTTATTTCACGTAGAACAACCATATTTAGATCTGTCTGGCTGTCGTTGTCATGACTAAATTTATACTGGATGTGCTTGTATGAATCCTTCACATGTGATGTGTGTTTCTACTTGTGTTACATCAGTAAATGTGAAATTCCTTTGTGCCTTGTTGTTGTTGATACCATATTCCACCTGGGTTGACTGGGTCTCCTAGATATCTCCTCCATAAATATTTTTGGCCTTTGTAATTAGCAAATAACATATGACATAATATTTTGTGATGTAAAAATTCTGTTCTTCAATAATTTTCCACCTATTGACTTTAAGACATTTATTTGTTTTACTGACTTGTACACACTATTTTTCTATAATCCAAAACTGGTGTGTGTGTATGTGTGTGTGTGTACATTCTAATTTTTGATGAATGAATCCTCTGCTCCTGCTCACACAGTAACAGTTTGCATTAAGGCTGGAGATGATCTACTTTAATTGATGAGGTGTACAACTGCCCATAAAAGTAAAAATAACAACCACCCACTGATTCTGTATATCACATTTATTCCTTACAGCAACCTTATTAGAAACTATTACCTCTGTTTCAGAGAGTGCATAGATAAATCACTTGTTGGGATCTCCAGGCCTGGAGGGGGCGCTGCTGAGCCCCCAGGGGGGCTGATCCCAGACTTAACTGTTCTCTTGGACCCAGGACCTTTGCTGTCTCCTTTGGGTGGTGAACTACTAGACGCTACTACAGAGGTAGCCCAGGCTGGCCTCCAACCAAAAATGAGTTATCTTTCAAACAATGAAGAAGACACATGAAAAATAAATTTTGTTTTGAACAAAAGAAAGTGACTTAGCTAAGGAGTTTCACAAAAGAACCTGACTGAAAATCCCTTTTCCTCATGACTCAACACACAAATATTTCTTCTCCAATTTTTCCTTACTTGTTCCTCTCACTTCTCTTCATGTGGCTTCCTCCTTGGGGAGTAGTAGATTAGCACCATTTTCCTGATCATTGCAAACGGGCATGAGGTCAAGTAAATACTCTGGGAGGGGTTGGAGAAAGCGGAAGCTGAGAGATTCAACAGTTTCAAAACAGGTGACACTGGTCTTTCTTGGGGGAATGAAGATCATATGTTTGCAAGTGATAAAATGCCAAGTGCATCAGAACAGACTCTGAAGAGCTTCAAATGATTGATAGTATACTTCAGAAATAGAAAATTTGTTCAGTTTAGTAGTAGATATGGTCTGTGCTTCTAGAATGATACTCATACGAGTCTAACCAGTTTGCAAGCTAGAAAGCAAGAGAATCGTGAAAAATCTCCTATGCAAAGGGGAAGTTATGCTGCCTTCTATCCTCTAAACAAGCCTCCATGACATATGAAGTAATCCTTTACCATGCCATCAGGTAGTGCTTCTGAATTAGAGGCCACCCAGGTTTCAGGAAGCACCAGAGAGCATGCTTTAAACAAGAACGGCTTGCTCTGCCAGGTAGAAGACTGGTGATCTAAAATAAACGCCAGGGTTTTCTTAAATGCAATTTTCTAGAATGAGATTATACTCCTTCCATTGCTCCGGATTTCTTCTGGGAAATCAGCAAGCCAGTGGAAAGGGATACATTACCACATTTTTTTAGGCCATAGAAAGTGAAGGAGGAATTTTCTTCAGGGCAGAGATTTGTTTTGGCTGGCATGCATACGGATGTGCTGATTAAAAAATATTGAGAATCTGCTCATTTTATGTTTGGCATTATTGTTCAGTATATATTTTCCTTATTATAATTGTGTTTCACATATATTCATTGTAATTACAGCAAAATACATGTTCTTTTTATAGAGATGTACTTCTGAATGTCATTCATTCTCTGTATTTATGGTTAGCCAATTTGGTAGCACAATTTGGAAGAAATACCATCCTCTAGGCATTTTTTAATGACTTGAAATTGCATAGATTTTTGAGATAAAGCATTGCACATTTTCTGTTCCTTAGATTGTATACTTAGTTTTCTGAATAAACAAAGCAATTATAGATGTAAAAATGCTGAAAATATTTCACCTACCTGTCCTACATGATGTACGTCTAAATCTTCATAACTATTTTATTTTTTAGAAAATCATGATAAGAAGTTTGGGGTTACGTGTTAACTTGCTTGTATGTATGTGTCAGTGACCTCTTGATTCTGTGAAACGTGGCCCAGCTTGTCACTGTCAAAAAGGAAGGGAGTCAGGGAGATGGAAGACTTTGCCCCTCAGTAAAGACTTCCTTGTCGAAAACCGTAGAGACACAGTGTGAACTAGAGCAACAGGGCTTTGTTGTTGTTTATTTTTCGGCCTACAGAACTAGGAAGTTCTGAGTGGTCCTGAGGGGAGTCGGGCTGCACCTGGGATCATGATGGGTTAGAGGTGAGTCCCCTCTGGGGTTCCGCTCGGCTCTGCTGCTTCATCTTTGCACAGGCTTCCTTCACTTGATGGAAAGATGGGGACGCTGTGGTAAGTGCCTGTTCTTAAAGGGTGAAATGCATTGGAGTTGGTTGTTACTGGTCCTGCTTAGTATTTCAGCCCTCTCTGCAGCAGTCGCTACACCCAGAGAATGGGTAGGACTGTCATCCAGATGCGGAGCCCTATCCACCCGGATTTGCTGTACGAGTGGGTGTGGAGTGGTGAGCACACACCTGTTCCAGACACCAGGAATGGGGAAGTCGGACAGGGGCCTAGTCACCCAACAGCACTGAGCTACCCTTTTGGAAGTTGGCTCAAATTAGTGTGGAGTATGTGGCAAATAGTTCATGAATAGGGTTTCACAGAATAACACAGATATTTGAAACTAAGGATAGTACTTGCTGGTGTTTGATAGTTCAAAAATCGTGCACGTTGATCCTTTTGAACTGATACGTGCAAAGAGCCACCTGGAAAATCTGATGTGCAGAGCCCCAGGTATGATTAGGAGAGAATTATGAGTGTAGAAGAAGTAGAATTAAATCATTTGGGATAATTAATGGCAGGTAGTCTACATTTTTAAGGGAGGAAATGTTGTACATATTAAATATTAACAGTAAAACATCACCATAGTTGAAGGTGGGAGAATTTCTCTGATTTTTACCCTTTGGGTTCTTTTAATCAAAGTCTACTTTTGAGCACCTTTGACACTTCCCAGCACCCACCTTCCACTGTTACTTTCCTATTATATTTCCTTTTCTCAGTAGTTTTGGAAAAACATAACTAGGATCTAAGAGATTAATGATGATACCTTCTGAGCAACTACCTGGCATGGTTTTGCTTCATTTTAGGAAATTGGAACATTGAACAGTCCTACCCTTAGCTGAGGCAAGAGGAGGTCTGTACTGAGAACTGAGTTTTAGGAAGTTCTCATATCACACACACACACACACACACACACACACACACACACACACATAGCCTTCTCACAAGTGTGCAGGTGCACAAACAGACACACCCACATGGAGTTCAGAAGTTAGAAGTTCCATCACTCAGCAATCATTGCCTAGTTCTAGTCTGGTTTTCATCATTGGTAAATTTAAATAGTCACATCCTGGACCAACAGTGCTGAGGACCCAATGGAAAATAGTCAATCCCTCTTATTAGCCAAGTCTGGATTTGCAAATTTGCATACAAATTTGCTAAAATTAATTTGTCATCTTCAAATCAATTCTTGTAGTACTTTCACAGTTGTTTTCAAACATGCACAGATTGTCAAAAATATAAGTTGTCTGACACATCCTCCTGGCTGAGGTCTCACAGCGTGACATACCAGGCTCTTGTTTTAGCTCTCTTACTGTGAGCACGATCCACTTAGTAGCACGTTTTTGGCATTTTTGCACTTTCTTTTGGGACATCACAGTTTAAACCGGCTCCCAGACATAGTGAAGAGCTTCTTAGTGTTTCTAAGCATAAGAGGCTATGAAATGCTTTCTTAAGAAAATATATACAAATCTCATTGCTCAGGGATGAGTTACAGAGTTTTTGGCCATAAGTTTGATGTAATATGCACTAAGTTGTCTTTAAACACAGACACATTTCACTAGTTGCTTGATAAACATGTGATCTGAGGCTCACAGGAACCTAACTTTGTACTTTCTTTTAGGGGCAAGTAGTTCAGTGTTTGCTAATTCTCTGCTCACAGTGATTTTTTTATTTTTTTAATTTTATTTTAAAGAGTAAAAGAAGGATAACATAATAATGGGGGAGCTTACCAAATTACAGACAAAGTGGTAGGAAATTATCAATGGTTATTGTTTTATATATTGTTATCTACAAGATAGTTTCCCAGGAAAACAAATAGACAAATAATAGTGAGTTACAGACAAAAGAGGTAGGAGATTATCAATAGCTGTTGTACTATACTTTGGTATCTTCAAAGTGACTTCTAAAGAAGATAAATAGAGCTATACATGAGTGGCCAATTGAATAATCATTAACTATTCTCAATGGTTGTTGTAGGAAACACATAATAATAAACATGCATCCGCTTACAAAACAGGACAGGAACAATACAAACATTACAGAATTATGGATAGATTAGTAGGAAAATATCAATGGCTGCTATAATACGTGGTGGTATCTTCAAAGTGGTTTCTCAGGAAGACAGATATGCAAGAAGGATCTAACAAGTAGTTACAGCCTAAGGGTTGTCAAAAATAGTGTATTACCTCCTCACCAGTGACTCCTGTCACTGAGATGTGATGGCTGGAAGGCCAGGATTGAAAAGAAGGACTGAGAGACTTGCACCTGTGTTTAGCAACAGGCTGTTTTTCTTGTTCCTCCATAGTCATAATTACCCAGGGCTCCTCCATGGAGATGACTGTCTGGCCAGAGGAAGAGGGCAGAGTATGCCCTGGGCCCTCTCATTCCTGTTGGACTAACTGGTAGGATAGGTCTGACCTCTGGGACCTCTGCCTTGGAGGGCAGACCGATCTCCAGTGGTCACCTTTGCACTCAGGGCATGGCCCAGGGGGCCTCTTAGGGCAGTTCCTCTTGAGATGGCCTGGCTTATAACAGTGGTAGCAGATGAATGCAGTCATAGAGTTCTTCTTGGGACCCCGGGAATCAGACCTGGGGTCTGTTTCTCTTAGTGCTGCAGCAAAAGCAGCTGCTTTTTCTCAGTCTCTTTGTTTTCTGTCCTTGGCCTCCTCCTCGTCATAGCTATACAATACTGAGGAGGCAATTCTTACTAAAATCTCAAGTGAGCCATCTGGGGTGAAAGCCATTTTTTGTAGCTTTTTCTCTCCAGCCTCCCAGTGCATTGGGACCCCACAACCAGTTAGCATCCTCTCCCCAACCATCAGCACAGGCAGCAGGAATCTTGCTGCAGACTTCTCTGGACCTCCACCACAGCTTGTACTGTCAGGGGAAGAATGGCTTCCAATGAGTCTCTGCAGGTATTGTGCAAGGTCCTCTTGGTTTACAGCTTCCGAGTGGCTCTCATGACCCCA
>NW_004955421.1:28150527-28153499 GCF_000276665.1 Chinchilla lanigera
GCTTAGTCTGCATTCTCATGTTCTTTGAGCCCTTGTTCAGCAGCTGCTCCTCCACTGACTCTGGACCTTTCTGGTTCTCAATGGCAGGAGCAAGAGTGACCCATTGTACGGCACGTATTCCCAGGGGTTTCTCCATGTTTGAATGATTCACTCACATCTGTGGGTGGGCATCTGTAGTAGGTGCATGGTGAGCCAATTGTGTCACTGTTTCTCTGTGTCATGGTAGTTCTCAATTGAGCGGCGGTGGCCGGCCTCAGGGCCGGTATGCTACAGTGCTCAACACTGCATGGCTCCCTGTGTGCCAGAGCCCCTTTGGGTGCCTGCTAGGCTGTGGGCTGGCCCGAGGGCCAGCTCTCCCCACCTGGCAGCTTCCCGGGCGCCAGGGGCCCTCCTTCCGGGCACCTGCGAGGTAGGGAGCTGGCCCAAAGACTGAGGCTCCCTGCCGATGCTCACAGTGATTTTATGTGGATGACCACCTGGATGGATCTCCTTGAGGAGAAACATTTGGCCCAACTTCTGTGTACTGACATGTGCAACGCTGGCTGGGACGTTTATTTATGACCTTAATGGTCTTTAAACAAAGCAAATGGGTCTAGTGTGGTCTTTGAAGCAGTGTGACAGGTCAGAGATGCCCTTCCTGTAGCTCCCAAGCAGTTTGCATGAGCTAGGCCATGACATCTTAGGGTGTGACGGTTACACATCAAAACTGAAGCACTGACCCCCAAAGGTTAAATAGTGCCCCAGTCTGTGATATGCAGATTACTCTTTCTGCATATCCTTCTCTCTGCATATTGCAGAGGTGATTTCAGGCCTTTTGTGTAGCCCAGTTCACAGCACTCACCTACTTCCTGCCTTTCTCTCAGTCACTCATCCTCAGGCCACTCCCTTCTTTATGAATTAATAAAACCCAGTTGGCCATGGGTTGTGGCCTTTGTTCTGGTTAGTCATTGCTCTGCCTAAACTTAGGACCCCCTTAGCGCCTCTAACTGCAAATATACCTTAGTGTCTTTACTGTCACTGTGGATTGTACTGGAAGTGGTAGATTGGAATTACTTATTGGAATTCTATTAACTTTTCCCTGGGATTACAAACGTGGATGAGTCTGGATCCTGAAGGGCTCTCCATAATTTTGTACAACATGACTGCTTTAAATAATGAGAACTGACTGCACTTCACACCTCTACCTGTGCTCTTGAAACAGAGGTGGCACACGCTTATAGTCCCAGCCTTCTGGAAGACCAGCGCAGGAGGGCTGAGAGTCCAAGCCCGGCCTGGGCAACTGAGCAAAAGAATAAGGTCCTGTCTCAAAATAAAAAAGTAGGTGTGGGGATGTAGCTCAGTGCAAAGGCCCTAAGCTCAACACTTAGTATCACAAACCAAAAAGAAAAAGGCTGACCCAAATGCCAAGAAGGTTGGAAGGTTGTACTTCTGCAGAAAAATTTCAGGATATGGAGTTTCAAACAGCAGAAATGTTTATATGGAAGCAACAAACTGACTGGCCAGATCTTTCCTCTCCTGTAGCAAGAATACAATGGATTCAAAAAGTCCCTATTCCTGCTAAGTTTGTAGTTCTGAACACGAAAGAGGTGACACATGATAATGATTCTCTGTGCTGGCACTCGGTGGACCTGAACACTAGAATTGACTGATAATAATTTTCCTTCTGTAAAATTATTTACTAAGACCTTTTTAGAATGGAAAAAAATCAGCATTGTCTAATTTGGTTGTTAAAATGCTGTATGATTTAATATTAACTGGTTGTTATCTTGTCATTTTAACAGTTTAAAAATGTTTTAAAAGAAAAATAACTATTGAAAACACATTTAACTTTTTTCCCATATATTTACACCAGACATAGCATTTTGATGGGAATTAAATTGTTTGTATACTTTGAATATACTTTGAATACTTTTTAATTCTTTAGATCACTACTTTTAGTAGAAGACAAATTATATGAAAAGCTTGATTACAAGAAGCTAATGGTAACTGCTGAATTAAAGGAAAGAAAAATTTCATAGAAAAAGAGGAAATTTATGAGTTATGTGTATATATTTTATTATTTCTACAAACAGTGGTGGCTCTTTTAACAGAACACTTGGATACACGCAAATAGGTCACTTTTAATATTTTGCCAGCTTTCAGCCATGTAAAACCTCTTCACAGTAATTTAAAAACTTGTGCTGTGAAGTGTTCATCCCCAACACATCGCCTTAGCTGGACAGCTTGCCAGGTAGAGTGCTGGCTCCCCTGGTAGCACTCGCGGTCAGCGTCCTGCAGACCCAGGGACAGGGTCGGACTCTGAGGCCCAGAAGCTGACGTTTTCTGAAGAGAGTGGCCCAGATCCAGAAAGTTGATTCAGAAACACATGTTTACCTCCTCAGCCCCGCTCTAGTTTCTTCTCTCCTTTTTAAATATTTTAATTCACTTTTCAATAATATGTTGAGAAATTTTCACAGTTCCCAATAATGTAGGAAAAGACTCATTTTTCTGCAAACATGGCAAGAAATAGCTATACAACCAAGTTTAAACCCTCACCATTGAAAAATAGTAAGTGCCGCAGAGAATACACCTTCAAAAGCGAACCAGTGCCAGCCCTTTGCTTTGAAACCAGCTAATCAGGGTGCAGCGCACACATGGGCTCACATATGTGCAAATGTGCACCCGGTCACAATACCTGTGCCTTCTCCCAGTGATACCAACTCCTTGTGCCTGTAGAAGTCTCCAATCCTTAGACTCCTCAGTGCCCCAAATCTCTGTGTAAGACCAGCACTTGCTGTCTTTGGAGACTCTGTGACCTTTTGCAGAACAGCCCTCTCTAACTATAATAGGTAATAAACTCAGCTCTGTGTGTTCTTATTTCAGGTGTGGTGGTCTCATCACCCGGTGACTGCGCCAGCAGTGCTCCCTCCCAGTTGTTTCACTTAAGCATTGTTCTCCTCTCCTCTCCTCTCCTCTCCTCTCCTCTCCTCTCC
>NW_004955421.1:28153599-28163734 GCF_000276665.1 Chinchilla lanigera
CTCACTTCTCTTCTCTTCTCTTCTCTTCTCTTCTCTTCTCTTCTCTTCTCTTCTCTTCTCTTCTCTTCTCTTCTCTCTCTTCTCTTCTCTTCTCCCTTCCCTTGTCTTCCCTTGCCTTTTCTCCCCTCTGCTCCCTTCCTCTCCTCTCCTTTTCTCTTCCTCTCTTCCTCCCCCTCTCTTCCTCTCTTTCTCCCTCTTTTCTCAGTGTCTATCCTTCTCTATCCCTCTCTAGGTCTTGGTATCTGTATCTCTCTCACTCTCTGTTTCTGTCTCTCTCGTTTTGTCCATCTCAGTGTCTTTATTTTTCTCTTCTTTCTCCCTGTGAGTGTGTTTCTCTGCATTTTCTGCACCACTCTCCCCCATGTGCCCCAGGGGAGCCATCTGCCATGCACAGTGTGTCATAGAGAGGCTGAAACTGAAGCTTGCCAACCTTTTCTTTCCCTGTTTAGAAACTTCCTCCTGCTTCCTCCTCTCTGAGCTATAAGTTTTATGACTTGGACTTCAAGGCAGAGTATTTATGGGATGTGATTTTTGGGAATGAAAAGTTACTATCCAAATATTTGCAAAATATTATTCTGATTGTGGTTAAATGCTGAGATTTGTATTTTAGAATAATTGTATGAGATGTGGTGTTGAGAAGTTTCTAGAAGGCTGTTGTATAATTCTGACATGTACCACAGTAATGATAGTTTGGGGTGGTGAGTGGCAGTCAGGGATGGAGAGGCATTGGGATGACCCTGGTTTCTGACTGGGCACGGAGTGGACGGGCTACTGTGAAGACTGACCGCTGGGGATGTGGTGAGTTGTCAGTCTCAAGGGGAGCTGTAAGATGCTGAATGAGGGACAGAAATATGGATTAGGAGCCCTTAGCCTGTGGGTTGTGTTGATGAGGGCAGGACCCGGCAGAGTGTGACACACATTTGCACGAGCAGCGGCCTCTGTCCTGCATGGCCCGACGTGGACTGGGGAGGCTGTGAAGGTTTGGACTGAACTCCCTCCACAGGCGTGGTGGTCAGGCTGAGAGACGGGTGAGAAATAAGCGAGGCAGACATCAGTAAGGACAAAGTGTTAACGACATAAAAGATAACCCTCAAATGTAAAGGGGGCGTGCAGAAAGGCAGAGTGTGTCCTTGGAGTGGCTTTCTGCAGAAGGGAGGGAGGAGAAGCATTTCTGGGAACACCGCCTTTCGTCTCACTGGTGACCCTGAGGCAGGATGAGAGAACGGCTGAGATAGGGCACAGATGAAGGCTGCCGCACAGGCAGCCCGGAGGGACACGGGAGGGCCAACGACAAACGGGCCAGAGTCCTATAAATCAAAGGAAGAAAGAGGAAAACCATGGGAAAGGGAGCCTTGGAGGGAGTATTCTGCAGGATGCCGTGAGCGCTTGGCCTGTGGTCATCTGTGAGCCAGGAGAGAGAAGGGTCTACAGCGTGTTAGTGTCCCGCTCACCGAAGGCTTGTCCTGTGGCTGAGGGCAGTCACAAAGGCCAAACCTTAACCCAGAAAACCAAAACAAAAGCAGGACAGAAAGGACAGAAAGAAATAAGGAAAGAGGGAGGAAGGAAGGAAAGGGGAAGGAAGGATAAAGAAAGGAACAAGGAAGGAAGGAGGACAGAGAAAACACACCTCTCCTTCAATTTCTCCTGGTCTCTTGTCTTCGTCTCTGACCTACTCAAAACAACGGCTTCATCACACAGCGCCGTGGTTTTGAATCCTTTCCCTCATTGTGCAGTAATCTTCAAATTATGATCTGGAAAAAGAAAAGCTGGAGGAAAACATCACAAGTGTGGGAACAGGTGACACAGCGGTAGGGAGCAGCTTCCCTGCTCTGGATCCCGGTTAACTGCAGGATTAAAAACCCGAAGAGCTTGCTGTGTTCAGGATCCTCCTGTAAATGGGAAAACTGACTTTCCATTTAACCAACCGCCTGTCTTTTTGGCACAAAGGGATTTGCCCTCGAGAGTGCAGATGGGCTTCACAGGAGGGGACACACAATGCTACGCCCCAACAGAGAACGACACTGTGTAAGAGTGAGGCCTGCAGAGAAACTGGGAGGGAGAGCAGTACCGTGACCGTTATGTCTGGGAACGTGAGGTTTCCATGAATGGTTCGTACTTCCCCACAGCAAGTCAGATAGGAGAAATCAGTGCCAAGATTTAAGGATGCAGACACAGATGAGGGAGTCTGCAGTGTTATTTATATGTTGCGTGGTTCAATGTCCTTTCTCTTCTTGCACTGCTCTCTCATACTTTAATTCCTTTCAAAAGAAAGCTAAAATTATTTAGAAACATTGAACCAGTTGTTGTAGTCTGGGCTTACAAGGGAAAGGAATTAATACAGGACATTTGATTTACAGGATTATTTTATAATATTCACCCAAAAGTCAAATGAAAAAAGAGTGCGGGAGATCTGTCCATGCACCGGAGACCCAAAGAATCCAGCTGAGGGCCTGGATCCCATGGTCATGTCCCACACAAGTCCAGCTGAAGACCCAGAGCCCACGGCAGTGTCCTCCAAAGTCATCGTTTGTACAATGTCTCGTGCGAGTCTGTATCAAGGATCTGCCCTGGGAAGGCCCAATCGTCAGTGGTGGGAGCTAGAAAGTCTGTGCCAGTGGGATGAAGGCTCTGTGCCAGCAGGCTGAGGGGTCTGCACTGGAGCGAGGAAGCGACGGTCAAAGTAAAGATCAGAGCTCCCCGAAGAGAACTGCAGCCATCCTCAGCAAGAGCGAGCTCCGGAGCTCTTCTCACAATGAGAACAGCAGAGCTCGGTATCAGGAAAACCAGCGCGATCTGCTTCGCCAGGAGAGTCAACAGCACACAGCCTTTCCCTCCAGTTCTCTTCTTACGCCGTTGGCAGCAATCCTCAGCGGGGCCTTCCACACCCAGCACCGCGCTGATCCAGTTCAGCTGGGTGTTACAAGCTGACCACCAACTGTGAATCCACCACCCCAGTCTTTGTTAATATTTAGGGAGTTTTACTTTGGCCAAGTTTCCTGTAGAAACTTGTAACACTGGGCTTTCTGTGTTTTTGACTTTAGGCACAGTTTAAGACCCCAGAAATAATGAAATGACATGGAGATTTAATTATGACAATAATTTTATTTTTAATTGTCCCTACCAATGATGTGTTTCATTATGTGACACAACTCATTTTTACAAGGAGATGAACACAGTACAGGTTAAATATTAGATGTAAAATAAGGAAAAATAGAAAAGGTACAAGAAATAGAAACCATAAATAGAAACTCTTAGAGAGTAGCTCAGTTTCCCAAATCTAGGCATTTGTAGGTATCGTATTCCAGAAGGGGTGGGGCAGAGGCCAGGAGCAAGGAGGAGGGCTGGGGTGGAACAATGGCTTCGCTGCCTGCAGGTGGGGTGGAGTACAGCCTGGATGCATCCAGGGCAGATCTGGGATCTGGGAAGGGGTAGAATCCACAGCGACAGACCTGAGGTGATGCTTTGTGAAGTAATAGGCCATAGTCATAAATGGGTACATGGTTTCCTGCATAGCAGATGTGGTTCCCAGCCCTGACCTGCAGTCACGCATCCACCCTCACAGCCTTATGACATGGGCATTATTTTATTTCTACCCATTTTACATACGAAGAAGTTGAAGCATTGACAGGTTAGGGTTTTGTCTCAAGTTGCACATTCAGTAGGTGGGAGAGGCAGGGTTTTATCCGTGCATTCAGATCATCCGTACTTCTAACCACGAATCACCTCTGGAGTTAAAAGCGCAGACTTACTCTTACCGCAAGCAGTGGACTTTTCAAAACTTCAGTTTTCTCATCTGAAAAATGGGTATAGCAGGATTTAAAGGATTACAGTGAACTACTTGTGGGCACTGTCAGAGAGCCTGGCACAGCAGGTGCTCCATGGGCCGTAGATGTGGTGTTTGTAGAGGCCAGGAGAGGAGACCCTGGAGGATCCCGCGGCTCGGAACACCGGAAGCCCAGGAGGAGCCCAGTGCCCTTGGCACGACGGAAGCCGGAGGTGTGACTGAGCAGCACCCACACGCTCTCACCCATCACCTTCTCCGGAACGTGAGGCCAGCTTGTTCGAACGTGGGCTAACTGGGTCTACTCTGGCTCTGTGTTGGAAAGCTGGTTATTTACATTTTCTGTGCCTTGATTTTCTCATGGATAATTTGGAGAAAAGATTTCCTACCTCTCAGAGATTTTGGAAGAATAAATGCGATAATGTGCGTCAAATGCGTGCAAGTCTGGTGTCGGTGTTCTCTGTTTGGTGCGTATGTCCAAAGCTGGTGAGCTAAGGGGACTCATTCCAGCTGGAGCACGAAGCTCCGAGTCCTGGATTCCGCAGGGCCAAGTCTGGCTTGGGTACTGACAGCACTTGGGCCAGTTTGCTTGTGAAGCAAGGTGGGTCACTGAAGGGTGCTTCTGGACTCTTTCGGTGACTGCGGTTTGTGCTCCAGGACAGCTCTCAGTGTTCACGGAGAGGAACTGGCTGATTTAACGGAGTGCATTTCTCCTTAAAGAGTCCCACTTTTCTCTTGGTGGTTTATCTCATCCAGTGGCTGAATTGCTGGCACAGCACATCCATTGCTCTCTACATCTGCTATGGAAATTTGCAGCCTTCCACTGCCTTCTTATGGTTCAACAAAGACCTGAGAGTGGAGTCATGAGAAAATATTCACAAAGTTCCTTTTCTAGTGCTGAAACCCCCAGAGGTAAAACACCACCGGAACTGCGATTTCCACGGGGACACATCACTAGAAAACCTACCCCTCGGGTTCTGTGACTTCAGCCCACTGCACAGTGGAAGGCAGCCTTTGACCCATTCTTTCTGAGGTAGGGCTTGTGCAAATGTCCACTGACAATTTATTCCACAAGCACTTTTCTGATGAAAAGGCAATCAATTAAAATAAATCCCCTCATTTCATACATGCCATAGAACAGGCATCGTCCAGGGGCTTGCGTTCTCACATTATGAGATGCTGGGAAATTATACAGCAATAAATAATAAAGTCCTAGGATTAAAGTCTCTCATCATCATTCCCAAATTGATTTTAAAAATAATGAGGGTTATTATTCACACAATGATGGGACAAAACTTAAATTTCATTAAATGTCTCTCTGAGTTTTGTTTTTTTTTTCCAACTGCATTTTCAAATACTTGAAAATGGTGTCTCTTATCAAAACAGTGGACATAAGGGATGTATTCAAGCTAAACGCATCCTTTAGCGTTAGAAGATTGCTCCTCAGTCACAGCTTCATGGCCCTCAGAACTCACAGCATCATGTAGCTATGAGCGGTTGGTATGGTTGCTGGGATGAGCCCGGCATGTTTTACAGTTTCCACCTGCTGAAATTCAGGGTAAAGACATTTATTTTGCATGTCAAGGTCAACTCTGATGTTTCGTGAATCTCCTTGGTGTGCCAACAAACTCACTGGACACCAGATGTATGTGTTGTTAATTTCTGAGTAATAATCCTGACTCTAAACACTTTGCCTCTGTGGACCTCAGAGAGACTCCAGCTAGTGCTTTGAACAATAAGAGTGTCCAGGATTATTCACATTAGCTGTTTATTCACCGGCTCCCTCCTGAACACCAAGTACATGCAAGTTCTCAGAAAATAGTAGGGCAAAACAAACATTACAAAGGGTGCAACTAGAGACCATACTCATAAGTGAAATAAATCAGGCCCACATGTGTAAACATCATACTGCCTCTCTAGTGTAAGAACATGAAAGAGTGAATAAAACCCAAAATGTATAATAGATATTATGAAAGGGGAAGAAATTGCTCAAAGGAAGGAATAACTGGGATGAGGGAAAGGAGAAAAAGAAAGAAAGAAGGGAAAAATTTATATTTTCTTCCTTTCTTCTGTATGTATGTAGAAGGATAACTGGGGTAATTGTACTGCTGATGTCTAACGGTTTAATGAAAGGAACAGTAAATGCTTAAATTTGTTTTTTTTTGACCAATTTTGCATGCTTATATCTGGTAACTGAACAACTAATTTGAAGACAACAATATGCAATATAACAACCATTGCTGACTTCGTACCACCTTGTTTAGTGAAGCTCTGTATCATTTCTAATTTTTTTAAAATTAGTTTTTATTCTCTTTAACAGTTTGATCATCTTGCATTCTTACATCTGGTGATCTGAGCAAGTTCACTGAAAATAACAATATGTAACACAGCAACCACTGTTAATTCTTCTCATTTTGCTTTGAAACCCTGTATCATTTTTATTGTTTTTGCTTTGTTTTGTTTTTTTCTATGTTGTTGTTATTTTGTTATTGTTCTTTATTATTCTCTTTAAAATAAAAAAAAAACCCAGACGTTAATATCCAGCTTCCAAAAATGGTCTTTGGACTGACAAGAGAGCAAGGTATGCGTCAGCAGATGACGGCAGATGTCGTCTTACCGAACTCTGGAGTCAGTGGCTGTGCCCACCCGTCCCTAAGCAGTGCTCATGGCCCATGGTGTCCTGGCTGGTGGTCAGCTACTCTCCAAGTCTGCTTTGACCATTTGTATTTAATATTACTGAAAAATATTACCAACAGGTTGCCTGTTTCCAAATATGTGTTTGCTATACTGGTTAATGAAAATTTACAAGTTAACCAAATGTTAGATAAATCCATGAAATACATGATCACAGAGAAATGCTGAGATGTTTTGTTTTTATGAAGTTAATTGTTTTCAAAGACTAAATAAAATATGAATAAGTAGAAATACCATTGAACTAGACGTTTGTGAGACACCTGTGCATGGCGGAGAAACTTGTGAAAGCCTGCACTGATCATCAATAACTTTAAAGATGACTACGGTTCTCGACTTGTTCTAAGAACAGTTGGAATTCTTCCATGTTCGATGGGTGGGTTTCAGGAAGCAAAAAGCTATGAAGGGGCCAAACCCAGAGGAACGGCCTGGTCTTCTGTGGAAGGATTAGAGAATAAATCACATATTGATATATATTGTTTTACCTTCACACAACCACATTTTTATCTTTTTAAAATTTTATTGGTACATGTTAGATATACATAGTGATAGCGTTCATCATGGGAGTTTGTACCTGTACACGGTGTATCTTGCTTCTTCTGTTTTTCCCATTCCCCCCCTCCCGTGCCCTCCCCCTCATATTTACAAAAGCTTGCTTTCTATTTTTTTCTTTCTCTTCCTTTCTTTCCACTCTCCCTTCCCTTGCTCCCCTTTTCATCAAACATTTTGGTCCCACTTGCCACAATCTGTCATACATCTTGGTCCTTATTGACATTTTGGTTTCTCACACCAGAGAAATGATGTGATATTTAAACTTGTGTGTTCAGTATATTTCACCCAAGAGTATGGTCTCAGGGTGCATCTGTTTAGCTAGTAATGTCTCAAGCTTGTCCTTCTTTATGGCAGAGTAGTACTCTATTGTATAAAAACCCCCACATTTTCTCTACTCATCAGTTGATGGATATTTGGACTGTTTCCAAGATTTAGCTATTATAAACCATGTTGCTATAAATATGGGTGTGCATATATTGCTGTGGTATGGTGCTTTTAATTTTTTTAGGAAGATACCAAGAAGGGTAATAACAGGGTCAAATGGAACCTCTAGTTCAAGTTTTTTGAGGAATTTCCACAGTGGATGCACTAGTCTATACTCCCACCAACAGTGTACAAATGTTCTTTTTTCTCCACAGCCACTCCAGCATTTGCTATTGGTTGATTTCTTGATAATAGCCATTCTTTCGGGATGCAGTGGAACTTAGTATTGTTTTAATTTGCATTTCTCAGGTGACCAGTGATGATGAACATTCTTTCATATATTTGCTGTTTGTACTTCTTAATCTGAGAAGTGTGTATTCATCTCAGATGCCCATGTTTGGATTGAGTCTTTAAATTTGGGGAGTCTGATGTTTTTTGAGTTCTGTGTCTGTCCTCAGTAGTAATCCTTTGTCTGAGGAGCAGATGGAAAACAATTCCCCACACCGTGGGTCGTCCCTGACTCCTCTTGATCACTGAGAAGTTGTAGTTTTCCCCAGGCTCAACATTCTACTTGTTACCTCAAGGAGGGGCAGCAACGCTGGATTTACTTTTAAAATTCTGGATGTGAAGCTAGACGTTTTTCCCAACCAGTTTTGAAACTTAACTAGCTTTCTATTAATGCTGCTCTAATTGCTTAAGAGCTTTGCAAAGTAAAAAAAATGGACCAATCCTACCTAAAAAGGATTGTTAGAGTGCTAAGGTTCACAGATGAAATCACTTTTGCAGATCATCCCATGAATTTCTGGATGGGGGTGACCAAGGTTATGAAAGCAGCTCACAGATTCTGTAATCTTTCCCTGCCCCCTTGTGTACCATGAATAAAGTTTGTCCAAGCAGGATAGAGAAATGGGTAAAAATGACCACAATATGGTGACTCAGGTGAGGTTGGTTGGCTTTTGTCTGGTTCTAAGTGGGGTGTAAAGAACTTGCAAACACATATCTGAACTTGTCTACATGGACTGTGGTAACCCGTAAGACTTCATGAACGCATCATGGAAATCAGAGTTCATCACTTTTTGTAGTTTTCCATTTGCATTGTATTGTATTGTGCTCTTCTGGAGCTCGCCAGGGGCTAAAAAGCAGAAAAACACCTCGTTTATCATCCACCAGTCTCACTCCAAAGAATTTAGCCATGGGCAGTGGATTTAACTGTGTTTCTTAGTTTGATTGGAATCTGTACCATTTTCTTTGGGTTTGTAAACTACTTGGCCAGATTTTTTTTGTCTTTTTGAGACAGGGTCTTGCAATGCAGTTCAGGTTGGCTTTGAGCTCATTTTGTAGCCCAGGCTGGTCTCGAACTCGCGGTGATCCTCCTGCTTCAACCTCCCAAGTGCTGGGATTATAGCTGTGTGCCACCATGCCCAACACTTGGACAGATTTTTAAAATATAAATATAAACACTTTTTTCCTCCATTCTTACTTCATCATTCATTCACTTCTCTTTAGAGAGAAATGTGCGTATTACTCCATCAGATAAATTTTACTGCAGGAAGTGGGAGTGACAAAACTACAAGTCAGATTAAAGTATGGCACTGTGTATCTCAAAAAGGCTGTCAAGTAATATAATAGTAAATACACGGGTGGAAGGGGAAATACTTCTTTAATTAAAGAATAAAGATAATTAAACATAGATTAAGCTTTCCAAAGTAACGCTTTGGTACAGGTACACTTTTTGTTTTAAGATTAACACCCTCACTGACCACGTAAACTCGGGCCAACCATCCTGCTGTGCTTCTCCCCCCCCACCCCCCCTGCCCCCCGCCTAAGCCGGGGAGCCTGCAGGTACCGGCAACACCATTCCTTGCAAAGATTGGATAAGGAGAACTACGTGATGATGTACCCAGTTCAGAGGAAGGACTCAGGCATTTGGTACTAGTATCTCAGTTTTCTCTTTAAAAACAGGAGATAAACCCTGGCCCATTGTCTTCCTCTACACCAGACTTTTCACAAACCGTAGTACATATATGCAAACAATTTCCAGCATTTTTATTACCAGGAAAAAATATGAAACATCTGAAAAATGTGGGTATTTTATGTAGATTTGTATTCCATTTCAACAGGCTGTTACAGGAGTCCCGCAAGCTTTGGGGACAGGTTGCAGCAGTAAAACAGGAAGCTGGATAAAATAACTGGGTGCTTGAAAACAGTAGTTCAGTCCCAAAGTCCTAGATCTCAGGACCTTCTCACGCTGCCGAAGCCACTTGAGTCTCCTTTTGACCCTGCTGTGCTCTCATCAGGAAGACTGGCAGCGCTAATGCCTCCATTTTCTCTTTCCGCAATACACAGTATTTACCACAAAACTGACTCTGGTGGCTTTGTTTAATCGTACGGTTGGCTCTGAAACATAAATTAATTTCCGTTTGACATAGAGACATACCTGAAGTGATTGAATGTTCCTTTTGTTTATTGCTTTCAAGTTACAATCTTAATGATTCCACAGACAGTAACAATCAAGGTCTAACAGTTATAAATCAAGATGAGAAGTGAATAATTCTGCCTAAAACTGTAAGAAGCAAACAAAACCCAAACCTACGCTAAAACCAAAAACCAAAAAGCAAAACCAGAACAACCAACTGACCAAAAGAAAAACAGAGCTAAGGTTTCACATTAAAATTTCTTTTTTTTTTT
>NW_004955421.1:28164399-28169917 GCF_000276665.1 Chinchilla lanigera
AGAGAGAGAGAGAGAGAGAGAGAGAGAGAGAGAGAGAGAGAGAGATTCTTTCTTTCTGATACCCTTTTGGGTCGTTTCCATTTTCTTTTCCTTTTTTTCTCCCTTTTCATTCCTCTCCGTCCTCTCCTCCCTCTTGTACTCTTTCCTTCCTTTTTCCTTACGCAGGCAATCTTCCTAGAAGTTTAAAAGAAAATTCATATCTTATGCATTTATAGTACCAAGAAGCTATGAGATGTGTTCTCACCGTAATGAGCACAAATGATTCTTTAGAATAACAGCTTTTGCCTTGGATTCTTGAACCACTGAAAAGATTTATTAGGTCATTTGAAATTAATTCTCAGGGGTGGTATATTTTTCCCATTTTTTTGTATTCTCTGTTTTTTCTGGAAAATGTTTTCTTCTGAAATTCTTGGCAAATATGAACAGCACTACATGTCCACCATCTGAAGGGACCTTCTTGATGATAACACAAGTGCCCTGTCTTCTGTTCTGTCTTCTGGGTGCTAGTGACGGCACCTGGGTGTCGTCAGGGAGAGATGCTTTGTGTGGGTGAGGAGGGAGGACGAGGGTGGTGTGGACTCCCTAGGTGCTACCTTAAGCAAGATATTTACTCCAAGTGTCAGCCTTTTCAAATTTTTTTAATTTTATGAAAATAATTTATAAAAAACCAAAATTTCATAACCAAATAATGATACTCCTAATAGTTATTATGCTGTGTGTCATTATTTTCAAAGTAGTTACAATACAAGACATCAACAAAAAAATTCTAATAAGAAAGAAACAGCAGTTCCCATGAACTAGGATAAAATAGTAGTATAAATGAAACTAATTAATATATATTTTTAAAACAATGAAATTTGTAATTCAGGGAAGTATTTGAACTTCTCCATTTTCCATTTATTTCTTCTATCTTGTTCTTTATTTGTGTTTCTCATGTAAAAGGAACCATGTGCTATTTAAACTTGTGTGTCTGACTTCTTTCACTTAACATGGTTTTCAAGCTGCAGCCATACTAATTACTTTAAATAATTAAAGTAATTATTTAAGGAACCGAGGTGTCGGTGCACGCACCAACTCCCACGCTGAATGGAGTCATTGTGTACTGCAGCACGTACTAATTTTAATTACTTTACTAATCTTGAATGCCTCAAGATTACTTTTCCCCATGTGTATGAACACCACCGTTTCTTTATCTGTTCATCTGCCGATGGACACATACGCTGTTTCCAAGGTCTAGCTCTTGTAAAGTGCGTTGGTATAAACATGAGTGTGCATGTATCCCTGTAATATGACAATATTAGCTCTTTTGGGAAGATACCTAAGAAGGGGATAGCTGGGTAAAATGAAATTTGTAGTTTTAGTTTTTTGAGGAATGTCCAAGCTGATTTCCAGAGTGGCTGTAGTAGTTTACATTTCTGCAAATAATGTAGTGCAGTTTCTTTTTTCCAGTCCTCACCAGCATTTGCTGTTATTAGACTTTCTGATGATAGCTATTCTTTCTGGGTAAGACGGTATCTCAGTGTGGTTTCAGCTTGCAGGTCTCTGATGGTCAGTGATGCTGAGCACTTTTCCATGTATTTGTTGGTTATTTGCACTTCTTCTGAGAAGTGTCTATTCACTTTGATTGTCTTTTTTTAGACTTTAAAAAAGAATTAATAATGTACTTATTTCATAGTGTTTGGAGAATTGTATGATCATGGTATATAATATATAAGGAGTGCTCAATGTTTGCTATTACTAATTTAAAGTTATTTTAAAATCTCCATTTCTTATTAAAAAGAGGTTGGAATTATTATACTAATAACTCTTTGTCTTAATTACTTTTCTTGTTGCTGAGCTAAAATACCTGACACCCAAAGTTAAAGGGGGAAAGTTTTACGTAGCTCACAGTTTGTGGAGGTTTCAGTCCTTGCTTGGCTGGCTCCAAGGCAGGGTGCATATGGCAGAGAGCAACAGTTCATGGCAGTGGAAGACAGCAAAAGCACCAGAAGAGTGGAACAAGCCTCTTTCTGTCCCTTATGTTGTGTCCAGTCTACTGGGTTTAGAGTGGTACCAAACCAATCAGTGGACTGATCCAGCAATTGCCCACCTTTAATCCCAACACCCTTAATCCCAGCATTGCACTGTGAATCAATCACATGCCCTAGATTCAGCCACCTCTGAAAAACCCTGTAACTGCATGAGGCTTTGCAGGGATATCTAGACACAAGCCACAACACCCTTCAACTCTTCTTCCTCAATCGTGAAGACTCCTAGGTGCAAAGTACTGTAATTCTTGTTTGGCATATAGGGAAACGGCCTAATGAAGGCATTTAAGAAATGCCTTTAAGGCCAGGGATATAGCTCAGTGGTACAAGTGCCTGCCTGGCAAGTGCAAGGTTCTGAGTTCAATTCCTGATATAAAAAAAAAAAAAAAAAAAGAAATGCCTTTAAGAATATACTTGTATTCAACTTAAGCTAATTTTCCTACAAATTTCATTTTACCCAGCTATCCCCTTCCTAGGTATCTTCCCAAAAGAGCTAATATTGTCATATTACAGGGATACATGCACACTCATGTTTATACCAACGCACTTTACAAGAGCTAGACCTTGGAAACAGCATATGCGTCCATCGGCAGGAAACAAAATTGCTATGTTTTTACCTCCTTAATTGCCAATAAAATAATATTTTAGCCTAGACTACAAGTTATAATAAAGTTTGGGTTTAGCTCACTAGCTTTCTGAAACCTGGTTAGATCAGATAATATGACTCTGGCCCTGGCCATGGGTAGCCACCAAGGTTGAGATGAATGTGGCTTGTCCAGGTTGAGATGAATTTCTAGTGCCAATACACACTGGATTTTAAGACAGCATAAAAAAAGAATGCAAATATTTCCTTAATTTTTTGTATCAATCACAAATTGAAATAATATTTCAATTATTTAATTAAAAGTACATTATTAAGATTACTTTCATCAATTTCTTTTAACTATTTAATGTACTTTAAACACTTTAAAACTCTGTGCCTGGCTTGCATTGTATTTCTCTTGGACAGTGCTCTCTGCTTTTATACTATCAGAAAATCAAATCCTTACCACTTCTGTCCTAGCATTTTAAAAAGTAAAACACATTATAGAGAAAAATGCCTTGGGGGATTTAAATGACATCCCTCAGCAATTCTTGCAGCACTCTTTCTCCTCTGCCTTTCCTGTCAGTTTGGTGACCTCTGAATAATTTGTCTTTACTGAAATGTGACAAGGAAAGCCTTGCCTTTTCCTTTACTTTCTTGGAAAGTCGGAGTCTGAATGTGAATTATCAGTAAATCCATCACACTTGGACAAAGGCAGGTGCCAGATTCTGTTTGCAAGGCTTCCCTGGATCCGATTTCGTAGTGGAGTTGCGGTCACATATGAGTGTGTGCTCCGCTTAAGGACAGCCAGAGGCTTCTTCATATTTATAGCTACTTGTTCTGGTGCTTCCTCACTGAGATCCATCTCCTTGAAAAATCCAGGCATTTACTCCTTAAGTAAATATATTGTACTGCAGAATATCGTGGCACATTTTTTCTCTGCTTAAAAGTACTAGTAAGTGTATATGGTTTAAGAACATTCATTATCATGTCAGGAAGTTTTTTCCCCACTCTTCCTCAGAGTGATGAAATCAGTGGTGATAGGTGATATTGTCCTGTTTTTCCTCCTACATATATTACATTTGGATTAGGTCCATTGCCACACTATTTTCAGTTTTTTAAAGATCACCCACCACCTCAAACCCAGGAGTCTGGCCACCTTCTGTGGCTACTCATGCCCCCAAGTTTGCGTGTGGTTCTAATCCTGTTTTCTTCTTCTTTACCATCCTGCCATGCTGGAACTTGTCAGATTCTAGAAAGTATTTTACATTACACAGCCTAGGAAAGTTATCACTCACATGTGGTAGTTACTTGTCTTTTGTTTAGAAATCATTTTGTTTGGAAAGCTTTTATTTCTACAGGTATCTGATGAGTCTTTAATTCTATAGAAACGAATTCCCTGTCTTCTGTATTCCTATTGACTTTCTTTTTATTTTAAAGCATGACTTCAATATTTTCACATAAATAATAAAATAGTTGTTTTGTTGTGTGTGTCTGTATGACTTACAAATACATACATTCTCAGCCTTGGTCCATATTATTGGCTGTTACATGGTCAGTTAATCTTGAAGCTCTTCTAAGTGTTGGTTATTATTAGATTGAAATTGACTATGAAAAGGATCAAAATAACAGAGTGATTGCATCACCTTAAGGGCTCTTCAGTTATGAGATACAATTTGGACCTAAACAGTAGAATAATTCTTGTTTTGCACCAACTGAGTTGCAAGACCAGTGTATTGTCCCTAGAGTGAAAGGAAATGGCCTTAGGTGGCTGAACTACGTAATAGAAAGACCTTAAAAGTTGAACCAAACTGTAGGCTCTCTCCTCTCCTACTATGACGTTGGGCAATTGACTCAGCTCTCCTGGACCTCAGTTTCTTCATGTTAAAAATGGGTGAATCATAATAATACCTGCGGGATAGGACAGGTACGAGAATTTAATGCAGAGACACTGAAAAGGATGACCTCCTCATTAGCACGGCAGCACCTTACATTATCAGAATTTTATTATTCACTTCGTTTTACAAATATTGAAGTCTTAAAGGTAGTCATCCTTCCAGCCTTGTTAGGAAACGAGAGAGAATTGGCAGAAGTGGCCTAATAGAAAAATAAACCTGAGATGTTTCTTCCCTGGTTCCTACAAAGGCACGGTTTTGACAAGTTTTAAAACAACACCCAAATTTTCCAGGGTCAGCAAAGAAATATTTGTTGACTTCAATATTTCCCTGTGGCAACTTTGGTACCACAATGTGGTCTGCTTGCCCCAAATGGCTTTTTAATCCTCCAAGGCTTTGCTGGAGGTTGATTGTCCTAGGCAGGGTGGGAGGAATCCGGGAGGACTGTGATGGGGCTGTGGCCGTGGAGACGCCTCTGGGGGGAGCAAGGGGACCGACCCTGGTGGTTGCTCTGGCGCCAGCTGGATGTGCAGACCGAAAGGATTACTGCGACTTCATTCACTGAGTTGATCTTAAGCTTCCTGTCTCCACTCTAGAGATCCCTCCCCCTTCTCAGACCAACAAATATAAGCCCTGTCAGCTTAACACAAGTCACAGTCACACTAGAAAATACCACGTTCTGATTGGTTTTGAGTGAAATTTAAGAGCATCTGTTAATAGTTGGCAATAATTTTTAAAACCAACTTTGTCTTTTAGAGAAGTCTCGGGATCACTGAATTAAGGGGAAGGCACAGAGAACTTCCGTATTGCCTCTGCCCCTGCAAATGCATGGTCTCCCCCACTACCAGCACCCCTGTCAGAGTGGTACGTCTGTTACAGCTGATGAGCCTACACTGGCACGTCACCATCAACCAGTGCTCACAGCCCCCACAAGTGTTGGTGCCCGACATTCTGTGTGTTTGGACCAATGTACACGTGCATGACGTACACCCACCGTGATAGTATTGTACAGG
>NW_004955421.1:28170997-28177896 GCF_000276665.1 Chinchilla lanigera
GGGGGCCTACAAGGCAGGAAGTGAGCCAGCCGGAAGGCCGGCACTCCCCGCCCATGCCTCCCCATGCGCCCTATACAGGGTGTTTTCTAAGCCCTGAGCTTCCTCTGTTCTCTGTTGATTCATCCTTACAGTTGTTTGCTATAGATTTGTTTCATCCTAAATCTTAGATCTCAGTTTAGCCTTTTCCTTACTGAAACCTTAAGGTGACTGCTGCAGTAACATTGTCTTAAAAATTATTGCCAGCAAATGAACTGAAGTTCTGCAAGTAAATTTCAAATATTTTATTTAAATATGCACATTGTTTGAAGAAGTCAGCAATCTACTATACAGCAAGTATATTCTTTTTTGTTATTTGCTTCTTGTTATGTTTGTGGTGCTGGGAATCGAACCCAGGGCCTATTGCATGCAAGCAAGTGGTATACTATTGAGCTACATCCCTGGACCAGCAAATATATTCTGTTCAAACCTTTCCTGTTATGGCTGATAGATTCTGTTGGTGAATGGTGGAATTTAAGTAGTGATTTTGGAGAGTACAGTACTATGAGTGGTATAATTTGATCTTATATTAGATTCTACCTTCCAGAAATAAAAAGAAATGTTGTAAACTTGCATGTGACATTTAGCTACTAGAGCAACTGACTGCGTAATCTCTTCTGGGGATCTTCAGCCATACACAGAAGGCAGGCAGAAGGTTCTCAACTCCGTAATTTTGCGGGACTTGGTTGTTGGGTGTTATACCCAATGCCACTTGCAGAGGGTGTCTTTCATCACAGTGGCTTTAGGTTGGGAGGAAAATAATTTACAAGCAATTAGCATTTTTGTTGTATGGTGAACAGTTTCCAGCTGGCTTTTGGTGAAGTCCTCCCTACATTACACAATGGCCCTCATCAGGCGATGCTCAAGATTATTCCATTATCTTAGATGTCCTCTTTTTGTTTTTCAGTCTGTCTTCACAATGAATTAAAAGTTCTGATTTATTTCCTAGGGCTTTATAAAAGCTCCCTGAAAAGCAAATACTATTTGTAGTGGTGACAGGCAATTAGCAAAGCATTTAGATTTATTATACAGCACTAGTGGAAGTGGTGTTTTATTTTTCCTTCACAGGAGTTTTAAAAACTAGTGTGAAGATAACGAGATGCAATTGCTTCCTCCCCAGGGACCAGGCCTTGGTCCAAGGGTGAGGCTGCAGATTCCAGCTGCTGTAACACCTAAGTATTATTTACTTCTCCCTTCACTTCCCGAGGCTTTTCTTGTAAAATCGCCTCTTACAGGTCCCACTTTGGCTTCATTTACTTCTTTAATTCTCCCAGTGTACAAATTCATTTTAAATACTAGTTAACATGTGTGGAGCCCCAGTACAGTGTCAGGCACTATTGTCAGTTGTTCTGCACTGTTTGTTGCTGTAGTACTGAGAACTGAACCCAGGGATGCTCTACCACTGTGCTGTATCTCAAACCCTAACTACTTATCTGTCTGTCTATCTATCTATCTATCTATCTATCTATCTATCTATCTATCTATCTATCATCTATCAATTGTCTATCATCTATCTATCTCTCCATCTATCTATCATCTATTTATCTAGCTATCTATGTATCATCTATCTATGTATCATCTATCTATCTATCATCATCATCATCATTATCATCATCATCTTCTGTCTATTTATATTTTGAGGCTGGTTCTCTCTAGGTCTCTTAGGTGGGACTCGAATTTGAGACCCTCCTAACTCAGCCTTCCTAAATGCTAGGATTACAGATGTGACCTCCAGCTTGCGTCTTGCTGGACCATACTTCATGAGGAAGTTGGTCTCTGCTTCTCTAGTGATGGAAGGGCAATGGCGCAGACACAGTGAGAGGGTGGTGAAAACATCAGGGCAACTGTGCCCCAGGACTGTCGCGGTGACGCCTCCATCTTTTCTGAGCGTAACCCACTTCTCTCTGGGAACTCATGTCTGAGCTTGTTTTCTGAAGGTGACACCGATATCTTCTGATTCTCTGACGAGTATTCTTCCTCATCCTAATTTTTGCCTCCTTCTAAAACACCACTTATAAGATTTAATCTCAGATCACTGAAGAGTAAACCAATTTTACTGTATTGTATGAGACATTTCCTGCATTTGCATCTTGGTGTTGACTTATGGTCAGTATTAAAATGAAATCCATAATTACTTTCCCCAAATCATCATCTCTTGAGCTAAAACATACTCTTGTGTCCTTTCAAAATTAGTGTTCTCCTAAAAATCTTATCTTATGCACACAGAGACATGAGTATATAAAAATACACATCCATTCATCACACATTATACACACACATATGAAAATAAAAACTATAATCTTTAGAATGTAAATTACATTTTACTTCCTGTACAATACCATCAACAAAAATACTGATAGTATTAATAATATAGTATACTACATATTACAGTATATTAGTAATATCTGTGATACAGTCCCCCCTTGGTGTCTACTGGAAATTGGCTCCAGGACCCTCTTTTAGGTATTAAAATCCGTGGAAACTCAAGTCTCTTATTTAAAATGACAAAATACTTGCACATAACTACCCAATCCTCCTCTCCACCTTAAATCATCTCTAGATATTTATAATGACTGATGCAATATAATTATCTTTTATACTGTGTTTATGGAGTAATGGCCAGAAAGAAGTCTGCACAAGTTCAGGACAGATGCAGTTTCCTTTTCTTTCTCTCTTTTCCTTTCTCTTTGTTCTCCCTCCCTTTCTCTTTTTCTCCTTTCCTTTCTTCCTTCTTTTTTTTATTATGCTTGATCTGAAGTTGGTTTAATCCTCAGATGCATAACCTGCGTACATGGAGGGCTATCTATACAACTATATCAGCAACAACCATCCTTAATAATGTAATATTCTTATAACAGCTACGTTTTTAATGACCCCTATATCACCAATAACTATAGTATTGTAACTTCAGTATATTGTGGTGCATTCTGCATTACGGTATACTGTTAACAAGCATGGGAACAGCCGCAGTGACTTACTGAGAGCTGTGCCTGCACCCAGCACTCTGCAGGACCAATGTGTGCACATCCTGGCAGCTTCACAGGGCCTCCCTGAGGGTGGCAGCAAAACCCTTTCCGGGTGATGAGTCTGAGTGCTGAGCATGCTCCTGGCCAGGGACAGGGGTCCTGTGCCCTCAGTGCCTGCCCCTCAGCAGGGCCTGCATGGCTCTAGGCTGCGGCTTGGACCTTGAATGCCCCCCAAAGGCCATGTATTAGGAGGCTTGGTTCCCAGCGTGTGGCGCTATTCTGAGAGGGACCTAGAAGAGGGAAGGAGGGTCATTCGGGCTGTGGCCTTGAAGTGGATATTGTGAGCCCCACCTCTCCTCTCTCTGCTTTCCAGAAAGGAGGCAAGCAGCCTCTGGAGCCAGCCTTGCCTGCCGTGATAAGCTGCCTTGCCGCAATCCCAAAGCGACAGGACTAGCTGACATACACTGAGCCCTCTGAAACCACCAACCAAAACGAACCTTTCCTCCTTCAAGGTGTTATCTCAGGCATTTTGTTACAGTGATTCAAGGCTGACTCACACACTCCTTACTCTGAGGGAACTCTGGTGACCCTAAATCCACACTCCATTTTCCTGCTTTTCCCCTGGAAGGCCTGTTGCAGCTCAACGCCAAATGCGGTAAGTAGCTTGAAACGCCTGCCAAAATGCTGTGTTAAAGTGACCAGATAATCCCGAATATTTAGGGAGCATTTCGTTTCTTGTAGGTGGTCCTACCTTCCTCCAAAGCAGACAAAACCTTCTATAAGTTCCACTATTTTGGTGTATCTAGTCAGCAGCTCCTAAATTGCCTCTCATATTAAAAAATAATATACAAGATCTTAATTAACCTGTGTTCTGATTTTTTTGATATAGCAAATGTGTAGAATTCTGCTTAATTATTTTGGTGGTGAAAAAAATTAAAAATATAATTGTTAAGATGTGGTATTGATGTAGATGGAATGTACTGTGGATATTCATGTTTCTAGGATTTTAAAGAATTTTTCAATCTTCAATGAACCTGGAAAATGTGGAACTTATGAAATTAAGTAAACAGGAGGATACTTGATTTATATGTGGCATAATCTCAAATACGTTAGAGTACAAATACATTTTTAAAGGACAAGAAAATGCCAAAATGGTAATAGCTGTATAACAGCTATTATCTCTGGGACTTGGGAATTTAAATGATTATTATCTTTTCTCTTATACTTTTTTGTGCATTTAAAAATTTTCCTACAATAAGCATGGGTGTCTTTTATAATTAAAAACATTTTTAAATTAAAAATAATCGCAGAGATTATTAAGTAAAAATTTACCTCATACATCTTATCAGTAGGGATGTTCTGGAAGGTATTGTGGCTTCAATTAAAGCCCCTTTTATGTTGCTATTTGTACTTAACGCCTTGCAAACCTTCTTTAAGAAAATCTTGCAGCAGAATGAGCTGCAACCTTATCAAAAATCTCTGCTGTCAATTTCAACTCTGGTTTAAAGCCATTGTTAAGAGAGACACTTGCAGGGAAGTTTTTTGAGGTTTTTTTTCATGACCATTAATTTCCCACTTGCCTCAAATTTTCCTTTAAGTTTAGGAAATTTGATTTTTATTGTCCTCCTAGGAGGCTAGAGGATGGACAATATGGATATCCTAGCCTTTGCCCCGTAGACTCTTATTTACATTTAGAATATGACCACATGAAAAATATGTTGGGGAAAATCATCAATAGGGCCATATGTTAGAGTCTCAAAAATCCTCCTAATTTCCATTTAGCTCACATCATAAAAATCACCCTCCCATTCAATCAGACTATTAGAAGGTGTTTTAGATGAGTGATGAGCGAATGCCTGCGAGAGGCGAGCTAATCAGAAGGCCTTGATCTTCCCGAGAGCTATTAATCTCTGTCTTTCAGGCGCTTCCCTCTCTCCCTCTCACACATGCACTCTCCCTCACACACACCGCCGAGAGCAAAACCATAAAGAAGAAAGCTCTTAAGAGTCCATAAAAGTGTGAATAAGACTTTAAATTTTATTTTTATTTACTGGAAATTTATGGAGCAGGTGCCCAGGCACAGTGGTGATTCACAGCCCACTTCTCATTTCTGCAGCCCAGCCTGACTGAGGGCTGAGTGCTCTCATTATGTATGGACCAGCCTCCCCCAGGAGACGCCCAGAGCCCCCTGGAAGAGCGGCCGAGAGCTTGGCCATGTCTCTGGTGGTCGCCCACCAACACGCGTCTTGATGGCTTTCATCTCCAATATGTACTGTCATTATATTTAACAACTCTTTATATGACCCACGCAGGTCAGTTAAAGGATGCTTCATTGCTGGTTAGATAATTATGAGACGCAATTCATTTCACATGCCCAATGATTCATGCTTAATTTTCATATCACACGCAGGTTTGAATGACCTGCATTGGCACTGTGGTCTTTTAAAAAGGATAACTCACCGCATGACGGGCTTGTGTTTAGCAGCACCATCCGCGTGGTTGTGCATTTTGCTTCCACTATTCTGTTGTTTCCCATCTTGCTGCTTAAACAAAGAAGTCTGTGGGTGGCCTGGCCTCCTCGCTCAGCTGTCCCGCTCTTAGATACGAAGGAATGCTCTGATTTCCCCACTTCTGTTAAAAGGACAACTATGATACGGTATAGTATATTTTCATTATTCTGTCCTTTAGCAGGTTTAAAGAAAGCAAATGAAGTGTGTTTTTTTCACTGCCAGAGGCTATGAATTATGTATAAATTTTCTCTGATAATTCAACTGCATTTTGCAGTTGGGCATTAAATATATTTTGCCTGTTATGCACATCAGCCTGATGAAAAACCAAGGTTTAAAAATCCATAGTGTTGGAAGCAGACATTCACAGCAGCAAGATTTTAAATTTTCTATTTCATTTTCCAATTTTGGCTATTAAACTTTCTTCAAGTGACTGCCTGGGATTACAAATCTACTCCATGTAGGTGTATACTTTACTTGCTCAAAGGGTGGGTGGGCTTCTAATCATGTAAAATAATGTATTAGAAGTGATACTTCAATACCTACTTTTCAGTGGGTTGATATTCATTTCCTGTTAACAGACTCCCGAGGAGCAAAGGTGGCTTCACCTGTGGGTCTTGTGAATGTGTGAACTTCCATGCTAAGTGCTGCAGGCCTTGTTCCCTGGCAGAGCAAACCGCTTTTTGAACAGAGCATGTTTACGAGGGGGAGAAGAAACTGCTTTCTGAGGGTTTATTTTTTGTTTTTCTGTTGTATAGAGATGGAGCCCAGTGCTTTCACACCGAGCTATATCCCAAGACCCTTCTTTCCCTTGCCCTCTCCCCAGCTCCTCTTCCTCCTCTCCTACCCCTCCTGCTCCCCCTTCTCTTTCTAAGTCCTCTTCCCCTTTCCCCTCCCTTCCTTCCCTTTCTTGCTGTTGAGACAGGGTCTTGCTAAGTCGCCGAACTGCCCAGACTGGGCTCCAATTGCTGTTCGCTTGCCTCAGCCTGGCAGGGTGCTGGGATTCCGGGCCTGTGCCAGCACGGCTGCCTACATTCTGAGCTCTTTACGGCAGCAGTTTCAGGGTATGTATTTGTAACTACCACTAGCTGTGCCAGTAAAGGTGCTCAGGCCCAAATGTAGCACAGATGAGAGGGCAGCCTTCATGCAGGGAGAATGGGGTAGAGGCTGCTGTTTCCCAGCCTCTTTCAGCCTCACGTATTCAGTTATAACACGTTTCATGAGGATGGGCTTGGAATAGCGTTTTTATTTTTCTTTCAAATTAGATAAAACACAGAAAATGTGGCACTGTGGTTTTCTGTGGAATACAGGCTGACACCCCCCCAACACAAACATAGTTTGATCAAAATACAGAATGTCTAAATTACAAAATCTTACAGTGAAAGACACA
>NW_004955421.1:28178061-28183124 GCF_000276665.1 Chinchilla lanigera
ACCTTGCGCTTGCCAGGCAGGCGCTTTTGCCGCTGAGCTAAACCCCCAGCCCCGTGAAGGTCTTTATGAGGTGTGATCAAACCACAGGGACTGCTGTTGTTGGGATCCACCCAAAGGAAAGGCAGGCCAGCAAAAACACCAGTGCGTCTTCTCTACCTTATTCACCGGATTCGGTAAGTGCACCTTCGGCTCTTCCCCAAATCTAAATGACCACAAAGATAAACACTTGATTCAAGACACCAAAACAGCTACAACAGCGCAAGGAAAGGCCTCACAGGAGGTCGTGTAGAACCGCTTCAGCAAGGGGCGAGCGCGATGCGCCACGTGAGTTTGACGTGAGGCGGGTGCTTTGCAGGGCACTATCGGGGCCCCTCTTTTACTGTAATAAATAAAAAAGTTAAAGTGAAGCATTCACCGCGCTTTCCTGTCACACACAGCAAATGCATCTTTCTCCAAACGCTATCAGGATTTTATTGCTATAATTGTTTCTTGCAGACAACGTGGGAATCCTCATTTCAATAGAAGGAAAGTATTTCAATTTTTTCAAAGGAAACCCTACTGAGCTCTAAAGCAAAAACATATTGCTGAGAGAAGCCCTTAGTTTTAAATAAAAATGCTGTTCCTTTTAGAAAAATATAAAACACTGAAAATACTACATAAATAAATTAAAGATTTTGGGGGAATATGTTTGCCCCTTATTGCAAATCTCATTTGTGGACATGCTATTTAGGAACATTAAAACAAATTACATGCATGTTCCTCTTCCAGTGAACATTTGCTACATTCACAGCTCCACATGAAATTGTGGCTTTCCTTCTAAGATTGCCAAAATAATGGTGCATTCAGGGAAAATACGAAGTGCTCTGGGATTTACACGACATTGTCGTCTTTCTCTGAGTTCTGAATAAAATACAAATTAAGACAAAAATAGTCCTAGAGCATCTTTCAACCAAACTAGCCAGTTGTGCCCAAGCCGCCCATTAACGCATTTTCAAAACCCTCAACGTGCATTTTGTTGCCACCTAATGTTTTACTAATATTTAGAAATGCTCTCACAGTGGGAATTTGCAAATGCTCTCGCTAGAACTTGGGTAAACTGTATTAACATAATTCCAAATCCGATTGCTTTTATGTGGTAAGGGATAGAAAGCAGTTTTGCTACTTTGCAGTCATGAATTTAAGAAGGTGAAAAGAACACTGAGAGAATCCATGAAGATTTTTAAAAAATAATGATAGTTTAGCAGGTACAATTATTCTCAGTGTGGTGGCCTCCAGCCACAATTTATACGGTATCTGTACAGCATTCAAATACTTCTTATGAATTATCCAAGCCAGGAAGAAGGTATGACACTCTTATATACTCAGCAACAAATTTCTACAAATACCGAGATTTTGTTACATTTGCTTCATTTTCTTATGTAATTAACTTACTGCAATTCATTAGAAGTCTTTGATGCCTACATACTTAGCTATGCATCTTTAAATAGTACGGGTATTTTTTCTGCAACACCATTATCCTACTGAACACAACTAAAGATCCTGTCTGGTATCATCCAATGTCCAGTTCACCATCAAAATTCCCCCATTGTCTCAGTAATATCTTGGGCAACTGATGTCTCTGGGTCTAGAAGTAAACAAGCTTCGCCTGTTGCTGGGTGTTGTGTACGTCTCTGAGGTCCCTTCGTTCTCCTCTCTCCTTCTGCCTTTTCTTCCCTGACACTGAATGAGGTTAATCTTTTGTGTCACCTTGGCTGGGCCACGATGCCCAAATATTTGGTAAAGACATGTTTCTGTGAGTATCTATTCTGTGACATTAGCATTTAAATTTGTGGAGTTCGAGCGAAACATATTGCCCTCCTGAATATGGGTAGGTCTCACCCAGTCAGTCGAAGGCCTGAGTAGAACAAAGACGGACTGACTCCCTTGAGCAAGAAGGACTTCTTCCAGCAAGTGACCTTTGATCTCTATGGGCAGCGCTGGCTCCTCCTGGGCCTCCCATGATGGCCTTCTCTGCAGAGTTTATACTTAGCAACCCCATCACTGTGTGAGCCAGTTTCCCAGAATAAATCTCTCTGTCTACACACCCTGTTGGTTTTGTTTCTCTCGAGAACTCTAACACACACCACGGCCTGGATTTGTCTTTTTGCTTCTTCGTGTGTGATTTGATGAGGCTTCATCTGTCTTACTTCCAGTCTGTGGAAACGAGTTCTAGGGCGGTGTTGTTCAAAGTGCAAGCGCAGCCACACGTCACTGTTTCATCCCAAATGAACTAAAACTAACAAAGCTAAGAATCTGACTCCGGCGGCACAAGCTACACCCCATGTACACAGAAGCCACTAGAGGGAGTGAGTCTAGAAGGTTCCATCATCACAGAGCCGGACAGAGCTTGTTAAGCAGCACGGCACGACCAGGCCCAGTGTTTATCTTGTGGGCAGTGCATGAATTGGTCTTTCATGTTTTCTTTCCTTCGTCATTGTCTTTCTTTCTCATGCAAGCTTTGCTTGAGTTCCAGCCCTTACCAAGCAGTTTCTTCCAAATCCACTAGGGTGTGGGCTTGCACTGCTGTGTCTGACACCGGCTCCCTGCCTCCCACCGTGTCTCGCCGCCTGGCCCTGGCCTTTCTTGGCCTTCATTACTCTCTCACTCCCGTGCTTTCACCCAGACTCACCTCCACTCTCCCCCGTTAGTCACTGCGTCTAGGTCTGAGCTCGCTGTCTGCTTCCAATATGCTTTCTTCTCTGCACAGTGACATCAGGGGCAAGTGGGTCAGAAAGGGATAACATGTTTTTGTGCCAGACTGAAGGTCCAGTTTTTCCCAGTCCCACTTCTCCTGCCTTATACAAACAAGGCCACTTCATACCTAAGCTACTAGCTTGTGGACAATCTACCGAAACTGGTGTGCGCTTTCCTAAATTGAACAGCCACTGTCGGGTCAGGGCAGTTTGTGAAAGCAAGGACAGTGTCATCTCGTCAGCGCCATATGCCCTGTGCTCACCGTAGCAACGGCACAGCAGCTGTGCACTTTCCCAAAGCAAATCCGGCTTCAGCCGTCTCCTCGTTCCTACACTCAGTGTCCACACTCCCACACGGGTTTATCTCCTTTTCTCTACCTGGTTCTCTCCTTTAGCCAAGTGGTAGTTATAAGAAATCATACAGTCTACTCCTACCTTCAGGTACTATATAATCTACTGAGACATATATTGTTAATGGCCTCATATATGTGTGGCACACACACATACCCCACTGTCTTCTGTCATCTACTTCAGTTCCCCAACTGTATAAATTCAGGAAGAATTAACCTACAACCAAACCAGTTTCAGTGTCTCTCTAAATTTCCATGGTCTCTAACTCTAATTCTCTTACCTGTGATTATCTTTCGCCCTTTCAGTTTAATTCAGATACAATTTTCTACAGAAACCTTTGTCCAACTGCTTTTATTCTCCTTGTTTCAATTTCCAGGTCCAAAAAATTATTAAAAATTGGGGGTGAAACTTAAGACAATAGAAACTGACCTCCCACAGGTCTGGAGTCCTCAAGGAAAAGGCTAATGTGTTGGCAAGGTTGGATCTTTCTGGAGACTCTAAGCGAGGCTTCATTATACGCCCCTTGTCCAGATCAGGGTGGTGGCTGGCACCGCCTGGCTTACCTTGGCTTGGGGACTCGTCACGCCAGCATCTGTCTTTGTTGTCATATACCTTCTTCCATGTGTCTGTCTTCAAATTCTGTCTTCTTGTAAAGATAGCTGTCATACTGGATATAAAGATTAATTTTATATCAATCTGACTGGGCTAAGAGATGCCCAGATAGCTGGTCAAACATGATTTCTGGGTGTTTTTGCGAGGGTTTTTCTGGAAGAAGTGAGCATTTGAATGAGTAGACTGAGAATATCCACCCTCACCATGTGGGTGGGCATCTTTCAACCTGTTAAGAGCCCACAGAGAGCAAGAGGGTGGAGGAAGGATGAATTTTCTCTCTGCTTGAGTTGGTACCTACCCTGATCCTTGCCCTCAGACTTCAGTGCTCTTAGTTCTTAGACTTTCGGACTTTGACTAAGACTTACAGCACTGACTCCCCCTGCCTGTGGGGAGGCAGGGAAGTCAATGAATTTGGTGAACTTGGTGTAAATTACAATACCAGCTTTCCTGGGTGTCCAGACTGCAGATCATGGGACTTCTTAGCTTCCCGAATAACATGAGCCAAATTACACACACACACACACACACACACACACACACAGTTTCAGTTTCTCTGAAGAGCTTTAATTAATGACTAGTTTAAGGACTTACCCTATTCTAGTTGACTTCATTTTAACAGACCACATCTGCAAAGACTCTATTTTCAAATAAGGCCTGTCTTGGTTAGTTTTCTCTCATTGCTGGGACAAAATACTTTATGCCCAAAATTAAGGAAGGAAAGGTTTATTTCACTTATAGTTTGTGGAGGTTTCAGTCCACACTTGGCAGGTTACAAGGCAGAGTGGCACATGGCGGAGGGCTACAGCTCATGGCGGCGGAACACAGCAAAAGCAACAAGCACAGAAGGGAGGAATGGCTGCAAGCAGCCTCTTCTTCTCCCTTGCATATGCAAACTATCCACCCCAGGGCGGGTGCAGCTCTCACACCCATAATCAATCAAACTCTAAAAGCCTGCCCCATGACTGCATGAGACTTTGGGGGGACACCCAGACACAAACCATAACAAGGCCATAATCATGGATAATGGGGGTTAAGACAGAACAGGTACTCTTAGGGGATGCAATTCAATGCATAATGTCTTGGTGAATTTTCTTCAGAGCTTTTATAAGAAAAATAGCAAATATTTGCACAGCATACAATGCAGGCCAGGGGGATTATTATGATTTGGCTGTGTTAGACTATGTCCCCAAGGATTTGGAGTGCTGGTTTTGGAGTGTGTCCCAAGGATTTGGAGTGTGGATGCTGGAGTGTGTCCCCAAGGATTTGGAGTGTGGATGCTGGAGTGTGTCCCCAAGGGTTTGGAGTGTTGATGCTAGAGTGTGTCCCCAAGGATGTGGAGTGTGGATGCTGGAGTGTGTCCCCAAGGGT
>NW_004955421.1:28183224-28187103 GCF_000276665.1 Chinchilla lanigera
GGAGTGCTGGTGTTGGAGTGTGTCCCAAGGATTTGGAGTGTTGATGCTGGAGTGTGTCCCCAAGGATGTGGAGTGTGGATGCTGGAGTGTGTCCCAAGGATTTGGAGTGTGGATGTTGGAGTGTGTCCCAAGGATTTGGAGTGTTGATGCTGGAGTGTATCCCCAAGGATGTGGAGTGTTGATGCTGGAGTGTGTCCCAAGGATTTGGAGTGCTGGTGTTGGAGTGTGTCCCCAAGGATTTGGAGTGCTGGTGTTGGAGTGTGTCCCCAAGGATTTGGAGTGCTGGTGTTGGAGTGTGTCCCAAGGATTTGGAGTGTGGATGCTGGAGTGTGTCCCCAAGGATTTAGAGTGCTGGTGTTGGAGTGTGTCCCCAAGGGTTTGGAGTGTGGATGCTGGAGTGTGTCCCCAAGGATTTGGAGTGCTGGTGTTACAGTGTGTTCCCAAAGTCCATGTGTTGAAAGTTAATCTTCAGGTTGAGGTGCTAAGAGTGTGGAAACTTAACCCAACTGTCTAAAGGTGGGGCCTTGGAAGGATTTAACATGAGAGAAGGTCATTGGGGTACCAGCAGCATGACTGAATCCTGCTACCTCTAAAAGAAGAAGAGAGACCAGAAGAGACACAACACAGACATGTGCCCTCCCTTCTCTTCATGTGATGCCCCGCTCCATCTTGGAATTATGTCAGCAGGAGGCCATCAGTAGATTCAGCCCCTCGACTTGTCCCTCCAAACCCATGAGCCAAAGTACACCTTTCTTTATAATTCACTCCGTGGTATTCTTGTGTTATTGGCAATAGAAAGTGGATAGAACAATACTCTAAGCATTTATGCATATTAACATATTTAACCCTCAGAACAAATCTACCCAAGGTGCCATTATTAGCATCCCTATTTTACAGATGAGGAAACTGATTCGCCACGAAATTATGTCTCTGGCCTGGAATCACACAGCTTCCAGACCAGCTTTCTAGTCTGTGGTCTTAAACTGCACACGGTTGAATGTATTAACTTTGCCGTCTGTTTGGGTCCTAGATACGCTGCCTAGAAAGGCGCTGGACTCACTCTGTCAGTGAACTTGGCGGAGCTGCAGAGGTAGGTGGCAGGGCCGCATGCAGAGTGACTTGTGCTTGACCTTGGAGAGCTAGCTGGAAAACGTTTGTGTGGCCCTTTGTGCCTCTCTGTGTCCCAAATGTGGATGTGACAGAGTGGAGGTAAGAGCAGCAGAACCCTTTCTGTCTGTCACAGGGAGAGATCGAACCAAGCTGAGACTTTCGTTTGACTCCGTGACGTAATCACACGCTCCCGCTATTTCTCAGGCAATTTGTCCTCAGGAATAGATCCGCCAGTTGGTGGAGAATTTTCAGTTGCTCTTGTACTGTCCTAAACTCACGCAGAGGGAGTCAGCACCGCTGTCCCAAGTGGCATGTTGAGTCTGCCCAGAGTGGACATCTCTATTTACTTCCCCACTGGGACAGGTGCTGCTGAGGCTGACATCAGATATTCAGGCTTCTAACTCTAACCTAAAACTGTTTCCAACGTGGATGTTTCCCGACGCTCAGGTCGCTCCTCCGTGCTGCATTCCTCAGCGACCGTGGCTCACAGCTTAGCTCCTCTTTGGCTACGGTGACAGCCAAAGTCACTCACTAAGTGGACAGTGCCTCTGGTGAGAGAGACAGAATGCTGTTTTCAAGACAGAACGTTTGAGAGGTGACAAAATTTACTGCAGCAAGGAAACAGCGGGCAGCAGGTGAGGCTTGGAGGGTGGAGATGCAGGCCGGAGCTTTGAAATCTGCATGGTCTTTAGGTGTTGACTGAACGTGTGTTGTTTAATATATGTATATGTAGGTGTTGACTGAATGTATGTTGAATGACTGTACGTATGCAGGCAGTGGGACCCACACAGGTGTGCTGATTCCCGCCACTCCCTGCTGCACTCTGACCAGCAAACTCCTGCATCGCTGTCGCTGACCTAGGCATCTCTTGCCTTCTGGTAGGATCCATGATACAGGAAGAGGCCAGCTCACCAGCTGCTGAGAAGGGTGACACCGCATCCCGAATGACAAGAGTGGCACCGACAGGTGAGTGAAGGCCCAGGAATTCTCCCTGCCTGCAACTGTACCTATGATGAGAGAAACTGATGAATTTATGTAGGCCTGTGTGCACTAAGAATTTTTCTACATGTGTTCATTTAATGCTCATGGCAAACTCAGAGTCAGGGATTTCATATTGTAATGATATGAAAAGTAAGGCACACAGGGCTGTACAATTCATCCAAGCCTGCAGAGCAGGAAAGAGGCAGAACTGGGCCAGGATGCCAGGAGGACGGCTTAGAAGTCCGCTCTTTATCAGATAAACCGTGTTTACGCTGCAGTACATACGTATTGATGACGTAATGCGATGGGGGGAGGTGCACGGGTCGTTTACAGAGATTGTGTCACTTGTGTAAGGGATTTGAGCCTCTGTGGACTTGGGTATCTTTTGGGGGGTGGCCCAGAACTGGTCTCCCAAAGATCCCAAGGGATAACTGTTCATTGTGATGCATTTTTCAATGGTTAGTTTTTTCTCCAGAACTTTGAAGTAGGCAAACAAATATTACAAACTGAAAAGTAGAAGCTTAAAAGCCTGCAACATTATTTGGAATTAAAATATCTTCTCACTCAAATCAGAATTTGTTATAACTCTACCTTCTTGAATTTAAAGGAAAGAAAAATCATCAATAATATGCCCAGAATTGACTTCATTCCTTCTTTACCTTGCTTTCAATTGAGCCTTGTGAATTAAACCAAAATGAAAGTAACTTTGAGATTATGCTAGATGGATTTAAGGCATTAGCAAAAGACATGCATATTCCTCATGAATCCGAAAATGAGTGAAAAGGGAAGGTAAAGAGATTGGAAACGTATGAATCACCAGATGAGAGTATCAATTATTATGGGAGAAGTGGATATCAAATTGAAACTTAGAAAATTATAAATGTCTTAATTTAACATTTGAAATGGAGAAATGCAAAATTAAACAAACTATCTTCAGATTTTGAATTTTTAACCAAAAAGTATTATTCTGCATGAATACATCTGATTTTCAAAAAGCAGGCACCGACTCAGCTCTGAAACACTCTGATGATTTAAACTCTGGGCCGATTTTATCTGAAATATTTGGTTTCAATCAGTTTGCAATGTCAATAACCTATAATATAAAGTCAGCATCATGTTTTCATCTTCTAAAAGTTATTCCACGTTTGCTTAATGAAATTTCATTACAATTTGGAAATAGCCTCGAGAATTTTCTTAAGCAATGTGTGTCACAATGGTATTCTGTAGAAGAAAGTTTAGTAAATTAAAACATATGAGATAGTTGCTGGGCCTGTGGAAGTTGTTAAATATGGAAATTCACACACTTAAAATAAGAAAATAAGCAAATTTAGAAAATCTTATTGAGGCTTTTGCTTTCACCAAAGTCAGAAAGTAAAATTATAATCAATGCTAATTTTTTGGTATAAATAAGATATTTAAACTTAAAACAGTGCTGTGAGTTTTAATATATTATTTTAAAAATGTTTAATTTTGGACAAAATTGACTGTTAAAAAATCCACAGCAGGATTCAGCTCTGTTTTCACAAGAGCACGTTTGGCTCAGCACGGCTCTGCTGGACACGGACTTCAATGAAAATTTTGTTTTCTTTTCATGGGCTTTCTTGCATTATCTTTATTTCAGCAATATTCTATTTAAAAAAAATGTTGGTGATATAATTCAATATGAAGGCACTTGATTCAATCCCCAATACTGGAAAAAATATTTTGCGAAGATATTATTCATCTTGATAGCTGAGTTCATTTGGTACCCCCCCCCTTAATTGTATGACTCATCCTAGTTCTTGGCCC
>NW_004955421.1:28187203-28260097 GCF_000276665.1 Chinchilla lanigera
CCCCCCGCCCAGGTTAGTGTCTCACTCGCCTTACCCCAAACCCAGTGGCCAACTGCCATCAGAGGGCAGGTGGAGTGTGACACTCCCTGGCCTCTATTTTCAGGCCATGGCCAATCCAACATACTCTTTGATGTAGTGGCTTCAACATATTCTAGGAAACCAAGGCCTCCCAGGTACCAACGGATGGTAGGATGGTCAGAACTCTAGGTGTATCTGGAAACAGACTGCAGGCATTTAATCAATTATGATATCAATTTTGAAATATTTTAAATATTTGGGAAATCTGAAGTGATGGAGGAATTAGGAAACAGTTTTGATGATATGAAAAGATGGGCTGGAGGTCCCAGTGGTCACATTGTATGGTGTCTGATGACTTCTTTTCTTCTTTCAAGACTTTCTTAAGGAATATTCCTTCTAAGCCTTTGTGCTTAGGAATAATATCAGAAAAAAGACCCACGAAGCACCATGTGGTTAGGCAGTAAAAACAGAAGAACTGTGCTGGCTGATTTCTCCTTCTGAGAATATGTGACTCTCCTGAGGGCAGGGATAAGAAGAGATCAAGTAAATGTCAATAATCTTCCTTGGGTTTTCCCAGCTTTTTAAATTTTTTTTTGGTACCAGAAATCAAACTCAGGACCTTGCACTTGCTACGCAGGCGCTTGTGCTGCTGAGCTATATCCCCGGCCCCTAGCTTTTTCAGATTAAGAGATTTATGAGACACTGCATTCCCAGACAAGGCAGGAGTCTGGATAGTAGCCAAGATGTGGAAATTGGTAAACCCAGAATCAAACAGAAGAAATTTCATAATTCCTCCAAGAGCTTTTCACCCTCAGCACATGACACTGTACACTCTAGGTGAAGAATTTACTATAGGATGCCTTGATCTTTGCCCCATGGGGAAGCATGTATTTGTAGGGTTCTTTTCCTAATTCTTTGTGTAAAACTGTCCCATGCTCACCCCATGAAGCTAAGCAAGAAATTATTTAGCTTCTAATGAATAATATTAAATTTCAAAAATATAATGATGCATGGAAAACATGCCTATTTCAGGATCTTAGTTCAACAGCCTTCTCTTAAAGAAAACCACTGCTCTATATTAGTAAAAATGACTGCCACAATAGGGACACAATTTTTCCAAGTTTGTCTGGGAGAGCACAAGTACTGCTCAGGCAGTTTGCCCAAATTTAAGGGATCTCACAGTACATATAGCATGAGTGTCACTGTTTGGATTGAAAATGTCTGCCCAAAGCCTTCATTCCAACTGGGGCTTCTGGAAGGTGACTAGACCATGAGGCGCTAACCTCACTGATGGATCAGTCATGGTGGACTTAGGGTTGAATGCGCTGTTAGGAAATGGGGCTTGGTTGGAGGAGGTGGGTCCCCAAGACACAACTTGAAATTGAATACCATTGCCCCAAGATCCTTCCTTTCTCTCTGGCTGTCTTGTTCACATTCCATTGTCTGGCTACAATGTGGACAGCAACTTTTCTCCTCTATACTTCTGTCGTATAGACTGAAATTTCTAATACCATGAGCCAAAGTAAATCTTTTGTCTTTTAAATTTTATATGCTGGATATTTTTTCCCAGCGACAGAGAAGCTTAATGTCATGAGACTTCTGCCTAATTTTGTAGTATGGTCTTAGTTATTTTGTCACTGCTGAGGTAAAATACCTGACACTTACTAGTTAAAGAAGGAAAGAGTTATTTTGGCTCACTATTTGTAGAGGTTTCAGTCCATAGTCAGCTGGCTCCAAGGCAGGGTGGCGTGGCAGAGGGGCAGCGCAGAAGAGAAACAGTCCGTGGCAGAGCAGGCAGGAGGCAACAAGTGTGAGCCTGCTAAGCTTTTACCCCATTCAGGCAACAAGCCTACTGCATGGTGTCACTCACACCCAGGCTGGGCCTTCTCATTTATTATTCACTTCCAGAACTTTGCTAAACCAATCAGTGGACTAATTTAGTTATCACACATTTTAAATCTACCTTCACATACCCCAGATCCAGCTACTTTTGAAAAATCTATCTATGAGCACATGAGGCTTTGGGAGACATTTAGATACAAGTCATAATAAATATTCATTAGGTTTTATTGTACTTATTAAAAGATATTTTTATCCTCATTTCCTACAATCTAGGATATTGGACAATAATTTTCTTTCTTGTCTATGATTTATTAACCATTTTCTATACAGGGCAAGATGGACTATCAGGAATAAACACACAGGCCTGATATATTCTAACCACACAAATAAAGATGAGGATAAAAGGAACCTTAGATGGATTGGGAGATACTTAGGAAAAGCTGCTGTCAAGAATTAAGAAATTTTGTTTGTTCACATAGCCTATTTTTAAAAGCACTTTCTGGAAATGTTTTCCCTTAGCATAATGTGCACAGTGACATAAATATGAAAGGTATAACTGAATCACATCGAAATGATGAAGGAATGAGATACTAGGGTTAGCTATATTTCCTCATTAGCTGGAAGCAGCCTTTTATCTCAGTGTAGGTTGTGAATCTCTTTCAAATATGATCCAGTCCACTATCAACCTAGTGAACCTTGTTGTTATTGTTATAATTTCAATGGAAGTCTGACCTTATTTCTCACTGTCTGGTAGGAAATGTGGGAAATTGACCAAGGAGAAGTCATGCTGTTACCCTGGATTCTTTGCAAAAATATGTTTTCTCTTTTATAGTCATTCGCTTTTTTTCCTTCTAAAAGAGAAGAGCAGAAAAACTACAGCTAATAAGTGATTCTAGTTTAGTGTATTTTATACTTGTTGCATTGTATAGCCATCTCACATTTATCCTTTTACTTAGCTGATGCTTGTGTGGTTTATAGTAACTCACAAAGCAACTTCACGTGTATTTCACTTGACTGAGCCTCAGAGTGAGCCTGTTAGGAGCCGCACAATGGCATCTGTGACAAATACTCAAAGGGATTAAGTTATTTTATTTATTTATTTGTTTCAAAGAAAATAAAAATTAGAAAAAAGCATTAAGCCAGGTGTAGTGGTGCATGCCTGTAATCCCAGTACTCAGGAGGCTGAGGCAGGAGGATCACTGCGAGTTTGAACTAGCCTGGGCTACAAAGTGAGCTCAAGGCCAGCCTGAATGGAATGGCAAGAAATTGTCTCAAAAACAACAAGAACAACAATAAAACAGAAAAAAGTATTAAAAACAATACAGAATTTCAAAACAAGGTGATAGGAAATCAACAATGGTTGTTATATTTTGTGTTGTTATCTTCAAAGCAGTTGTTCAGATTACCAGATATTACCAGATATAAGCATGCAAAAAAATTAAGCATTAACTGTTCCTTTCAATAAACCAATAGAAATTAGTAGTACAATTATTTTAGCTATCTTGCTTATATCTATCTATCTAATCTATCTATTTATCTATCTATCTATCTATAGATAGATAGATATTATATTTCTTCCTTCCTTTCTTTTCTCATTCCCCTAGCAGTTTCTTTCCCTTTCACAGTATCTATTGTACATTTCAGATTTTATTACCCTTTCAGGTTTTTACACTAGGGAAACAATAGGATGTTCACACATGTGCGTCTGATTTATTTCACTTAGGAGTATGGTCTCTAGTTGCATCCATTTACCTATAAAAGCCTCAAGTTTATCTTTCTTTATAACTGAGTAATACTCCATTGTATAAAAATGCCACATCTTTTTTATCCATTCCTCATTTGATGGGCATCTGGGTTGTTTCCAAGATTTATCTATGACAAGTTGTGCTGCTATATAGATGGGTGCACATGTATTGCTGTGATATGATGTTTTTAATTTTTCTGGGAAAATACCCAGAAGGGGAATAGCCGGATTGAATAGGAACTCCAATCCTAGTTCTTTGAGGAATCTCCACAGATTTCCACGGTGGTTGTACCAGTCTATACTCCCACCAGCAGTGGAGAAGGTTCCTTTTCCCCTACATCCTCATCAAAGGCATTAATTTAAGTGTCCAAGATTATGAGTGTTATTACTGAATGTGTATCTCCCTTCTCCAACTCCAGTTCATGTGTGCAATTCCTCACCCACCATAATGGGGCTATCTGTATTTGTAGTAAGGAAATAATTAAGGATAAATGAGGTCACAGTGTGGGGCCTAATTTGATAGCAATGGTGCCCAAATAAGAGGAGACTCTAGAAAGCTCTCTTGTTCTTTGTATACCATGTGAGAAACTGGCAAGAAGATGGTCATGTGTAAACAGGGAAGCTTCTCCCCAGCAATTGAGCATGCGGGCATCTTGACCTGGGACTTCCTAGCTCACATAACTGTTGGAAATTAGTGCCTATTGTTTTAGCCACCCAGTGGGGGACAGATGAATGTAGATTTTGGCACTGAGATGTTGAAGACTGCTGTAACAAATACCTTCAGGTGTTCCAGTGGCTTTGAGTTTGGGTACTGGGGATAGGCTGGAAAAGCTTTGAGGTTCACATTAAGAAAAGTCCAGCTTGTTGTGAAGGGATTGTGAAAAGAATTCGGGAACAGGAGTTATTTACCTGGGAAGAAAAAAGAGAATTGGAGAAAAAACTTTGATCATCTTAGAGAACACATGTATTACTGTGAACAAGATGTTAGTAGAAGTACGATCTCAGAACAAAATGTGAACCAGCTTATTGGGAACGCAGGAGTGGCTGCCCACCTTGGCTTCACTGTGTTCTAGTGCTCTGTGGAAGGAAACATTTGGGAATAATGAGCCTGAATACTTGGCTGAGGAGATCTCTTAAAGTGTTGGAGGAACGTTTGGTTTCTCCTTCCATCCTTGGTAAAATGCAGAAAAACAGAGGTAAATTGAACAGGAGTTCAACTTAAAGAGTTGAAGATTTGGAAAATTCTTAATTTACCCATGTTGCAAAACATAAGAAAACATGTTCTTATGAGAACACTAAGAGTGTGGTTGAATAATTATTCGATTAGGAGATTAGCTATCTCAGCAGAGGCCAGGGGTAGAGATGAATTACATCAGCAAGACTACTAGTTTGGACTAAAGGGCGTAGAGGAGGACAAAACAAAAGCTATCAGACTTCTGAGATTCTACAGGAGGGGACCACAGTCCCACTCAGCAGCAAACACGATTTGTCCTTCAAGAAAGGAAAGTGTGGTCCCAAACACCATTCAGAGTTTAGGAGGGCGGCCTCTTTGGTCTCCTGCATTCATTACAATAGCCAAGTTCCATTAGGGGTGGTGCTATCAGTTCAGTGGGCCTAGAAGCAGCAGCATTGAGCGAAAGAGAATGATTCTTGAGTGCCAAGGTCTAATAGGATTTGTCTTGCTAGTTTGGAAACTTGCGTGGGATCCAGTACCCCTCCCTTCTTCATTATTTCTCTCTTTTGGGATAGGAACTCATTTTTCCTGGCCTGTCCTAACATTGCATTTTGGAAGGATTTATCCAGTGTTTGAGGAGGAATTTTACCTTAAGATGATTCATATTGTGAGTCTCACCCGTATGTGACTTAAATGATATTTAGATGCTCCAGAATTCAGGCTCAGAGTGTTTCCTGGAATGTTTAAGACTTATGGCCTACTGAAATAGAATAACTGCATTTCCCATATGAGAAGGACATTAATTTTGGGAGATCAGGAGTGGAAGGTTACGTATAGAATCCCCACCATTCATATGTTGAACACCAGCTCCCAATGTGATTAGGTTTGGAGACTGGGACTTTAAAGAAGTGACTGAGGTTAAATGAGGTCATAAAGCTAGGGTCCCAATCGGATAGAATTGCAGTCCTTTTAAGAAGAGACACCAGAACTGTCTTTCCGCTATGTGAGGCTACAGTGAGGAGATAATCATGTATAAGCTGGGAAGAAAGCCTTCAGTAGACAACTCCAGGGCCACCATGATATTGGAACTATGAGGAATGTTATTACAAATTCTTTAGTGAGAAATGTGTTGTTATGTGATCTCATTGTTATGTGAACATTCTAGTATGTACTTACACATGCTAACATGGCTATAATGTCACTTAAGTACACTCTGTGTACAAGGCATGATTAGAAAATATGGTGTGTATTTAAATAAAACAAATTTCTTGCAGTAGAAGACATATTTCCATTAAATCCTCTCAAAATACTCCCCTGTTCTCGAATTCCTTTTTGGTGACTGTCTTTAGTTGTGTTGTTTTGGCTGCCTCAGTGTTCTGAATCAAGACATTTACCTTGCATGGTCATTTTGACTCCAGGGAAGAGCCAGAAGCCACCTGGTACCAGACTCAGTGAAGAAGGTAATAAGGGCACACCACGCAGAATGTTTGGATGATCCTACCTTTCCACTGAATGGCACTCAGCAGTAGCACCCACCATGTTTTTGATCACACCTCATAAAGATACCCATCCTCATCCTGTGGAAGAGGAGCACAAGGAGATGGCGTGAGTGCTACGCCTCCTGTGGTGGTGGTGGTGGGGAGTAGCCTGCTTACAATGTAAGGGAGGAAAAGAGGCTTGCTTCTTTCCCCTTTCATGCTTGTTGCTTTTGCTGTCTTTCACCGCCGTGAACTGTTGCCCCTGTGTCATGTCACCTGCCTTGTAGCCAGCTGATTATAGACTGACACCTCCACAAACTGTGAGCTAAATAAACCTTTCCCTCCCTAACTTTGGGTTTCTGGCATTTTGTCCCAGCAGTGAAAGAAAAGTAACTAGAACAGAATTTGGTAGCAGAGAAGTGGGGTCATTGCTGTGACTATACTTGAGCATGTGGTTCAAGAGACTTTGAAAATGGCTTGTGGGAAGTGTTTGGAAAGGTTCAGATGTCTCCTGAAAGAGTGGAGTGGGCATGCCTTGGGCTATTCTGTAAGGGAGATTCTGGTTAGAGCTCAGAAGATCAGAAGGCTGATAGAAATCCTGCCAGTAAAGACCAGGCTTGGGAGGTTTCTGCTGTGAAGAAGGACTGCACTGGCTGCTGGACTCCAGACCATGTGTGTTATGGCTTAGCAGAAAGTTTGTCTGCATTTTGCTCATGCCCAGAGAATTTGCCTGAGAGTGAGATCAAGGCCAGTGGACTGATTAATCTGGCAGAAGAAATTTCAAGGTACTCAAATGTTGTGGTAGTGGCATGGCTATTACTGGGGGTTCTTAGCCAGACTTATGTTAAGAATCAACAGCAAAGAGCCCATTAGGATGATTTAAAGTATTGAGAGTTTGGCCAGAAGGGAAGCTCCAGTAAAGGTGTAGGCTGCAAAGGTAGAGTACAGGAGTTCTTGATTGCTGAGAAGGAACAGGAGAGTATGAAAGATGGCCTGAGGGCATCACAAGGAGTAGCAAGTCTCCACCTTTTTTTGCAGCCTCAAAACTGCAAAAGTGAAAGCCTTTGCTTTGAGGTGAAAGCTGCAGAGCATAGAAAATTTGCTCCTCAGAATTGGATTCAGAGTGCCCAGTAATCCAGGCACTTGACCGCTGTGGACAAGAGAGAGGAGAGCTTGGCTACTGCTCCAGCTGGCAGCAGACCTTGGCAACATCCACATGGTGCTGGTTTTAGGTGCATGCAGAATGCAAGAGTCCTGAGGTTAAAGAGGCTTCCATCCCCATTTCAGAAGGCCTGGGAGGCCAGGCAGTGTGCCCCTGGGATAAGCTGTCAGAGGAGCACTGGAGACCCCAGAAATTTGGAAAAACCAGGAACATGGATTATCTAAGAAAAGTTGCAAGGAGGGGAGCAAAGCGGGCCTAAGAAAGAAGCCGTGGAAGCTGTAACCACTGGAAGTGCCATAGGGGTGGAACCATCCAAGCCCTTTGGAGCTCCTGATCTGTCACAGATTGCTTTGGATGCTGCACATGGAGCTGCCAGACTTCTTGTTCGCCCTGCTGAATTTTGGACTTGCTTTTGTCCCGATATTTCGTATCCTCCTGCTTGCAACTTTTGGAATAGAAATATTTACCTTGTGCCACTGAATGTTGCAAGTGTTTAACTTTTCATTTGTACAGGGGCATGCAGCTGAGAGCTTGTCTTACATCTCGGAGGAGACTTGGGACTTGGACTTTTCAGCAATGCTGAAACTGTTAGGACTTTGGCAACTCTTACGGATGGACTGAATGCCTTTTGCGTAAAGGGATGTGCATGAGTCTTTGGGAGGCCAGGGGCAAAATTTATGGTTCTAATATAATATAATGTTGATAGACTTACTACTGGTTCTTAAGGATTGTTAAACCTGTGTTATAATGTTCAAGCTGTGAAATGATAAGAATAAGTATGTCTTTGTATCTGGAAACCAATTTAAAGAAATGTGTCTGGTTGCCAAGTTGACAAGGGGTGGATTGTAATGGTTGATACACTGTATCAACTTGAGAAATTAGAAGTTAACTAAGTGACTCATCAGTGGGCCAGGGTCCTTACTTTGCAAACAACCTCACTCTGTGCAAGAAGAGGGCATGGAGATGGTGTGAGTGCTACACCTGTCCTGGAGGAGGGTAGCCTGCTTACAATATAAGGGAGGAAAAGAGGCTTGCTCTCTCTCTTTTTTAGCTCTTGTCATTTTTGCTGTCTTCTACCACCTTGAACTGTTGCCCCTGTGCCATGCCACCCTTCCTTGGAGCCCACTGATTATGTACTGAAACCTCTACAAACTGTGAGCTAAATGAACTTTTTCTTTCCTAGCATTGGATGCCTGGTATTTTGTCCCAGCAACAAGAGAAAAGCAACTCAGACAGTATGTTTTTATGAAAATATAAACATATGACATATACTTAATTTGCATTTGATGGGTTAATATCTTCATATCTCTCCCTGAATGATATTCAGTTAACTAACTAAATATTTATCAAGTTTGATGATTTAGAAGGAGCATAATATATGACTAAGAGTCCTGACATTATATTTGAGTTTGGGCAATGATTTATCACTTGTTAAATATATAGCCTTGGTGAAACTGCTTAATTGCTTTATATCTCGCCTGTATAATTAATGATGATGATGATGAATAAATTATAGATATCTAATGTACAGTGACTACAGTTAATATTATACTGAATACTTGAAGTTTTTATTAGAGTGGATCTCAAGTGTTCTCCACACATTCATACACTAATATGGTGACTGTGGAAGGTGATGGATATGATACATAGCTTGACTGTGGTAATAATTTCATAATGTGTGTGTATATATATATATATATATATATGATCACATCATGCACCTTAATTATATAATTATAATAAAAATAAAATCACCAAATTCCTCCAAAAATAGCTAATCATTTTTGTCTATTTGGGCTGCCATGACAAAATATAAAAGGGTAGATTTATAGTGAAAGCAAATTTATTTCTCAGAAATCTGGAGGCTTGAAGCCCAAGATTAAGACCCCAACAGATCTGGTTCATGGCGAGAGTCAAAACTTTGCTCACAGATGACAACTTCTTGCTGTGTCCTCAAATGGTGCAGCAGTGAGGGAGAGCATTCGGGTCTGTTTTATAAGGGCACTAATACTAATAACTAGGGTTCTGCCCTCATGATCCAATCAGTTCTTAAAGGTCCTACCTCCCGGTATCATCACACTGGGGGGCAGCTTTCAGTATATAAATTTTGAGGGAGCATAAACATTCAGAGCAAACTCCAGAGGGTTATTGGGAATTGACTGTTGACCATAGGGTTATTGGGACTAGTCAATGCTTGTACCGTGGTGGGTGCATTACAAGTACACAGTAAACATTGACTACAAGGCGGGCTCTTATTTCTCCTATGTACCACCACCAGCACTTCCGTACCATATCTGTGATACTTAGTGATCACAGCAATAGAGAAAAGAAAATGTAAATTGTATTAAACACATTTTTGGCTGAGTTTTATTCTTTTGTAGTTGATATATTTTTGTTTACAAAGCAAGATTGGGGAGAGGAGAACTGAAACTAGAAACTGTGTGACTAGGTGAAGGGGCCTGGAGAATTTGTGAGCAATTTTTACCTGACTTCTGTAGGGGAGCCATTCTCCACCTGCCCAAGCCCTGCTCCATCCTCCCTGGGCTTCTCTCCCTTCTTGAAAAAAACACACTTTCTACCTTCTGTTTCTTGCTCTGGCAGACCACTGATAATGAGTTACATAAACTATATCAACAACTCTAGGAATGGTGGGGCATTTTTGCTACTAAAGAAAACTGAGGTTCATATTCTCACTAGCTTGCTTCTGGCTTATTGCAGAGACACAGTTGGACTGATTATTATTTCCCAGTCGGCCTTCTCCCTGGAAACAGTCAAAACCGCAAAGCAGTACTGAGCACTGACTGGAGTAGGTAGATGGTGAGTTTGGCACTGACGCCGTGAAAGGAAAAGTAGAGGGAAGAAAACACACAGAAGTAGCCATGAGGCCTGGACAGAGCTCAGCCCACCCACGGGGGTCCTAGGTAGGGTTGCCAGTCCGTTTCCTGTGAGTGGCTATGGTGCTTGTCACCTGATGTGGGCTCCCGGGATGGAGCTCATTGCTGGAGGTTGTGGTGCACGTCCCTCAGTGGCCAGAGTCCTTCCTGTAAGGGATCTAGGAGGCACGTCTCCATGACAGCTATACGGCAAACATCGTAGCATTTTCTAGGCAGCCAGTGGCCTTATGTGACTTACTATAGCATCCTACCTGTGCAGATGGTCCTTAGGTACAGGACACAATCTGAACCGCCAAAGTGACCACTAACTTTGTTCCCAGCGCAGGGTCCCACATATCATCAGACTTCGTCACGTGAGAAGAGGTACACACAGTAATTATAAAATTGCTTTCCTTCTAGGAAACCGGTTTTCCTTGTAGAGGTCTTTTGATGACAGTGATGAACCTGTAGAAACGCTGCAAGAGCAGCTACTGAAACAGACCACAGTAAGGACTGCATCTTGCTGTAGACAAGCCTTTTGCATCTCATGACAGAGTCCAAAGGTGGTCAGCTCTTAGGCCTCAGATGCAGCTGACCTTGGGTGAAACTGAAATACTGTTGTACTATGAGGTGTGACCAAAATATATGGCGAATGTTTAAATTTTAAGGATGTTTTACAGTATAGGACACATTGCCACTCGTCCGCTCAAACTGTTTCCCCTGGTCTCAAGCATACTTTCTCTGTCATTCTTGCCATTTTCTGTAACAGTTCTGGAAGTTCTCTTTCAGGAAGTGTTTATGAGGTGTGATGAGAAATACGGGGAATACTGCTGCCGGTGCCACTGAGGACGGAGGACGGCCACAGCAGCACGTCGGAAGACGTGGAGGAGGATTTCCAGAGCTGCTGCAGAAAGTGACAAGAATAATGGGATAAGTGGCTTCAAAGTACATGGTATTTTGAGGAGCATTGATGGCAGCATATCTTTTACATAAATTAAAAAATTCACTGTATTTTCCACCCAGAGACTATAAATGCTCTCAGTGGTATAGGAGAGGGGAGCGATAGAGTTGAGGAGCTGGAGTTTGTCCAGTTTATAGCTACAGTGCTGGCACATTTTCCATCCTTTAGTAGGTGCACAAGGAAATTTGCTTTTTAAAAAGGGAAAGGGTTATAATTAGCATTTGCTGAGTATTGGCTGTGCCTGTTTGCTCTATATACTTCACAAAAAATCCCACTTGATCTGGACAAAAAACGTGAGATAGGAGACAGCTGTTGAGCATAAGAACGACCGGGAAGTGACAGCCACAGTGTGAGCCCGGGTCTGCTGGGTTTGAGAGCAGGCCCCTTCGCACCACCTCTGTTTACATCGTGTCGCGTAGTGGTGACATCACACAGGTTCCGTACGAGTGGCCTGCTAGGAAGCACTGTTGATGGTTTTGCTCCCCTGTTGTATCCGACTGTGTATAACCAGCCTTTGGGGCTTTCTCCTCCTTCAGGACCGGCCATCTTGAATTCATGCAGGGCAGTTTCCTGTTTTCCTTTCATGATGTACAAAAGCTGGATTCTTTGTAACTTCTTTCTTGCTCGTTTCCCTCTCCACTGACTGGGAGAGTTCTGAGCACACTGACGGAGGTGCAATCAGAGTCACAATTAGGCAGCAATTCACATTATGTAAAAGATTCATCACACCAATTGATGTGAAATGACACGCCATCCTGCTTGGCAATGATTGCTGAATCCTTCAGTCTCGGTGGTTTGGTCGCAATCACTTTTAGGCAAATGCCCTTCCCAGGTGTCATTATGGGCAATCTGACAAGGGGCGTGTGTGTGTGTGTGTGTGTGTGTGTGTGTGTGTGTGTTGTTGTTGTTGCTACAGAATTCAAGTCTTTCAGTGCACTGGTGTCACATAGTCACCCATCTGCCTTCTAGCTTGATTTAATTTGAGACTTTTTGCTAGTTTTAATCCACATTAGTGGGACATCTGTAGATGGGTACCTGGCCTAGCATTCCCAGCAGGACCATATGCAGGGAGGAGGGAAGCTCCTGTGCCTTCTCACCTCATCTGTCCTCCCAGTCACCATGGGAGTGCACTGGCCTGGCCTGGCCTCCCACTGGGCTGAGCTGGGAGGCTGATGAGGCGTGCTTTGCCTCAGAGGAAAACTGTCATGGCCTCACGCTGCACAAATGGCTTTATAACCTGCTGTTAGAAATGGATAGGACAAACAGTCATTTTGGATTCCAACAGCAGAGCTGGATGCTCAGATCAGACACCAAGCATGTTTAACTGTATTGTCTCCAAATTCAGTACTTTCGTTTCGGACTTTTGGGGCTCCTTCTCCCTCCTTCCTTCCGTTTTTCCTTCCCCTTCCTTTCCTCCCTCCTTCTTCCTTCCTTTCTTCTTTGTTCCCCTCCTTTTTTATTTTTAAAATTTGAATTATAGCACAATATATTTTATAATAACTATTCTATACTTTTATAGTAACTATGATAATTTGGTTTTTGCAACTTCAAAACAGCAATAAACTCAATTGTTCAACAACATGAAGAAGGAAATTATTTTCTCAGAGGAAAAGAATTCCTACTTTTACTGTATGGACAATGTAGCAATCCTTGGAGAGGCAGTCTTCAGCTTTATAGAGTGAAATATGCATCAAAGATGGGATATACATTAACAGAAAGCAATGTGGTGAATATGGAATTTTCTTTGTACTGGGAATCGAACTCAGGACCTCATGCTTGGTAGGCAGGTGCTGTACCACTGAATACAGTAATCCCTGGCCTTATGGAATATTCTTTTAATAATGTTTCTTTTGGAGTCACTTGGCATTTGGGGAAAGAAGACAAATAGTACAAATTTTTGCAACTTTAAAGTCCAGCGTATGGAGCCTTTCTGAGGCCTCAAAAGGGATATTAGCTAGCAAACAACGCATGAAAGTTTATGTAGCCAAATTATTGGATAAATGAAAGCCACTGGGTGAAGACAGAAGGCCCCTGCCTCTGATGCCGGTAAGTTTAATTCACTGAGTCACATTTAGTTAAAATGATTTTGTCTTAGAACCAAGTGAAAATTCAGAGTGGTCTGCAGTCCACATCCCCACCTATCCAATCTTTCTCTACTTTTCCCTCCAAGATTTCAGTGTTGAGACGGCATCACGTTTTTCTGTGTATAGCTGCGAAGACTGATTTCTCTAAAAATTATGTTTTTAAATAAGATGGGGAGGCTTGGGTCCCAAAGGCACAGGACTGTTCTGCTCACAGCAGCTGAGCGCTGACTCCAGAAAGAGCGCGTAGCTTTGCTTTCTCTCGGTGAGGCGCTTGGTCCCAGTGCTGAGTGAATAGTGTCTCTCTTCTAGAATATGAGTCTTACTAATGGTGGGTTCGAAGATGAAGCCCGAGCCCCGAGCTGGCGAGCGAGGGAAGGAGAAGGCGACGTCTGCAGACACGGAGGCTGAAGCCCACACAGCAGCGGTGCTTGAGGAAGTTCGAGGAGCGACCGGTGAGTGCCGCTGGGCTTCACGAAACCACAGAAAATCCCAGGGAATTTGTGGCCAGTCAAGTGTCTTTAGACACCAGCAAGCGATGAGCTTACGTGAGATACCAGGAACATCAAAACTCTCACTTTTTAAAGGCACAGTTTTATTTACCCCCTTAACAAATCTGACACGTAATTGTCACCCCGATAAGTGGGAGGCGTTGAGTTGGGTGCCTGGGTGTACTGGTGACAAGTTCACACGGTCCCTGCTTTTATGGAGCTTAGAATCTAATAGGGCCGACATGCAGTGGCCAAGGAAACTGAGCAGTGACCACGTAAAACCCGGTGGACTGTGACTGCCGCATTTCCCCCCAGCGCGCTGGGGATCAAAGCCTGGGCCTTCTCCGTGCTTGTGGCGGACTGCGGGCAAGGAACCCCAGAGAGCCACAGTGGGCAGCAGCGGAAATGGAGGCACCCCAGTTGGGAGGTGCAACAGGAAAGCCTGTTGTTTGTGTGGGGCTGTGTGCGGGGAAGGTGGGCCTCAGTAACAATCACACACTGCTCCCGGAAACATTATAAGGAGCCGAGATACACAAAACTCTCAGACAAAGACGAGCCACTCATTAATACCAAGGACCAGCTCAGAGTGCATTCCTGTTCTTGAGCTAGAAACACAGCAGCTGTCTTGTAGGGTTCAGATTTTTCCTCTCTTTCTTCATGTCCTGTAGGTGCCTGCTCACACCCCTGTGGGTCTCTGCTAGACCTCCCGCTCCCTCTCTCACCTGCACTCGCATCCCCATCATTCTGGGGTCACCTAAGGCAGGGCCGGGCGCGTGAAAGTCAGCAGATGGACTCTGTGAGCACAAAGATGGTGACTGGTCTTCCTGGGCTGCCAAACAAGGTACCACAGCTCCCAGAAAATGGAGTGATGGTCTCACGGGGCTGGAGACTGAGACAAATGTGCTGGCGTGTTTGCTTCCTCCTGAGGACTCCCTTCTTGTCTTTCAGATGGTTGTCATCACCCTCTGTCTTTGAGTGGTTATTCCTCTGTGCTTTTCTGCATCCTAATCCCCCTTTCTTAAAAGGATGCTGATCATGTTGGACGAAGGCCCAATTTAATGACCTCAGTTTATCCAAAACAGTTGCATGCTCAGGTACTGGGATTAGAGCTTTGATGTGCAAATTTTGGGGGATGCAACCTAGCTTGCACCAGATGGGATCTCAGGCTCCACATTGTCCCGGCCCCCGTGACATAGTTCGCAGCCTGCTGACATTCTCCAAATGTGCACACAATTTTATTCGGCCTGTAGATTCTCCTCTTGTAACAGAATAGCCACTCTGTTATTTCAGGAATGAAGGGGTACAAATCAGGAACAGGTGATGATGATGTCACAGCAGAACAAGCAACAGCTGTCAGGAAAAGACTCTTGGCCCCTGGAGGAGGAGGCGGTGGTGGGGGGGACTCTAACCTGCTGTGACCGCTGAAGATACCCCGGAGCATCACAGGTGATGAAGTCATGTGCAACATCTGGGTGAGGAGACAGGGCCGTGTTGAAAGGGAGAGGACCATTTCTCCGTGTGCCCCCAGGCTTTCCTGGCGGCTGGCTGTTGGCTTCGTCCTAGGCAGGTGTGAGGCATGGTGGGGGAGGGTGGAGGGCGTCTCCCTCACGTCCCCCCTCCATCCTACGCCCAGGGGCAGCTGCAGGTGGCCCCTTCCTCTGGGACCGCTCTGGCCTTGTGGCCCCTGTGGTGGTAGCTGCCCCCCTCATTTTCCTTTAGCTCTCTCCTCCCCCAGCTCTAAAGGATCCCATTGGCCAGCCGCTCCTTTTCATTGCTTCCAAGAGAGACAGTTTCTGAAGGGAACTGGTTGTACTGGGATAAGCCTGCTTATCTCTATGCCTTACTAAAATGAAATGGTCCATTCCCAGGGATGTGTACATGAGTCAGAGCTTGGCGGTTGAAGTGACTTTAAAGCTCATCTGACCAAACATTCCACTTGCAGAAGAGGAAACAGATTCACATAAGTGAGTCCTTCCACATAAACCAGGAAAGAACTGAGGCTCAGCACTCTCTGTCCTTCCTGAAAATGAAGGTCCACCCCCAGTGACTCACTTTCTGTCCTCGCTGATCCCCTCATCCTCCAATGCCTCTCTTGAGAGTGAATCTTTGGGTGAACCATGAGATGACTCGAGGCATCTGCGAGAACAAGCGATTTTCACCTTAGCATTTCCTCTTCTTATCCTGGAAGCTGAGTGTATAATGAAGTTCAAGCTCCCTCCCTAGCTCCAGGAGCCATTTACACACAACAAAACATTCTGTTCATTGACTTTGATAGATGCAGATTTATTCTGGATGAGCCTGCCGTTCATTAGCATGTTAACATATGTTGTTGGTGTCAGCTCGCAGGACCACATGCTGGACCTCATGGGTCGATCCCCACTGGACACCTCCAGACTGCCTAGGCCTGCATTGCTTCTGGCTAAGGCTCCAGATGTTGTTTTTGTTGCACTATGTAGTCTACATTTTTAGCTAAAGGGTCCTTTTTTTTCCCACAAAGAAACAGGCAATGGGTGGAAAGAACCAAGTTCTGTTGTTGATCTGATGAGGTGAACCTCCTGGGAGGCTGGCTGCACGGACTCCTGGGCGGCCCTTTCTGTCCTTTGGCTCAGACTCCACGGGCAGAATCACACAGCGGATTCTAGTTCTGCTCCATTCTTCACCACAAGTACTGCTGTTGACACATCTGGTGTCTGCAGAAATATTTGCAATAAGAATAGTACGGGGAACACTATATGCCACCCCCAAATATTCTGAGCTGAAGGCAGTTGAGAAGCAAATACAAGAAAAGCTCATTGCCCTCCTGCTTGCCTAAGACAGGACATTGATTTATGAAGGCAAAAGTGTCCTTTCCCTCCCTCCGCTGTGCAGGACACAGTTGATCACCGAAGACAACTTTAGACTTTTAATCATCTCAGAGACACCACCGAGGAGTCCTATAGCAAACATCCATACATTAGCCTTCCATAATTTGCTGCTCCAAAGTCTTTTTCCTTTGCCTTGTTACTTCTCTAAAAATGGACCGTTCTTTGTTGAGGATGATATATGTATAATTCCTAATTCTGAGGCACCTTTTTGAAAATTATTCATAGTATCTTCTGTATATTTACCTATAGATATAGAAAATATATATGTGAGTGCACATTTATGTATAAATATATATTTCATAGGTATATGAAATACAATTCTGTTTGTTTTTCTCTGTTAATTTATCTTTCCTTATAGGGAGCCTGGCCAGTGAGCCTGAGGTGGATGGAAGGAACAATTACTATCCTGCAGTCCTCTGCCAGCAGCATTGCTTTAACAATAATTTTTTATGGCTGTCTGTTGGAGTAATACACGCAGAAGTACAACCAGAAAGAAGTAAGGAGAGTCCTGATGAGACTTTAGGTCTTGGTTGTTTTCCCTACACGCAGACACATGAACATAGTGGAAACTTGTCTTTGAGCATTGATTCTTCTTTTCATGCATGCTGTCATTTTGGGGGATGTTTTTCCACTGAAGTAGAACTTCTAGTTCATTTTCTCTGCACCTCCTTGCAAATCCAAGAGAATATGCTGGTTAATAATGTCAGTAAACAGAAAAAGATACCAATCTAATAATCACTTTATTGAATTTTTAACTACAGATTGAGAGAAGTGTACCAAAGAAAGTCAGGGCAGGTTCTATGACTTTATGTATAGAATAATCTGATAGCCGGGGTGCTGGAACATGCCTATAACTCCAGCTACTCTGAGGCTGAGGGAGGAAGATTGCAAGTTTGAGGCTGGCCTGGGCAAGATTATTGAATGGAGCAGAGGGTGAGCGCACAATTGTCTAAGCGGAGGGGATAGTATGTACAGAGTGCCTCTTGCAGAAAGAAGCCTAGCACATTTAAAGAAACAAACCAGGGGGGAGTAGTATAAAATGAAGATGAGGAAGGTAAGCTGGAGCTTGAAGGTTATGTTAGGGTTAGACATGTTGTTCTTTATTCTGACAGCAATGCAATACTATTAAAAGCCCTTGGGGGTTCGGAAGTAGGCAAGATACTTGCTTAAAAAATGATCACATTGTCTTACAGAACCAAGTGTACTCCTGACATATCATCCAGAAAGTATACTCATTGCTGTTTGCCCAAATGAGCTGAAATAGTGTGTCCACGCAGGAGCGAGCACGTGGTGGAATACTGTGTGCACACAGGAGCACGTGGACACGTGCAGCAGCTTTACTTGTCATCACTAAAACTCAACCAAGGTGCCTTTCAGTAGTTGAGTGGGTGAACTGAGGTGCAGCCAGGCAATGGAATATTATTCAGAACTGAAAAGTGAATTATCGAGCCATGCATAGGAATCTTAAGTACACATTGCCAATTGAAAGAAGACAACTTGAAAAGGCTACGTGCTTTAAGATCCAGCTCTGTGCCATTTTGGAAAAGGCAAAAACAGGAGAAAGTGAGAATATGGGAGATTAGAGGGAAAAAGAGATAAAAAGGTGGAGCACAGAGGGTGTTCAGAGTAGTGAAACTACTGTTTTTTATATTAAAGAGAGAAGAAAACAAAATAACAACAATGAAGACAAAAACAAAACAACACAAAAACAATAAAAAGGATACGGATTTCAAAATAAAGTGATAAGAATTAACATGGTTGTTGTATTCCATGGATGGCTGGGATAAGTGTATTGCTGATGTCTATTGGTTTATTGAAATGAACAGTTAATGCTTACTTTTTTCTGGACCAATTTTGCATGCTTATGTCTGGTGAAACTACTCTGTGTGACAGTGTGTGAGTGGACACAGCATCACACTGCCCGAAGCCATGGAATGTACAAAGCCGGAAGTGAACCTGGATGAGCTCTGGGTATGATGGTGATGATATGCCGATGTGGGTTCACGGACTGTCACGGGGTCCCACTCTGGGGGTGGATACTGACGGCGGGAGCTGTGCGTGTGTGTGGAGGGGTCACGTGAAAGATCCTGGTACCGTCTACTCAGTTTTCTCTGCTTTAAAAATATCATATTCCACAAAAATTTTAAGGAAAAACAAGCAAGCAAACAAACAAACAGCCTACCAAAAATCAAACCAAACCAAACCAAACCAAACCAAACCAAACCAAACCAAACCAAACCAAACCAGACGAAAGCCCCCAAATGATCATGTTAGGTAGTTCAGGTCAAGACGGAGGAAGAAGGACAGAATTTACTATCCCACCAGAGCCAACTGAATGAACAGACAGAATCCATGAGTTCATGACATTCAAGACACTGCTGCTGAGGCAGGACAGTGGTTTTTGAAAGAAAGAGTAATGTGTTGCGTCCCATGGCCGTCACGCTTCCTGCCTGGAACAGGCAGGGAGAGGAAGGTGGGTGGAGTCCAGCAGTGCCCTGTACCTGGAGAGACAAGGCTAAGAGCGCCAGGAGGGACGGACAGTGGGAATTCACAGGCGGAGAATCGGCAGTAACGGACCTGCACTGAGAGTGAACTCTGGACACCTCTGTGACACGGAGCCAGTGGTGCTGCCTGTTCCAGCAGGCACTGTAGAAAACATCATAATAGTTGAAAAACTCAGTTTTCTCTTTGGGGCGGGACAGAACTGACCTTACAGTTAATATTGCTCTGGTCCTCCATAGCACAGTTCAAAAGTAATGACAAGAGTAAACGTTTCTAAGTGACTTAACTGTATGGCAGGAAAAGGTCAGATTATTCACTGGTGCACAAAAATATGCAGAACCCAATAGGACAAGAGTCACAATGCTCAGCATCTGTAAGACATAGAAAAATACAGCCCACAAAGACAGGAAAGACCAGTCACTCAAAACTTAGAAATGACCCATGAGACTGAGTAAGAGACAAGCACATTAAGATAATTATGACTGTATTCCATGTTCTCAAAACCTGGAAGAGAGATCAAACAGGCCACATAAAGTTTTGGGAGATATGAAAACCACAAATGTATCAAATTAGCCAACACAAACAAAAACAAAATTCATGCAAGATATCTTCACGCTGTAGATGTCATTCAAGCAATTCAAATATTCCGTGTCTATAAATTGAATTTATCTCTTTCTCTTTCTTCAAATTCATCCCATAGAAATGCCAATGACTTTCAGTGGGACTTGAGAGTTGTCTTAGCTACTTTTCTCATTGCTGAGACAAAATATCCAGCACCCACCAATCAAGGGAGGAAAGGTTTATTTAGCTCACAGTTTGTAGAGGTTTGGCTCAATCATTGGCTGGCTCCCAGGCAGGGTGGCACATGGCAGAGGGGCAGCAGTTCATGGCCGCAGAAGACAGCAAAAGCAACAAGGGAGAGCCAGACAAGCCTCTTTCTGTCCCTTACATTGTGTCCAGTCTACCCATATTAGGGTGGTGCCAATCCAGTGGACTGATCCAGCAATCATGACCCTTAATCCCAGCACCCTTTTTTTTTTTGGTACCTGGAATCAAACTCATGTCCTTGCACTTGCCAGGCAGGCGCTGTGCTGCTGAGCTATATCCCTGGCCCAATCCCAGCACCCTTAATCTCTACATTGCGCTACGAATCAATCACATACTGCAGATTCAGCCACCTCTGTCTGAAAAAACCCTATGACCTCATGAGGCTTGGGGGAGACATCTGGACACAAACCATTACAGGAGTCCATTATTTTTAGGCAGCTCTTAAATGTTATTGGTCAAGGAAGTTATAAGACCACAGTTTACAAAATATTGTTCTAAAATATAAATCCTAATTTTAAAATCCCTAGAATCTCTTACCCTTTCATATTCAAATTGTATTTCTTTTAGTTCAGGTTATTGGTGTCCCATTGCATCTCTTGATGTGGTTCCTGAGATTCTTCCCTCTTTCAGCCGTACTTTCTGAAATCCTTCTCATGATTTAGCAGAACTGCCCTCTAGTACCACAGGTCTGATTTTAGAACCAGGATCTCAACGTTGGATGAAACCCTGCAGGTTATTTAGAACAATCCTCTACAGCTCATGGAAACCTGTCTGGAGGTTTCAGAGCTCAAAAAATCAGGACTGTGTACAGAACAGTCCAAAGGGTTTATTGGGACATTCGGATCCCCCCACTGAACCTCTAACTGTGCCTTTCTGCCGACATCTTTCATTGCTTCTGTTCTCCCATTTCTTACTACACACATAACTTCACTCACACTAGATTACTTTCTTCACATACACATTCCCAGTTTTCTGACACTGTGTATTTTGTCACATTGCTTCCTCTGCCAGAAATATACATTTTTCCCCAAGATCTGCCCATAGAATTGTACATATCCTTCAAACAACAACTAAAATAGCACCTATTCCATTAAATTGTTCCAGATTCTGTGGCTTCATCTCCCATTCTGTGACAACCTGGGGAGGGTCCTTTCTTAGCCCATAATGTTTATTCTGCTTTTATCTATAATATTACCAGTTTAGCAGGGCTAAGAAATCACCTTACCTACTGAGAAGTAGATTTTTTCTTCTAAGGATGAAAACTATCTTAGTTAAGAAAATCTCAGGTCCCTAGGTCTCCATTTTGGTTGCAGAAAAATAGCTAAAAGGCACGGCTGGCTGGATGTATGAGAAGTGATACAAAGAGAACAAATGTCACTGCATGAAGATGAATAGTTACTTTGGTGATTTGGAGGATGAGCTCGTTCGGGAGAAGATAGAAGATGAAGGCAAGAGAAGACACAGAAAGCAGCAGCATAGTGACAAGGTAGTGTGAGGTGAAAGGCGACTAGATATTTCTCTGGAATGGAGTGATCTGAAGCCTCTACACAAAGAGGATTGTGATTTCCTCTTCTGCGATACTGTCCCGTGATTTCATCACTTGTCCCGTCTTGTATGCCCATGTTTGGAGTGATTTCGGGAGCTATAGAAAACAAGGCTGGCTGGGAGTGGTGATGCACACCTGTAATCCGAGCCCTTGGGAGGCTGAGGTAGGAGGATTGTTGGGAGTTTGAGGCCAGCCTGGGATACAAAGTGAAATAAAGGTCAGCCTGAACTGTATAGTGAGACCCTGTCTCAAAAAGACAAAAAGAAAGAAAGAAAGAAAGAAAGAAAGAAAGAAAGAAAGAAAGAAAGAAAGAAAGAAAACAAGGCTGGATTCCTTACTCAGCCTTGGGGAGCAAGAAGGAGCTCCAAGAAATCAGTAGGATGAAAAATATGTGAAAGTAGAGACTTGGAAGAAATCCACCCTTCAAACAAAATCCAGTTTCCAAAAGACATGAGTCTTCCTCAGGATGGGAGATTCCAGCTAATTTTACTCATATCTCAAAGGACTGGGTGACCTTCAGCTCTCAAGTGGAGTAAATGATAACATTGTCCACTAGGAAGAAGCAATTAAAAGCTTAGGTATAACTAAAATCTCCAATCATCCCAATTTTTGAGGACTGCTATTTTTTCTTGCATGTCCTAGATGGAGAGTCTGACAATTATGGGAATAGTTTGCGCAAGGTCCATAGCTAGAAGCAACACTACAGGGTTGCCAACCTGTTTTAAAAGCCATGTCCTGAGCTGACTTCCTGTCTGTCTTTTCATAGCATCTTCTAGACTATATTGTGTCTGAAGGCAGGAGCAGTATTTCATTCCCTTTTGCATCCACCATAACACCAATGAGCAAGCTCAATAGCTTTTTGAACTGTGATGAAAATGAAGGAAAGGGCTTAAATCCCACTCTCACAAGTAAATATTCTAGCCATAGACAGACGTAGTGCCGGCTACATTAATCACATTTATGTTAATGTAACTTTTATTCTTTGTGTGGGGAGTAAGCAAACAAACACAGCTGAAAAAATGACCCATGCATATAATATTCATCAGAAAGAGATGGATTTAGACAGATGAGACAGCAGCAAAGTAGGTTTTAAATACTCAACATAATCATTCCAATGGATTATTAGCCAAGAAGGTATTTAGGATTTCTGAAAGAAGTTCACATATATCCTGGACATTTGTTTGCTGTTTTCTTTATTGATTTGGTCTTTCTGAAGGGTTATGTATGGTGTTAACCAGTAGCCCTTGGGAGATATTAAAAAACCCAAATTTAATCAAATTATCCCAAAAAACAAACAAAAACAAAATTTCTGCTAGATATCTTCATGCTGCAGGCATCATTCAGGTGACTCAAATATCCCATGTCTATAAATTCTTCAGACCGTTTTTATTTTTGCAGAGTAATTTTCCTCTACCAATAAACTCTCCATGTTGGCTCAACCAGCACAGTACTCGAATTCCTGATTCTAAGGATATGAATTTCCACCAGGATTGAATATAGATAATGTGGCTTCGCACTTACAGTACTAGGCACGTCTTTGCTTACGTAGAGGACAGAACATCAAGGCCTTTATGGGCAGTATTTCCTTGATTCTATTTGTCATTCTCCTGTTTGCTATGAGCAGGCACTTAGCTCCCTACATTTGTAAACTCCATCAATTCTCACATGGCCCTTTCAGAGGCTACCATTATTTCCACCTTACAGATGAGGAAACTGAGGAGCAGAGAGTTTAGGTAACTTTCTTAAATTACAGAACCAGTGTGAGCTGGGATTCAGCCTGGTTAGGTTGGCTCTAGAGTTAGCAGTCTTGTGGTCCTTTCTGCTGTACAGCAGGTATTACCTACAATCAAATGGCTCAGTATAAAGGTGTAGAATTGTGTTCCATATCTGTAATTTTTTATTGGCCCAATTTTTCTGCCTGCTCTCCCTGCTGGGGTAGGTATAATGTAACATTCTTCTACAGAAGCCAGCTGGAAGGTGGTCATGGCCCAAAGTGGGTGACAGGATGGGTTTTTTCCTAACAGCTGGAGTTACCGTGAAGAGCTCTTGGCCTAGTCTACTGTCCAGGAAGAGTCCTTGATCAGCTGCTGCCAGCCATGATCACGGTTGCAGCTCTCCTAAGCGAGTCACAGGCAGGAGATCTCTGCTCCAGCCGCTCCTCCTCCTGCCCTGGCTTCTCTTGTGAGGAATCCCCTAACTCTCTGGAATTCTGTATCAGAAGATTGCTACCACAATGTTCATTTTGAATATTGTGGCCCTGCTGGGTGGTGCTGTCACAGGCTCTATACTGGGGCTCACTCCTGGAGACTGGCACAGACACTGACAGCAAGGGGAGTAGGGGACAGGTGGGGGCTGGGGAGTGGAGGGAACAGGCAGGGATGCGTGGGCAGAGAGGCTTTGAGGTCTGTCACAGTGCGGTGAGGGTGGCGAGGCCTGTGCGCTCTTGGCATTGATGAGGGTGAGGTCAGTCTTCAGTGTCAGGTGGAGCTTGGTACTGTCCCTCGCCAGGTTGTTGGCTCAGTGGGCAGGGAAGCACTAGCTCCGGGGGCGTCTCTGCAGCCCTGGGCCTCCTGCCGTGCCTGGCTCACAGACCTCTGCAGTCTATGGCGCTACAGGTTTGGTCTTTCTTGATTCTACCAGCTCTACAACTCTTTCCCAGGAGCTGGAAAGAAACGCGTGTGACTTTCTAACTGTAGTATTTATCACATTATTGTCTGTGCACTCCTTAACATTTGGGTGCCCTCATATAAGAGAGCGCTGGCAATTTTGTCATCTGCAGATATTCCCATGGGGAAAGGTTGAAAAGAAGCTGCGCTCTGTCTCTCTCTCTCTGCCTCTGTCTCCGCCTCTCTGGCTTTGTCTCCGATCTCTCTTCTCGTGTCCACCTCACGCCTGTCTCTCCCTGCTTCTCTGTCTCTCTTCCTTTCTTCCGTTGCTTTGCTCGCTCCTCTTTCCTCCCTTGCGATTGCTGCAAAGACCAGCCTGGTCCATATATCTAGTATATTTTGCTTTCACTTCAGATACATTTTTTAAAGTAGATTGGTTATAAACAGCAAGTGTGCCTTTCGATATCGGCCAAATTTTCTTTCAAAGAGGCGCCTCAGTTTACATTTTCATCCAGTGTGCGGCATGCCAGCTTCTCGTGCTCCCAGTTAAACTCTGTGACACAGTTTGGCAGATGTGAGAGCCGGCCCAGAGGTTCAAGGCAGGTGCGAGGCGGCCAGAGCAGAGCTGCCGGCTCAGCAGGAAGGAGTCACGCAGGCGGCCGGGGATCGGGCAGGAGTGTGAGCGAGGGTCCCTAGGAAAGACCCTCCAGGCCACTCACAGTGGTGTCTCTTCCCAGTGTCTGGAAAACTGTGGGGCAGCTGTTCCGGGAGGAGAGTGGTATCACCCACATCACAGTTAAAAAATATCTTAAACTCAATTTATGGTGCAGGAGGTAAAGCGTATCTTCACTGTTCGCCAGACCTGGGGAAGGTGATTTTGGTGGCGGGGGATGAATCCAGCTAGCCTCCTTGCTGAGAAGGAGGAGGATAGGCAGGGATTAAGCAGGAGGAGAAGCACCTTCACCGGTCAGCCTGCTATTTCTAGTTGCAAAATCAGACCTTGTTCCTGGTGACAGAATGTAGGGCTGACCAGGGCGTGGCCAGAGAAGGCCTCTAGTTACACAGGGGTGAGCTGGGCGTGGGTTCTGACCGGCGGTGCACCGCGCTATAGACGTCCTCCTCGCAGGGTCCTGATGACAGGCCGCTCTGACACACAGCAGCCCTAACACCCCGGTTTGGGAGGGGGCAGCTTATTCTCTCTTCTCCTCACAGGGGATGTTTAAATGCGATATGTTCTTCTATTCTCACTCCACCTGCGCTTCAGTCACTTGGCCTTGAAGTCCGCGGGGCTGTAGTCAGGAGCTTGCCCCAATTCTGTGGAGTATGATCAGGTTGAGGAAAGACAAAAACTCCTAAAAATACATCTACCTGGCGCAGTCTCGCTTGGGTGGCACCGAAGCAGGGGATGGATTTTGGGATGTGGCTTGCCTTGTGCATAATGAGGTCTCTCCTCTTACGCTCCCTTCGAACAACTTTCGGAAGCATTAATCAGAATGGGCAGTCATGCGGGACATTTTTTTCTAAGTGTGAAAATATAAAAACGTTTGCTAAGCTTTGGTTAGAATCCCTATAGTAACGTTAGCTGTGGTTTCCTTTTATGGTCCAGCCGGGACTGTGACTACCCTTTCGTGTCCCCTGCAACATGGGGACCCGTTTCTCCTGCAGTGATTAAGTGCCCTGCCATCCCTTTCTGCTTTCACTGCAGTTTTTTGAAAAAGTATGTCATTTTCTCAGTTATCCCCATTAGTCTTTTCAATAAAACTCCTTTAAGTATTCCACGAACTGAGTTTAAGTACATCCGGGGGATTTCCTGGTGCCCATCTCCTTCTCTCTGTTTTGGAATGAGCGATTAGTGACCGTGACATTGTGATCACTTCTATTTTTCTCTTTTATCAGACACAGAGGAAAACTACTCTCACATCCCTAAGAGGCTCAGAGTTCTTGATGTACCCTGGGGTTCCTGCTAGTCTTGGGAATGGATCTCTTTCTGTAAATGTGAGCTATATTTTCTACCTCTCTAGAAATTTCCTCTGCATTCTAGTCTCGTAGAATTGCGAATTGTCATCCCTTCCCTTTTCTCCAAATGACCTGAGAAGAACTGTCCCTTCACTTTTAATTTTTCTTCATTTATTCAGTTTTGCTTTTCAAACTTCTCATGGAATTCCCTGTGCTCTGGCTATGGGTCATATCACACATTTTAGATCAGACTGGGGTTTGTGTGCTCTCTTTCCTATTAATTTACATTTTGTGCTCAATTTACAAATGTGATTCAGCATATTTTTTTCCCCTTTCTTGACTTTTGACATCTTTACCAGAATTTTTCTGTTGACCTTTTTTTGGTATCTCCATAGATTCGGATTGAAACTGGTCTTTATTTTCTCAGGCGGGCGTGCAACTCCACATGTTTTGTGCTCGTTCTTTCCAGTGCTGAAGCGTTCCTGTGCTGACGAGACTCACTTGAAAGGGCTTCCTGGAGGGTGCGGGCCTGAGGAAGGCCCACCCGGACAGAGGAAAGGCATTCCCAAGTGCGAAGTCTTCAAGACTGAGTTAGCAGTTTGGCCTTCCAGCTTGTCCTGAGAATCTGCTAATGCCCAGTAAAGGGGGGTGCTGGACCCCAAGGCCCAGGGTGACCAGGGTGCTCTGACACACAGCAGAGTGTGTCAGAAGTAGCAGGAAGCAGCCTGGGGAGGTCATTGATGACTAAGGATACAAGGTTTTAGAGCGATCCTAGGATCCAGTGAGCTTGGCTAAATTCTTTGCTTTGGTCTTCTTGCTGTGCTGTCTTCTGCTGAACATAAATTGTGTGACACTGTTAGACACAAATAATAAATTTTATTTTTACAAAAAAGATGACATTTATCTAGAAAATGAGATTTTATATGTACATTAATTTTTTTTCCTTTTTGTTTTTGGTACCAGGAGTTGGAACCTTGCACTTGCCAGGAAGGCACTTGTGCCGCTCAGCTATATCTCTGACCCTTTTATTTCTGTAAAAGATTGTAACAAAAAGAAAAAACAAAAATAAAATCTTCATTTTCTAGGAAGGGAATTTGTATGCTTAGTGGACATACTGTTAAAATAGTTATCATTTTTAGAGGTGTAAAGTTTGAGGTAATATTTTTGAGGATAACAGTTTTGGCTACTTCTGTATCATTGATGCAGAGACAATACTTGTGCTCAAGCCTTCTGAGTTAACAGACTTTTCTTACTGCACTTTCAGAGCACAATGAGATGGTACACTAACTACGTAACCCAGGGGTTCCAGAGACCCGACGTCTGTTCTGGAGTCATGATGCCACAGACAGGCAGTAATAAGCCTCATGTGACAGGTTGTGTAAGGTCCTAGTTATTGGTACTTTTCCCTGTAGGGCTCATGTAGCCTTTTTTTTTTTCCCCCCCTTGGGCTCATGTATCCTTGACCATTAACATGTGACAACCAGAGACTTCTTGTGAGTAGACTGCATATTCCCATCCTATTACACCCACCCCACTGGCTGTGCAACTTCCTTGGTTAATAGAACCTGGTAGATCCATCATGTGCTGTGTCCTAGCAGAAAGGTTTTTTTGTTTTGTTTTTGCTTTTTTGAGACAGGGTCTCACTATGCAGTTCAGGCTGGCCTTGAGCTCACTTTGCAGCCCAGGCTGGTCTCGAACTCACAACGATCCTCCTGCCTCAGCCTCCTGAGTGCTGGGATTACGGGTGTGTGCCACCACGCCTTGCTTTAGCAGAAAGTTTTAAACCCTTGCACTGTTTGTTTTCTTTCCACCTGCCACAGATAGACCCAGCCACAATGGGGCTCATTTCTTGGTTGGGACCTTAAGAGAACACGGGACCAGACTTGGAGCCAGTCCACAAAACCAAGGAACAGGAGTAAGTGATGGATGTTTGTCATAAACCACTGAGATTTTGAGCTGCTTTGCTTAAGCTAGCTTGTGTGTCTAGAGAATAGCAATAACAAGACCCCCCAAAATTAGTGGTTTCAAGATTGAAAGAGCTCTCTTATTAATCACAGATTTCATAAACTAACTAGTTCTGAAATTTCACATCCTCCTGGTAGCTGGCATCTAGCTGGAATCAGTGTCTCTTCCTGAGTCTGTTGGAATGCACTGAGCTAACTAGTGGATCTCCTGCTTCCAAGTAGCTAAAGACTGAGCTGGCCTGTCACAATTTGTCCCAGTGATTTCACTGCAACAGATTTAAGAAGCAACATAATTAAAGAGTAAAATGTTTGGTATAGTTTGTAAGTGCCAGCGTGTTAAGTTTGCTCCCATTCAGCACCTGCCATTATCTCAGTTACATATATGTTTTTGGCCTGTATTCCTATGACTCTTACCCTTCCGACATATCCAGGGAATGTTTCTTCCTTGGAGCAGGTGCTTTGTTCTCATCATTCTTTTTTTAAAATTTAATTTAATTTTTTTTTTTTTGTCTTTTTGAGACAGAATCTCACTATATAGTTCAGGCTGGCCTTGAATTCATTATGTAGCCCAGGCTGGCCTCAAACTCACAGTGATCCTCCTGCCTCAGCCTCCTGAGTGCTGGGATGACAAGTGTGTGCCACTGCCCCCAGGGTCCTCACCATTCTTTCTCTGGTTCATAGATCAGTGCTCAGCATAGTTGAAGCTCATTCCATCTTTGTTGTAGACAAAATTCCTGGTCTCAAAGAAGTCGTGGAGATGCTGGTAATTTGCACAGTACTGGGCAACCTTGCTGTATTTGTGTGGTCAGAATAGCAGAGGGGTAAAACCTGTAGGCATCAGGAACATTTATCAGCATTGTTTGCAGTACTGGGCATTGAATTCAGGGCCTTCACACTGCGTACATCCCTGCTGTTTTTAAATTCATTTATTTAAAAAAAAATTTAGACAGGGCTTTGCTAAGTCACCAAGTTACTCCGGCTGGCCTTGAACTTGCAATCTCCTGCCGCAGGCTCCCCGCACCTTCTTTAATAAAATGGATGCATAGTCATAGGTGTGTTGAGGAAAAGGCCTTTGCCCAGGCTCTACCAACCTGCTCTTCCCAAGTCTTCCGTAGCTCAGCCTCTTACTCCCCTGACACAGAAGTGTAACTCTAACGCCAAAGGGTGGTTTGAGTCAGGTTTTTAATCCTGTACAAGACTATATAAAAAAGTTACAGTTCTGCTTTTCCCCTTTTCTCCATTTGCTACTTCCAGTGTCCAATTATGTCTGAATAAAAACCTAGTAACACTGTAGAATAGAGCAGGAGAGCAAAATCAATGAGCACCGAGCTGGAGAGAGAATTAATGACAAAGGGAGAGCTTGAGCGATGAATGGGATCGGAACACACGGAGAGAGGACGTGAAGAAATTCCGTGCACGGGGACAAACCACACGAGGACCCTAACCCGTCCACAGCCAGAAGGCGGCGCTAGATAACATGTGAGACAGCACAGGCCAGGGAGACGAGCCCGGCAGCCGGGGTGGGGCGCCCGCCCTCCTTTCTCCTGCTCTGCCCAGCTTCTTGTCTCATTTCTCATGAGGACGGCGCTCTCCTCGCCTTTGTCTTTCTCCTCTGGTGTCCCTCCTACTCACCTTCCATCCTGCGGTGCAGAGGTGAGGTCACTGCCTCCGCTGGATAATCTGAGCTCTCGGCAACCTTGGGCACAGTGATTTGTTTTAAACAACTGGAATTCCAGCGGAGATTTGCTGTCAGCCCTGAAGAGTAAGCTTGGGGCTTCTGGCAAGCATCTTCCTTATTTTTGGTGCATAATGACTTGGCGGTTTCATCAGTCACATGGGAGAAGGGGCAGAGATGGAAGAGAGTGCCGTAAATATAGAAACGCAGCTATATCCCTCCGCTCTGGTAAGAGTGAGGTTAGGTTTTGTGTCACTAATAACTAAGATGGTTCTGTCTAATATATCAGACCCCACCTGACGAGATTTGACATTTTAAATAACATCTTTGATTCTGGGTTGAATTAAAGAGCAAGTAGAATTAACCTATATGAAATCAGCTTTGTAAATGACAAATGCTAATAGCAGTTATTACTTAAAAAGTCATCATTATTGATAATTGTTATTAATAAAAAGTGTGCCTTTGCCCTATGAGGACGGTAGAAGCACCACTGGTTAGAAAAGCAGGGAAGATGGATGCAGATTTAATTTGGCGAAGAACACGGGATTTTGGGAGATCAAGTACAAAACGTGAAAGTATGTGCAAAGGTCACTAACTGGCCCTTGGGGACACTTGTGGACTGAAGCGGGAGACGGGGTCCCAGAGGTTTCTCGAAGTGCTGGGAGAGTGATGAGTGGCGGGCCAGGGCCAGCTTAGCAAAGTGGAGACGTGCGAGACTCTCAGGGCGAACACCTCAGGGCTGGGGCGCTGGAAAGGCCCACTCTGGTCGCTGTCTGTTGGTTCATGACCAGTGAGCCCCACTTAGTGGCGTAACATGGAAAACGTGTTACCTCACATAGCTTCCGAGGGTTGGGGGGATCCTCCGCAGGAGGTCCTGGCTTAGGCTCAGACGTGGGTTGCAGGCCATCTGTGGCTGGAACCGTTATCTGAAGTTTCAAAAAGGGCTTCAGGAATCACTTCCAAGTTCATGTGTGGGCTGTGGGCAGACCTCAGCTGCTCAGCACGTGGGCCTCTCCACACGGCTCCCCAAGCGTGACTTCCTCCGTATTTACATGGATGATGATGTCCCTTCGCCAAGCTGATGGGGGAGATTATGTGTCACACTACCTATGGCATGCTGCGGGTAGGCAGGAGGTTACACAAGGGTGTGGGTTTCTGGAGGCAGGAGGGCTCTGGGCCCATCCTGAAAGCTGCCCACCTCACTCATGGAATTTTCAAATGAACATGACTGAGAGAGACGAACTCCTTGCTTGAAGCAAGGCCTAGGAGGGAGTGGGTTTGCAGGAAGGTGAGCAGTTCTGGAAGGTGAGCTTGGGATTCTTTAGGAACTCACGAGAAGAATCTGGCGGATGCTGGAGATGTGAACCAGTGTGGCCGTGGAAATCGCTTTCAAAGTAATGCACACCCACCCCCACCGCAGCAGGTGCCCGTGCGCTTACCCAGCTATCAGTAGCAGCGCAGAAATGCAGATACGTCGGCAGGGCCGGGTATCACAACAAGCGGTGAAAACAGGCACAGTCACTGGCGGAAACGCCGCTCGTCCCGTGGTGCAGTAGAGTTTAGACAGAAGAGGTAAGAGTCACATTTTACTGCTGTCTCCTTTGGATGAGGTCTTCTGCGGAGTTAGTTTTTGGAGCCTTATGAACCACATAATCAATTAAAATAAGTAACAGTGCAGCTTTGATGAGAACACTCTTCTTATACTGTCGCAATTCTTTTGCATTTAGAAGTTATTTTTTTCTACCCACCTCCTTCCCTCCCTCCCTGTCTGCTTCTCTCTATTTCTTCTTTCTTTTAATGTAAACTTTTTTTTTTTAAATGAAGTGTTCTCCATATTTACATGTTCATTAAAAAGCATATGTTTGTATATGGCATGTGCAGTAAAATGTCTTGCAAACAGTGAACCAATATACAGTTTTAGAGTTCTCTTCCATTTCAATTAATGTCAGCACTATTTCACTTCAAATTAGTGAATGCAAGGGGAAGACGTAATGTAAAAAGAGACAAGAAGGTGATAAAAGTTAGAAAGAAATCAGACTCTCACAACTGATCGCTCAGTATTTTCCTGTTCAGTATTTCAGAGCGTGCTATGAACTCTTTCCTCCCCATCTGGACTTTTTTGGGTGGGGGACAGGAGAGCATAATTTCCCATTGTTTTACCGAGGTCTCGGGAGTCAGTTTCTCCTCCCCGGGCTGAAGGCTGCTGCCCCCTCCTCTGCAGCCAGATAATCAGGCAGCCCACGGTAACGGAGCCCGTGCCCTAAATGAGGTCTCACACGGAGCAGCGATAATTTCCACGGGCTAATTTAGGACGCCTCCGTGTACGCTTGATGGGAAAGCATTTTGCCCTGTCTATCCATGATTCTTTGTAACAGCATACCGACTCTGAGAATTTTGTCCTCTATCTGGCACCCAGTCAACCCATTTGAAAAGTATACACTTGTGCTAGGAGGTTTTGCCTTTGGGATAGATGTGTATATTTGCACCTATATATTATGTATAGGCAGATAAAATATTTACTTGGATACAAAATACATGCAAAACCCATCACTTCCTCACCTGCATTCCAGGGATTCCCTTCAAATTGGATGATCTGTAAAGGAGATCACCTTTCCGGAGTGCAAGATGCATGAGGTGCCTTTCAGACAGAGAGCTCTCAGGACTGAAGAAGAAGGCAGCCCAGGAAAGCTGGGCGCAGCTGGAGATTTACGCCGGTAAATGCCAGTTCGAACCCCTAAAGTCCTGTCAGCTGCTTCCCAGAGAAGCAGTAGGTTTTCCAAATCGAGTTATGCGCATCTGCATGTATAACTGATCCACTGTCCAGCGCCATGTGAGGCATCTGGATGACTCCTGCACTCCTCCCCAGCAAGCAGGCCTATTAATGGACAAGGGGAGTACCTTTAAACTCCCGGTTAGTCCCTCAGGTACAATTGCTAAAGCACATGAGACTTGTGACGCACACTTCACTCTGTGCTTCCAACAGGAGGAAACAAACTGGCCCCGGCGTGGGGTCCAGCTTCTCTGAGGGTTTCTCCCGTCTCCCTTGCCTAATTCCTCCCTCTGCTTTCCCCTTCCTGGGCCTAAAACTGCATAATAAACCCTCAGCCTCCATGACCCAACAAAAACTGTTCCAATCACAGGCTTGAAAATCTTTGAAGTCAAATTTGTGCGGGATTATTTAATCCCCAGCCCCTACTGCAGAGATCGGAAAGGTGTGCCGGTGGTTCATTTTTTTTTTTTTTTTTAATTTTTATTTTTAAAGAATAAAAGAAGGATAACATAATAATAGGGGGGACTTTGCAAATTACAGACAAAATGGTAGGAAATTATCAATGGTTATCATTTTACATATTATTGTCTACAAAATAGTTTCTCAGGAAAACAAATAGACAAATAATAGTGAGTTACAGACAAAAGAGGTAGGAGATTATCAAGAGTTGTTGTACTATACTTTGGTATCTTCAAAGTGGCTTCTAAAGAAAATAAATAGAGCTATACATGAGTGACCTATTGAAAAATCATTAACTATTCTCAATGGTTGTTGTAGGAAACACATAATAATAAACAGACATCCATTTATGAAACAGGATAAGAACATTACAAACTTTACACAGTTATGGATAGATTAGTAGGAAAATATCAGTGGCTGCTGTAATACGTGGTGGTATCTTCAGAGTGGTTTCTCAGGAAGAAAGAGATATGCAAGAGGGACCTATTAAGTAGTTACAGCCTAAGGGTTGTCAAAAATAGCATATTACCTCCTTACCAGTGACTCCTTTCACTGAGGTATGATGGCTGGAAGGAAGGCCAGGATTGAAAAGAAGGACCGAGAGACTTGCACCTGTGTCTAGCAACAGGCTGTTTTCTTGTTCCTCCATAGTCATGATTACCCAGGGCTCCTCCATGGAGATGACGGTCTGGCCAGAGGGAGAAGGCAGACCATGCCCCAAGCCCTCTCATTCCTGTTGGACTAACTGGTAGCATGGGTCTGAGCTCTGGGGCCTCCACCTCAAAGGGCAGACCGATCTCCAGTGGTCTCCTTTGCATCCAGGGCATGGCCCATGGGGCCTCTTAGGGCAGTTCCTCTTGAGGTGGCCTGGCTTTTAACAGTGGTAGCCGATGAATGCAGTTGTCGAGTTCTTCTTGGAGCCCCGGGAATCAGACCTGGGATCTGTTTCTCTTAGTGGTGCAGCAAAAGCAGCTGCTTTTTCTAGGTCTCTTTGTTTTCTCTCCTTGGCCTCCTCCTCATCATGGCTATAGAGTACTGAGGAGGCAATTCTTACTAACATCTCAAGTGAGCTATCTGGGGTGAAAGCCATTCTTTGTAGCTTTTTCTCTCCAGCTTCCCATTGCTTTGGGACCCCACAACCAGTTAGTGTCCTCTCCCAAATGTCAGCACAGTCAACAGGAATCCTGCTGCAGACTTCTCCGGAGCTCCACCACAGCCTGTACTGTCAGGGGAAGAATGGCTTCCAATGAGTCTCCGCAAGTGTTGTGCAAGGTCCTCCTGGTTTACAGCTTCCGAGTGGCTCTGGTGACCCCAGTCCACAGGACCTCTGACTCCGTGGGCTTGGTCTGCATTCTCATGTTCTCTGAGTCCTTGTTCAGCAGCTGCTCCTCCGCTGACTCTGGACCTTTCTGGTTCCCAATGGCAGGAGCAAGAGTGGCCCGTTGTATGGCATGTATTCCCAGGGGTTGTTCAAAGTTTCAATGATTCACACACATCCGTGGGTGGGCAACTGCTGTCGGTGCATGGTGGGCCAATTGTGTCACTGTTTCTCTGTGTCATGATAGATCCCAATTGAGCGGTGGCGGCCAGCCTAAGGGCCGGCGCGCAACAGCGCTTGCCGCCGCATGGCTCCGTATGTGCTGGGGGCCCACCCTCCGGGAGCCAGCAGGCAGGAAGCTAGCCAGCCCGAAGGCTGGCGCTCCCCACCAGTGGCTCCCTGTGCGCCGGAAGCCCTCCTTCCGGGAAACCCCGAGGCCGGGAGTGAGTCATCGGTCCAAAGACCGGCGCTCCCCGCCCGAGGCTCCCCGTGCGCTAGGGGCCCACCCTCAGGGAGTCACCAGACAGGAAGCTAGCCAGCCGGAAGAAGGAAGCTAGCCAGCCGGAAGACCGGTGGTTCATTTTTTAAGTTATATTTTTACTTACTGTCAGGTCTCCACTTCTGAGCCTCAGGCACTGCAGAAACAACTGCAATTTTGCAGAATGATTTTAATGTGGTGGAAATTTTAGGGTTAATTGCAGATGCATTGAACATTACTAATTTGGACCAACATTTCATTCAACAAAGCAGAAACAGAGAGATGCCCAGGCTTAACTACGCATGTGTTTTTCTAGCTAGACTTGTGGAATCATGGAAAACAGTCGCCATTTGAAATCACGTGCAGTATTTCCTCCCTCCATCCCCTTCTTCCTTTCTTCTTTGTGTTTTTCTTCCTCTGTCTTTCTGAAATGGCCATGTTGTATTTTTCTAGTTGAAACAAGAAGAAGTGCCCAGATAGTTACTGAAAAACTATTTTTCACGAATCTAGGCGGTAGGTGGTTTTGTGGAACATTTTTTTTTTTTCCATTTAAATGTTTGATAGATGTGAAAGGTACAGTCTTCTTCTTAGCAGCAGTATTCCCAGAAACCCATGGCTTACTCAGGTTTGGAGCATAGAAACTGAAGATAGTACAAAGAGGGAAAGATTTTTCTTGATTTAATATCTCTCAGTATGAATTCTAAGATGGCTGATCCAAACCTGAGATAAATGCCAAACTGGTGATTGAGCAAAATTCTGTTCTGCCTCAGAGAACTGTGCAAGTCTGGTCTTTCAGTCAGGCACAATGTTTGCAGCTCTTATTGGGTGTGAATGTTGATAGCATGGCCGTTCTTGTTTGCTCCTGAGAGCCTACGATAGCCAAACGTGCTGCCTGGTCATACTCCTCCTTCCGAGAAATCAATGCACTTTTCTTCTCCTTTCTATAGAGCAAATCTTTGGTTTTATAATGCATCCCAAAGCCACTGCCTAACCCTCTTTTGCCTTCATAGCCTGGAAGACTTTCCTGTAAGGATCGCTTCACAAGAGTTTATTGATCACTTCAGTTGGCAAACTTAAATTTGGGGTGCCATTCCAAACCTGAATTCTAGGTGATCCTATTCTGTCTCAGTTATTTTCCTCTCGCTGAGGAGACAAGACACCTGACGCCCAAAGTTAAAGGGGCAAAAGTTTACTTAGCTCAGTTTGTAGAGATTTCAGTCCGTGATCAGCTGGTTCCAAGGCGCGGTGGCTTGGTGGAGGGGCATTGCGGAGGAGAAGCAGTTTATGGTGAGCAGAAGACAGCAAAAGCAAGCAAGGAAGGGAGAAGACAAGCCTCTTTCTGCCCCTGTATGGTATCCAGGCTGCTGGGACTAGGGTGGTGCCAAACCAGTCCGTGGACTGATGCAGTAACCACCCACCCTTACTCCTAGCACTGCACCATGAATCAATCGCACACTCTGGATCCAGCCACCTCTGAAAAAGCCCCACCTACGAATGCATCAGGTGGGGCTGACATCTAAACACAGTGCATAACATACTCCATCACTTGGTAGCTGGGCTTTGGACTTCAGTTGCTTAGCTGTCTGTTGATAGATATTGAGAACTGCTCCTTCAGAAATGATTGTCCTGCAATGTGGGTGCGAAAGAGGGGGGTGGAGCTTTCGGGGAGCCCTGGGTATGGTTCCCCAGGATAGCCCATTCTGTGGAGCACTCTTTTCCTTGACTGTTGACCAGGGCTATTTTACAGATCAACAGGTTTCAAAGTTAATGGACAGAAGACTAATAGTAATACTATTTTTTTTTGGTCTGTAGCCATGTAAATGAATTTTGCCTGGTAGAGATACAATTGATTTTCTTTCTATGGAAAATATAACCATGAACACTATTTGTTATTGGCCAATAGGACAGTTAGTGGCTTTCCACTTAGTAGCAAATTCATTCAGCATACTGACTTTGTATATATGCATCTTACTCTTTACATTTTTGTTGAACAAATCAATATCTTTTACTTTCCCTCATCCATTAGTGAGTGAAATACATTCTTTGACATACGTTAATTTTATTTGACACAAATGTGATGGTCCTAGTCTTGGAAAATGATACTTTTTCACTTTGTGAACTCAAGGCACACATATGGTAATATATTCTTTGCTTTTGAAGCCCCTGTGTATGTCAAAGACAAGAAACATTTAAAATATCTTCTTCAAGAGCTTTTCCTTCTGCATTAGTCAGAGTTGTTCAAAAACAGAACCAAAAAGCACATAGATAGATAGAGAAATACAGTAGATATTTATCAGGAGGTATCAGCTCATGAGATTATGAAGGTGGGAGAAGTTGTACGAGTTGACCTTCATTGACCTTCAGAGGCTGGGGGCCCAGGAGAGCAGACCGTGTGAAGACCTGAGAACCAGGAGTATGAATATCCACAGGCAGAAGAACGGGGCAGTGCCAGCTCAAGCAGAGAGTAAATTTGCCTCTCCTCTACTTTGTGCGGCTCTGGACAGCTTGGGTGATGCCTGGCCCTGTTGGTGAGGGCACATCATCTTTACCCGTGTGCGGACTCAGATTTCACCCTCACGTGCACATCACAGATAACTTTTTACCTATTTGGGCATCCCTTAGCACAATCAAGTCAACCTATAAAATTAACCATCACACTTTCCCTACCCTTAAAGTGATTCCCATAAGGCCCCTTGTGCTTAAGGTTTAAGCACAACAGGCTGAGGATCTCCCCTCTGGTTGACACGTGACGTCAGCTGCAGCCTGGCCCCGTACACCTGCGTGTCACCGTTCACTTGCAGCTGCGTGGGAAGCTCAGGCTCTGGATGCTGAGCCCCACGGGAGGCTGGTCTAACTCCACCAGGCCTGCGGGGTGGGACCCAGGCTTCCTGCCATCTGCTCTGACAGTTCACTGACTGACTTCTTCATCACTGTGCGTTTCACCCCCTTAGAATTATATGTTCTTTCCCTTTCTAGTAACAATCAAGGACTATGGCTACTTTTATTTTACTTTTTCAAAGGCAATTTCATTACCTTTTTCTAGACAATTGAAGCTACTGTCTTATAATTGTATTTCTAAGGAGTGACAATGACCCTACTAATTCCAAGGTAATTTTTCCACTAGGCTAACAGTGAAATGGTTGCTCCTTGACTAACAAAATAGCAAAAGCAAAACAAAACTAAAAACAAACAAACAAAAACCCTCACAAATTTAAACTTTGTTGGGAATTTCTGTTCTGGAGGGCATCTTGAGAAGCGATTTTATGTGATTGTAGTCGAGATTCTGCTGTATCGATAGACTATGAAATAAACCAGTAACTTTCAGCGACTCAGATGCATCCCAAAGCATTATGTGAATCTAGGAATCATCCCTCGGCCCACTCCCTGCACTGTGACTTCAGAGCAACAAGATAGAATGCCCATGGGCTCGCGGAAGGGTTCTGCCCCCGAACAGAATCCATGCTCTTGTAGGACGGAATGACCTCTTCACAGACAAGGAAACTGAAGCTCAGAGCACCTGTGACCCACTCACCCAGGGTATCAGAGTAGAGCCTGTGTGCTGACGATCTTAGAGGGCTGCCTCCGGACAATTCTTTCTGTCGTCAGCCTATGTATTCTCCAGTTATATCTTCTCCAATGTGCAGCTTTATCAGACACCATCATCTGGAACGGAGAATTGCCTCAATCAGTTTCTGATAGGAAATGTTATCGGTTAGATCTGGAGCAGTGGCGGCAAACCTATAGCATATACATCATTTGTTTTTCTTCTAAGACAAAAGATGTCATTGTATGAGTTTTCTTTTTTTCTTTTTTTAAATATGGAACCCTTCACGAATTTGTGTGTCATTCTTGTGCAGGGGTCATGCTAATCTTCTCTTTCTGGTTTCAATTTTAGTATATGTGCTGCCGAAGCGAGCATATGAGTTGTTCTTTCTAAACTAAAACCTTAGTATTCACATTTAAGTGCAGTGTTGGCACTTTGCATAAATAAGTGGATTTGGGTTAGAGTTCAGAGACAAAGTTCACTCTCATTGGTCTAGAATATCCTCCAGAGGCTCATGTAGTCAGAGGCAAGACTTTGGGAAGATGACTACTAGATTTGGGGGCACGATTCTCATTGATGGGTGAATTCAGTGAAGAGTCAGGGATGAATGTGCTGCCAGGGGGTGCAGTCCAGTTGGAAGAGATGGCTCACTGGGCACGTGACCTGGGAGGGTGTATGTTCCTCCCTGGGTCCTCGCCTCACTCTCCAGTTCCTAGTCATCCTGACAGAGCAGCTTCCCATCAGCCACGCCCCTCTGCCATGCCCTTTTTGCCTTGTCCGAGGTAGACTACGGACTGACTGCGAGCCGAGCTAAACCTCTCTTCTTTGAAGCTATGAATGTCGGAATTTTGTGCCAATGATGGGAAAGCAGACAGGAAGCCTCGGTTATCTCCAGAAGTGGGTTTCCAGTTTCCCGGAAGTACAAATAGTAATGGTGTCAATTCTAAAACTGGGAAAATTATGCAGAAACCAGTGGATGGCTTCACTCAGAGAACGACTGCCAGCACGGCGCGGAGCCCAGCGCGGCCAGCGCCGCCGCAGGAGTGGACTGCGGTGTGACAGTGGTCCTCACTCATCTGGCCACGTGTGCGTGCTGTAGTGAGGTGGAACAGGTCACCTCAGCACCTCTGCCCACCGACGGCTGCGGTGTGACAGCGAGTACAAGCACAGCCACACTTACCTTTGTTTTTTGCACCTGCTCAATTAGAAACCCTTTAAGCAAAGACAGCGCAAATTACTGCCGGAACAAAATAACACAAAGGAAAATTGAAGACTTTCCTGAGAAAACCCTGCTTTTATTCAAGGCCGTAAGTCAGAGTGCCGCGCTGAGGGAGGAAGGAGAGGAGGGATCCTCCGCGCTGAGATGCCGAGGGGGTCGGTTAGGTCCAGGGAGAATCATGATCGAGCTGCCCTCGCATGAGACCTGCATAGCGGCCTCGCGAAGAAGTTTGTGATCTTGCTCAATTAAGGAAACCAGCTTGACTCACTGTGCCCCCTGGAGTGAACCAGCTGGTTTAGCGACCTCAGCAGCTGCACAGTTATTCCTGATGTTCTATCAGCAAGGTCTAGGGCTTCACAGGTTGGTCCTCTCCATTCTATTTTTACGGAAACTCTGGATCCAGGACGGCGAGAGCAGGCGGGCACCATGTCTGCAGGTCTGTGGGACGGGCCAGAGCAGAGCAGAGGCGCATCAAGCAGACGTGGGGCGAGACAAACCGAGGTCCAGGCTGGGTCCTCCTCTTGCCAGTGTTACGGTCGCAAAGCAGCGCGATGGGGACGCGTAGGGCTTCAGGGCGGAGTGAGGGGAGCCTGCTGGCTTCAGCCTTAGGAAGGACGCGCCAGCATTCTAATCTGCAGGTGCTCTCCCAGGAGGCAGGGACAGCAGTGAACAACACTAACATTCTGGAGACGATAGCATATGCGATGACGCTTATTAAATGCTTAGCCTACTGCGCCACTGTTTTTATTTTAAGTATGTCATAGCTAAGCTTAGCACAATTGCTTTAAATGCTTGCTTGTCCCTTGAAGTGCTGGTCTGGATTGTTCTGCAAATACACCAAAGTTCTATGGCGGGGTTCTTCGCCCCGGGTGTTTGGGGCCCATGGTGTATTCTACAACCTGCGTTAGTGCATGGGTATGACTTGATTCTTCAGGACGTCTGGGCATCCAGCAGCTCCAAAGGAGCCGGTGAGGTTTTGTGGCCGAGGTGCTTGCTACAGGTAGCAGAATTTCTAACATGCGAGAATAGGAGACACTCAGTGGGACCTCAGGTGCCGGGGCCTAAATTCTCCAGTGTGTCCGGCGAAAGCAGGAAATACGAGCAGCTGCGGCGCGCAGACGAAGAGCAGAGGTGATTCAAGAGATCCGAGAACCCTGCAAGTCTGGCAGCCGCTTGAGACGCTGTGATTCTGACCTGCGCAGCCCCTCAGCTTCGATCGCCTCCGCTTCCCAGGGAACAAACAAATCAGCAGAGTCCGGGTAATTAAAAGCTGTTAATGTCTCCTTTCTTTTTTCTCATAAATTAAAATGATTTGACGTAGGAAGAAGAGAAGACAGAATTTAGTTATTTTTGGTAATTGCAGTGTCAAATTGATAATTTGCTCAATTTTCTTACAAAATTGCCTAATTGAGAACAACTCAGCAGATGGCTCTTTGTCTTTGCGACACTCGCTCACTAACCCCGTAGCCAGGTCCCGGCTCTCTTCCAGTTCCAAGGCAGCGCTGGTGTTCGGGGAGGCCAGGCCTCCGCTTCCCCCGCAGGCCTGCTCTGAGAGTCCTCGGGTGATGCCCGCTGCTTCCAGGAGAGGGCGCTCAGGACATGCGCAAGGGCCAAAGCCTCAGTGTGTAAAGCTGGTGGTCATAAACACTCGGCAGATACCAGCTTTAGATTTCTTTTCATAACCACCAGGTAAAATTTCTAACCAAAATTTGTCCTCTATTTCTCTCTTCTTTAAAAAAGACAAACGAAAGAAGATGTCAGCTGTGTTGGTTTGGGGGATATATTGCAAGGTGAGAACAATATAATACAAGACACATATTTTATAAGATTATTTATAATAGTCACCAAAGAATGATATACAAGAGAGTGCAGGAAGTCTGTCCATACACTAAGACAAAGGAATCCAGCTGAGGGCCTGGATCCCATGGGAATGTCCTGCATGAGTCCAGCTGAAGACCTAGACCTCATAACAATACCTCCCACGAGTCCACCTGGAGGCCTGGAGCCCATGACAATATCTCATGCAGGCCTGTTTCCTGGATCTGCTGCAAAGGCCCAAAGGTCAGTGGTGGAATCTGGAAAGTTCATACCAGCAGGATGAGGGATCTGTGCTAGCAGGCTGAGGGATCTGCACTGGAGCCAGGAAGCGATGCTCCGAAGAACCAGAGCTCCCCCGAAAGGTACCACAGCCATCCTCAGCAACAGTGAGGTCCCGAGCTCCTCTGATGATCAAGATGGCCGAATTCCCAGCAGGCAAGCCAATGCAGCAAGCCTCTCCAGGAGACCGGCAGTGCACCATCTTCCCCTCTGGAGCCAGGAAGGGATGCTCAAAGTGAGGACCAGAGCACCCCCAAAGTGAACTGAAGCCATTCTCAGTGCCAGCGAGGTCCCGAGCTCCTTGGAGGATGAAAACAACCAAATTCACCAGGAAAGCCAGCACGACGAGCTCCTCCAAAACAACCATCAGTTCCTTACAGCTTCTACCAGCTCCAACAGCCTTTCTTTGTTCCCAACAGTCTTTTTCCAATCCCAACAGCCTTGCTTATTCTTCTCCAGGTCTGCCTCTTATGCTGCTGGTAACAGTCCTCAGGTGGGCCTCCCACACCCAGCACCATGCTTACTCAGTTCAGCTGGGGGTTATAAGCTGATCACCAGTTGTCAATCCACTACATCAGCCTCTTAGGAGATTGGGACTGTTTTGTAGTTGTACTGGCAGAGGTTCTCCAGCGTAAAACAATCAATAAACTACATGCACACATATAATTATGCATGGGGTTTATTAGATGGGCTTGTGGGATCAGAGTCGTGTCAGTCCACAGTGGCCATCTGCGGTCTGGAGGCCAGAGTGGCTCAGACCAAGAAGCCAGGAGCCTCAGAACAGGAGGGATCAAGAGTGCATGCTGGTCTGAGATGGAAGGCCTGGAGGCTTCCGGGGAGCTGCTGGTGAGTCTGTTTCCAGAGGCTGAAGACACTGGAGTCTGAGGTCACAGATCACGGCACCAGCAACTGCGCTCACACAAAGCAAAGATTTTTCAGTGCAGGCTGACTTCTTCTTCCCCTCTCACCCCCTCCCTGTGAGCTTGTAGGATGACACTAGCCACAGCCACAGTGGTCTCTCCCCCTTGGTTCGCTGGTCCAGGGGCTGACCACATGGAGACATCCCACACCCAGAAGAGTGCTTTACTAATCTGCTAGATGTTTCTTAAGGCAGTCGAGTCGCAAACGGTGAGGAGCAGTCACATCAATGCAGTGCAACTTTCAAACTCACTGGCGGCTGGCAGTGCTAGAGCTTCTTGTTGGATGCTGGTGTAGTCTTGAGTTGCCCACATTCGGTCAGTGAGAAGCACACATGCACGTGCTCATGTAGAGGGCAGAAGCTAGGAGCAGCGAGTGGTGCCCTGCACGCTGGTGTTTGTCACTCTTGTTTCTCCGAGGTCACGTTGGGAGTGCCCCTTTCCTTCTCTGTATCACCTGTGAACTTCTGGTCCTGGATCTAACTGCGCCCCTGGCAGTTTCGATGGCCAGGAATCTTTGATTCTGCCGTGAAGATGCCTGGGTCTCTGCGGCACCATTGGTCTTTAATCCTAGACAGGCACCAGAATTGCTTGTGCAGCTTTGAGAATTTGGATGTCCGGGTTGTGACCTGGAGTTCTACTTTAATGGGCACGTTGTGGGGGCAGGGACACACTCACATGCGCACGCACGCTCAAGGTTTCTAGGAGGTAATAACATCACTTTTGAGAATTGTTATTTTTGTCCTGCTCTGAGAAAAAATTACAGTAAGGTTTGACCCTGAGCATCATATTTATTGTCCAGTCCACCATTTCTCTAACATCTTATGCTGAGTGTGCAGACACTGGGAGGAGCCTGGAAGGCACGAGGGTCTGGTTCAGACAGCCTTGCAGTACTTTGGGGAATCCCACGGCCTGCTGTCTTTGTAGTGGGACCAACTGCGTGAGACTGCTGGGTGCGACTGCTATTCTTTGCTCTGCTGCCTCACCCACTCCCTACATTTTTAGGTTGGCAGTGGTGCGCGTTCTTGTATTTCCTGGAGAAGCTCATCTGCGCGCCATTTATCTTCAGGAGACCTTGATGAATATAAAGCTCTTATTCTGAAATGAGGCCTCATCGCTCTCTTGGATGATTTTGTTGTCAAGCAAGATAAGATTTCCCCTAAAACCATGCAGTTTCTCCCTTCTTTGGCTCTACTGGGGCACTTGTTAGATGGGTTATTTTTCCATAGCACACAGTAATATTTTGGATGTTGACAGCTTAGGTAAAGCTAGCAAAAATGTCCTGAAAAGTTGTCAAAGACTGCCTCATCAAGTTCCTTTTGGGAAATACGGTTTCTCCTCAGAACAGAATAAGAGTTAAAAATGTAATAGAAAAATAAGTTGTTGAAATACTTATGTGTTTCTAGTGGTGCTTGGTATTGGGTGGTTCTCACGCACTAGGGCTTCAGCTGTGCTTATGATCTAGTGCTGTGTGTATGGTTGCCTGTCTTATTTGCTTGGTTTTTATGTCCTAATGAGGTATTAATGTGTATGTCTCCAGTAGCGCACGTGTTCTCAGGAGAATAGATGGGCAGACAGATGGGGATTATGGGGTTGTGGGTGTGTGAGGCAGGATATGGAGAGAGAGGAAGTCCACAGTTAGGGAGCAAGATAACAGCACCAGAGACAAAGCAGGTTAGGACAACTGAGAATAGTGAGACTCTCTTCACAGTGCTGGGGAGTGGATGGTTACTATAGTTATGTAAGTTTAGAGGGAGCTGGGTTTGCAGAATGGAGGCCATTTGCATTATGTAAGCTCTCTTCTAGTCTTAAGAGCTGAGTGATCCCTTCTTTGGAAAAGCAAAACTATTCTGGGTGAAAAGTATCTTGGACCTTCAATCACTTTACATCAGAGTTTTTCATATTTTAAAACTGTTTTGCTCTTACACTTTTTAAAATAACATGAGGTCAGAGTCTTGTATTATAAATCAAAATAGAAGCAGTATAATTCAGTCGCAGCTGTAAGAGATTTCACTCTTCACAGAACTCCTAAACACTGACCTGGAGGCCACATGTCCGCCCACCACACGCCAACTTGTTTTTACAAAGTGATCGCAGAGGGGTGACCGTGGGTGTGTGGGTGGGATGTCATAGACACATCTATTTTTTTCCTTTACTTTATATGTGAACATAACTATTTTTTCTCAAAATGTGATTTTCCTTTTCTCAATAGTAAGGGAGAAATTTGAACGTTTGGCTGACTACCAAGTCTAGTATTTGGGTAAAGACCTTTTATTAAGTATATGTCAAATAACTCTACATTAATGATGTTTAAAATATGAATTCTGTTTTTTCCTCCTGGGGCATTTACTACTAGATAGTACATCAGAAATTATTCTTTATTTGTTCATCTGTGAACTTTTTGTCTACATGTCCCCTGGACTCTTTTGCCCTAGATAGCCTGTTGAAGACTTTTAACTTTTTCTACAAATAAGCCTGGGGTGGAACAGAATTTTAAAAGAGAAATGTAGACTTGTTTTTGGAGTTAAGTGGTTCTCATGATATTAAATAGCATTTACCTTCAAGATGTCACCAGTACCGTATAAAAAGGGAGACTGATTTTAAAGGGTCGTTAGAGGGAGGCTGCCACAGAGGCACATGTTCCCCTAAGAGGGAGGGGAGGGAGTGAGCTGTGTAGGAACGGGCTTGCGTTCAGATGGCGAATTCGTTCATCATTATCTTGGGCAGAGGTGTACATGTGATGTCGGCTCTTGGCTGAGTCCCCCCAGTTCTAGTGTAGTAGTCATGACACGAGAGTTATGATAGCATGTTTGTGACATGCTTGGAATAATATTCAGGGCATAAGAACACTCAGCCTGTGTTTTCAATTGTTATTGGCCAACCTAAGTTTCTTTTCTCTTACAACTGCAGGGAGAAATAGGTCTCCTTTGAGTGTGCCTCGCAGGTGACTGCAGGGATTCGCTCGTGAACCTCTGACACTGCGGGTTGTGTAAGCAAGGCGGGGAGATGTAGCAGTGCATCCTTTCAAAAACACCCTCATCTTTATGCTATTGTCTGACCTTAAGTGGTTTCCCTCGGATAAGGAGAACATTACCGAGTTTCCATCAGGATAACTATCTCAGCATAATTTTCACAGCGTATTTCCCTTGCAATATTCCATTCTGGTCATCTGAAAATTCACATTTTTTCTTATCTCAGGAAGTTCAGGTCAGCCTATGAAAATATTGCTACTCTGAAGTAAATGATTTGGAAGGAAAAAGTCTAACCACTTTGGCTTTCCACTTACAACAGTCATGATAAAAAATAATTGCTATTGGGTTCGCTTTGCTCTCTTTGGCCAGCTCTTGACTTCTGATCTTTTAGACTGAAGAAAACTTCAGGTCCATTTAACTCAAACCTGTCTTTTTACAGATGAGGAAACTGGGATCCAAGAGGTTGTCTGTCAGTTTAAATTAAAAATAGAATCAAGTTTTAGATTTGGGACCCCTCACTCCTTGGTCAATTTTTTTTTATGGTACTGGGGATGGAACCTAGGGTTTTTGCACTGAGCTCCATCTTCAGCTCTTTTAAAATTTTTATTTTGAGACAAGGTCTTGGTAAGTTGCCGAGGCTGAACTTGAATTTGTGATCTTCATGCCTCAGCCTCCCAGAGTGCTGGAATTACAGATGTCTGTCCCATGCCTGGTTTATCTGGCTACTTATTTAAACTACTCAGAATAAGAGTTACTCCTTTCTGTCTGAAGAAGAGAAAAGCTCTAAAGTACGCAGTCAGGTATGTTCTCAAAATACCAAGATGATGAATTTTAGAGCTAAAAGTGACTTTTCAAGAACAATCTATTCACTTGCAAATTTGAAATAAAGTCACACTAGGGAAGTTTTGAAAGTCACTAAGTGCTCAGAGTGTCCATCCACAGAGATTACTGCGGAGGTTATTCAGCGTATGGCTGCTGTGGGTTTCTTTGTAGATGAAGAAAGAATGTTCTCTTTTTTGAAATTAATTAACTCCATGTGAAGAAATCACCTGGGCACGGAGAGGACAACATACTCAGCTCTCCTTTTCCTTCTGGAAATTAGCAAAAAGAGGCAGGTGAGGGTTGGGCTAACTGCCCAGCTCAAACTTTTTATGTCACAGAAGAAATAACTAAGATCTTATGTTTTTGTTGTTAAAGAGATGCAGGACAAGAAGACGGACTGCGGGACTCCCCAGAGTCGGGCTGGGAAGTCGGCAGCTGAATGCAGTGCATGAGGACCTCTGCCTTTGGAGGCAACAGGATTTCAGAGCCTGGACCAGGCACTAGTATTGAAAGAGGTTTCAGAATTGGGTCAGAAGCAAGTGAATCCAAAGGAAAAGAGTCTTCAAATCACCCGGTATGAGGCAACGGCTTGAGAGTTCTTTTTGGCATAGCAAGTATTTTTTAAAAAAGGCTTACAGCAATAATTAGGGTTACAATAAAAATCTCCAGGGTGCCAACACCTCTGTTCCAAAGTAATAGCTGATAAAGAATCTGTGATATTGTGATTGTGATTGTTACTGTGGTTGTGTGTGTTTCTCGCCCAGAGTTCCTAAAATCCTTGGATATTCCTGAGTGAAGGGGATGCAGGAGTGTTTTTGATCACAGTATTTGGTCTCTGTGATGGTTAATCTCTATCATCACCTTGATTGGCTTCAGAGACACCTATCAGATCAGTAAAGCACACATTTAGGTGACGCTGGGCGGCTCATGGGGGCGTGATCTTGGGGACTACATCTGGCCCATGACCTTCTCCTTTCTGGCTCTTCCTTGTTTGCTCGGCTTCCTCCCTGTCCTAAGTTTGGCTTTCCTCTGCCATGCCCATCTGCCATGAAGGCAGATGTCCATGGACTGAAGCACGTCTGGAAGGCAGCAGTCCATTCACTGAAACATCTTAAACTATGAGCCACATTAAACCCTTTTTCCTTTAAGTTGTGTATGTCAGATATTCATTTTTGTCAATAACAGAAACTTGACCAGTACAATCTCAGCCTAGATTCCTTGCACAGATGACCCTTGGAATCTCAAGTAATGACTGTCTTCACAGGCCAGTGAAATGAGTGGAGACTAGTGCTCTCTTGATAGCTTTGAGATGGAAGCTGGTTGACAGAGAGAACAAGGCATAATTAGAGAGTTGGGACTTCCAGCCCCAACCCCGACTTCTGGGGAGAAGAGAGAGTTCAGCAGTAGACTCAGTCACCAGTAACCTATGATTCTATCAGTTATGCTTATGTAATGACGCCTCCCTAACTAGCTAATCAAGTTCAGCAGATTTTTAGGATGGTGAAAGCATTGCTTTTCCTGGGGGTGGGTGGCACACCCCAACTCTATAGGTCAAAAGCTCCTGCACTCTGGACCCTCTGGCTCTCACCCTATTTACCTCCTCATCTGTATCCTTCATAACATCCTTCACAGTAAACTAACAGTATTAGGTAAAATGCTTCCTTGACTCTGCAAGCTGTTCAACAAACCATTGACCTCAAGTAGGCGGTTGTGGAACTCCTGATGGTTTAGCTGTTATTGGTTAGAATTGTGAGAGGTCAGGGCCTTGGGACTGGCGTCTGAAGTGAGGGTGGTGAAGGTATTAGTGAGCTGATACCTTCACCTTTAAAGTCAGCCCTAACTTTGGAATTGAACTGAATCCCAGGAAATCCACCCAGTTGGTGTTCAGAGATCAGGAGAACTGATTGGTGTGCAGAAAAAACCCTGTACATTTGGTGTTAGAAACAGACCACTGAGATTCCTCTCTCTGATTAGGTGACTTGCTTTGCTTTCCTTGATGTGATTTCTTTATTTATAGACATGTGTCTAACTTTAAGAAGACTTTTAATTAGCCATGAAGAGCATAAAATAAATCGAACTCATAGTATCAACTTTTTGGTTGTTAGGAGTAATCTGTTCATACAGCATTTCATATTTTAAGTAACTGTAATGTTTAAAAGATCGACACATACGGTGTCCAAGGGATTAGACTCGTGAGTTCAGATTAAAATGGGTAATTTTAGAGTTAATTTAGACTCATTATTTTAAATTGAAGGGCATAAGATAATTTGTACACTTGCACACAGGAGTGGAATACTTAAGAAAACGAGAATATTGTATTTATAAACTTAGTTTATTACATTTATTTGAGCTGTTAAATAGGTGGGAAGTTTTTGTTTACAAGTGAGAACATTAAGTCAAATATTAGGCAACCTTAAGTTAAATTCACAAATACTGTTTGAAATATCATCGACATTTAGTCGAATTTTGAAAGCCACCTATAATCATAACCGCTCTGCTGGCTTGCTTCCTTTCTCATTGCTGGGATAAAGAACTTGACACCCATAAGTAAGGGAGGGGAGCTTTAATCTGGCTTACCGTTTGTGGAGTCTTCAGTCCGTAGTCAGCTGCCTCCAATATGGCAGTGGAGGAGTGGCTCGGGACGTGGTGGGGGGAAGCAGAGGTGTCAAGGGAGAAAGGATGTGTGTGAGTCCCCAGTGACCCAGCCCTTCCCACAGGCTTCTGCTCCCAGCGCCCGCCCAGCTGCCAGCCCATCGGTGAACCAATCACACACTCACGAGCCGGCATGGCACGCTATGACCCAGTCACCGCCCAAGGCCCCACTTATGAGCACAGGAGGCTTTGGGGAACACCTAGCTATAATCCATAACATATGTGGAATAACATATATAAACTCAAGAAATCAAGGAACCATGTTTTTATATTTGACAATGTAAATATTGAATTCTAATAGAATAATAAAACCAAGGAAGATCAAGAGGTTTGGCTGTGCCCCCAAAACTTTCCCCAGGTCAGCAAGAAAGTCATTGAGACATTAACTAAGACTGATTAAAATGAAACCAGTGTGTCCTCATTTTTGTTAAAAAGTGAGAATAACATCAGTTGTCATTCCAGAGCTGGAATGTGCGTATGGGAAAAACAGGAGCCCTACATAGGAGGTGTTAATAATTCTGCAGGTATTTATCACACCTCTCCGTCCACAGGTTGTTTTCAGATCCTGAAGCCAGTGCTGTCAGCTTGCCTTTCTGCTCTTGGGGAGGAGCTCAGTGTCTGGGTCGGGAGGCTGACAGGCATCATCAGTTCATCAGGGGATCCACAAACACATGCAGAAGTCAGTGACGGTAAACTTCCCTGTGCAAATAGTGCTTGAACTGAGCTGTGAAACAAGGGTGTTTACCAAGCATTCTGTAGACCTGGCACGTGGAAGACAACCAAGCCACCCAGGGTAGGAGACAGCCTATGTTCTTCACTATTTTATTCCTAGAGCAAAGCAAACAATAAATACTCAATGCATATTTGTTGACAGAGTTGGGGGGGACAGGAAGGAGGTGTGGAAAGAGGGGCATGTTAGGGGGAATTTAGGGCCCCTGCACGTGGGAAGAACTACATGGGGAGCATCTATACAGGTTGGGAAACAGGGAGACAGCACAGTGCTTCCACGCCAGCTCATCAATACCAAGAAAAGTGCTGTTCATGATGACAGAAAGTTCAGTCCTGCTTTGATCAATCTTGCATTCTTACACCTGATAATCTGAGCAACTTTGTTGAAGATAACACTATGTAATATAACAACCACTGTTAATTCCTATCATTTTGTTCTGAAACCCTGATTCACTTTTATTATTTTTGCTTTATTTTGTTTTTGTCTGTGTTTTTGGTATTTTGCTATTGTTCTTTCTAAAAATTTTTATTATTATTCTCTTTAAAATAAAAAAAAGAAAAGTGCTGTAGTCTCAGATGTCAGCAGTCACTCACTTCTCTCCAAGGAGTTCCACATTTGCTCTGTTTTTGTGAGAAAATAAACATGGATGGTGAGAACTGGTTCCTGGTTCCTGAAGAGCCACCCCTAGCCTGGCAATTTGGGAGTGAATCCAACCTTCTTGAGGCAGGAATGGAGGGATCTGTGAGACAGCGTTGTCCATCAATGACAGTTAGTATTCCTTTCACTTGTCTCTGCAAGTGTACTTTCTTAAGTATTTCACTGTTCCTTAGCAGTTAAAGGAAAGAAATAGACAGCTATGCATTTTCATTGCTATACTCACTTCATCGATAGGAAATAGTTATTTACCCACTGGAGAGGGATTTCATTTCCTCCTTGAGAACACTGTTGAGAATACTGTTGATAATATTCTCAGGCCTTCCTACAATGGCCCCCTCTCAGCACCCCAGAAGTGCTGATTAACACACAGTGAATGAAGATGACACCCTTCTAAACTCACACGGGGGGGATTTTATACATCTGAAAGAACGCGAAGGAGGACGGGTCTGAGTAAATTCTACTTTATTTTGAACTTCTTGATTGTTTTAAGGTGCACATTACAATTTAAAGGAAACTTCCACAGTGTGATCTAGTAAAGAGGGAATTCAGGATCTGCTTTGACAAATTGGCAAGGCTAATTTTGATAAACTTATCAAAGGTGATTGCTTAAATCAATTCCTTTATAATACTTGAAGATACTGACAAGTTTTTTTCTATTGAACTGTTGTAAATCTGTTTGATCATTCATTTAGGCTGTACGTGGGACAGAGTTTATGCTAAGAAGGGCAAAACTCAGTGCAGTTCTAACATGAGTCAGATTAATGACTTCCAGATAAATGAAGTTATGTTCAACTTCTGAAATTAATAAGATAATTAGCATGCATAACCGAATGACCGTATAAAAACAGGAAGGAAAGACAGAATGTGTGATTTCTACTGTGATCATCTTTTCCCATAAGTTGACTTTTAAATAAGAAAAACTACTGCCCTTGGACCAATCTCTTCAAACAAACCACAGACAAATATGGCAACAGCAGGACTAATATTCTGTAACATTCACTTAGTACCTGGACCCTTGGTCACCCTTCACCTTTGGACACTTTGCCCAAACGGCTGAGGACACTGTGGTTAAAATAACTCCCTCTTTGTAACTTTTCTTAAATTTACCTCTGGCTGGGCCATTACCCTCTAACCAAATCCTGGGAAAACACTTATTATTTTGTTTCTTTACTTAGAAAGTATAAATGTAAATTAGAAAATGAAATTTATTAAACTTGGCCATATGGCTTTGATTCCACAGACTTCTATAATCAAAATTTATATGCCAAGATCTTCAGTTTTATTGAAATGGCATCTTTTCCCCCTAAAATGACTCACTTTTTTTATTTTTGTGAAATCGCAAATATCTTTCCACTAAGAAACTGTGACACGGGTGTATAGTTACTACTAATGGCTGCCACTAGTTTCTTCTCTAGAGGGTCAGTTCTTTGTCAATGTCAATTAGACCAAAGCATGGATGTTTTATCAGCTCTAAAATGTAACAAAATGTAATATGGAGAGATGTTACTGATAGTTATTTTCCTTCTTTAATTAATTTTCTTTCTCTTATTTTAAAATTGCTGGCCACAGATTATTCTTGATGATGGCATTTTATGGTACGTAGAACTTCAAGCAAACTTCCCCTTTCTCTCCTTTCTGTTTCACATTCTTCAATACAAGCTTGCGTTCTCTTACCAAGATGTGGGGCTGCAGGCAACTACCATGAAGACCACGAAGGAGCCAGTTCATGTGCTGCTCTGTTCCCCTCTCGTTAGCTAAAAGCATTGGCAAGTGCGGCTAATTGCCACAAGACGCGGCCAACCTGTGGGAAGGCTGTGAAAGCCCTAGAGGATGATGGACTCCGGTTTTTCATATTTGCCAATGTTGCACTGCGTGTGTGATGAGAAGTTTTCTTTCGCTCAGTCTACAGTTTTCCTTCCTTTCCTATTCATCACCACCCCACTCGCTTCCCTTCTAAGGCTCCTTCTGGATATGCAACCACTCGGCTGGTGGGATCTGTCTGCCCAAGGTACTGCTTGTTTGCCTGCTTTGCTTTCAGATCCAATTCTGAGTCCTCTCTCCCTTGCTCTGTACATACAGGAGATTAGGTTTTCCTGGGGTCTTTGTTACTGACTTTCTGATGGAGTTGGGGCAGGTACCCCCCTTTCTGTTTTCTGTGTTTGTAGCATTTTCTTCCAGTCCCCACTAGCGGTCCCATCCTGCGATGGGAAAGAGCACTGAGTTGAAGCTCCTGGAATTTGGTACCAATCGTCTCCTGTTGTTCACCCTCCATATCTAGGTTCGTAAAGATATGATTTGGGTAACGTTTAGGACATCCCATTGCCACGTGGCCTCTAAGCTACTTCCTCACCTGGTAGCCAATGCCTTGTATTAAATTGTCTTTTGAAATATCTGGAGTGGGCTCTGTTTTCTTTCTTTCTTTTTTTTTTTTTTTCCGGTACCAGGAATCAAACTCATGACCTTGCACTTGCCAGGCGGGCGCTATGCCGCTGAGCTAAATCCCCAGCCCCTGTGGGCTCTGTTTTCTGACTAGGTCCTGACTGATGCACTTTAGATTCTGCAGAATGGAACTCCCCAAGGGAAATATTTCTAATTGATTATCTTTGTTACGAATAAAATTCTCCTCCCTTAGGCAGCTGGTATTGGGTATTCCAGCAGCCTAAGGGAGGAGAATTCTATTTTGGCTCGTGTTTTGGAAATGTCAGTCCTGCATGATTGGTGGGCTCCCTGCAGAAGTGACACAGTGCAAGAGGAGAGGTGGAGGGAATCTGAGAGAGTCAGGGGAGGAACTGGAAGAAAGGCATATGCTTCGAGGTTGTGCACACAGTTATCCACCTCTTCTGATTAATCTGCACCTAACAGCAAGTCGGCTATAATGTCCCATAACCCAATCACCACCTAACACACGAATATCGTGCCCCTATCCAGTGACCTTCCCAAAGTCCCTCCGGTGCATGATGAGGCCTTGGGGGTTCACCTAGGTATAAACCATATCAGGGACACGTCTTGAATGGAATATTGGGACCTGCTCTTCCCGTCGGTTTTCCCTGCTTCCTCGTGGTCATGTGGTGAGCAGCGTCCTCCACCACAGGTTCCTGCCGAGATGTTCTGTCTCACCACAGGCCACAAAATAGCAGCGCCACGTGCCTGTGGAGCGAAACATCTGAAAGTGAGCCTAGATGAATTTTTTCTTATAATTTTATTCATTTCAGGGTATTGTTATAGGAGCAGAAATTTGACCAGCACAGGAAGGTCTGCGAAGGTTCTCTTCTGACAGTGTGGTCCCAGAGGGCCGTTCTTGGGTGGTGACATTTGAACACAGACCTTAATAACCCGCTTACCTAGTAGCTCCTTCCAGCTCTGATTCCCCGTCCAGTGGTGCCGAAGAGAAGGAGCAGCATGACGGTGTTATTTGCCGACCTCTTCTGCTATCAAAACCACCAGAGATGGCCTTAAAATAGGCATTTCTACAAAATCATTGACAACCAAATTCAAACTGCCTCAGCCTCAGACTCCGCGATTTCCAAATCAAGAACAAGTGCTGGATATGTGCTGATCTGAAAATGTTCTGGTTACTCTGGCCTAGTAAAATGGGAACGCCTGTGGTAGATGGCCTAGGACAGTGAGAACTTACTGGGACACTTTGCCTGAGGGCCTTGATAAGTGGATCCCACTATTTCAATTAGGGATGCATTTGGCTGCACGAAACACAGCTGGTAGCAAAAGCTTCATATAAAGAGTACAAGTGACAAGCAACGTAGAGGCCGGCGGGAGAGGAACGGGACTGTGTGGGGCTTCCAGGAGGACACCTGGGTCTGCGCTCTCATCCCTCCTCGCCACACTCCGTGTACTTCCCTCGACCTCATGCTTGTGAGACACCTGCTCCTCAGGGCCACCCTTCCTTGCCCAAGGCAGAAATGGGAGGAGTAGAGTCAAGACTTTTATCAGGAAAGAAAATGCCTAAAATTCCCCCAGGTAAAGCTACTTGTGCTTCACTGGAAAGTGGTGTGTCCCCTTACGTCTCTGGGTTAAAAGAAGACGAAAAAGGAGATTCTTTCCACCCTTGGCTCCTTTGTTCGGGAGAGAGAGAAGGAAGGAGGAATTTGGCAGGCACTGAGGGCTCCGCAGAATGGTCACTGTCCTGGGTTATACAAAAGCATTCTGCTTTTTTAAGCTGATGTGTGCAAAGTAAGGAAATACTCTCTAGCAGCTGGTTCTTACACATGTGAATTATCATCAGTTTTAATTTGACGAAGAAAAAATTTATAAGTGAGCAAAGATGTGGCATCAAGAAGATGTACAGGGGCCGATTAATCTCAGGTTGTCGGTGTGAGTCGTTTGGGCCTGAGATAGTGTCTCATAAATTTGACATTTTCCAGGGGATGTTGTTTTAGAATGTAATGTGTGAATTGATGTAAAAATGTATCAAAAGGCATTATAAATCAAAGAAAAATAGCAGTGGAGCTTGTTCAGATCACTGGAGCCAGTTTATTTGGAAATCATTTCGGAAACATATTAGAGATACGAAATCCTTTTGGCGTATGGAAGTCTGTTGAGGACAAAAATGTCTCAGACACCTGCACTTCATGTTCAGAATGAAGCAATGCGTGTGCCACATCTTTGTGCAAGAGTTGTCAGCCATTATCCCTTGTTCTCCAAGTCCTAGGGCTTGTCTCTGGGTCGATTCGAGTTATGGAGAGTTAAATCAGGGTACCAAGGTCTCAGCACTAAGCAGAACACTTTGGGTTCTTCCAAGCCAGCCTGACCCCAGTCGTGTGCTTGACACAATAACACTTGTGTGTGCAAGAAGTATTTGTTTAGTGGTCTCCAGACACAGCATTACAGTGTGCGGTGGCCACACGCCCCGGGCTCTCCCGGGTGGAGATGACATCTCTGCGTATGAGTGTGAATAACTCGTCAGTTACAAGTTTGGAAAGACAGCTGCTTTTATTTAATGGGTGAGGTGGAGCTATTCACAATCCATAATACTTAAAACAGCAACCCACTTTTTAAAAAAAGAGTAGGAGTTTCAGTTTCTGAAAAAGAACACAAGCAAACCATTGAAATTATTATTTTTCTGGGTCTCAAAAAATCCAATGCCCAGGAAGTTCCATCCCTTAGAAAAATCTTATGTCTGCTTTATTTTCATGCCTCTGGGGCCGTTGATTAGTTTGTTCATGGTGTCGATGTGCCCTATTTCCTTCCTTACAAGGAGGATGCTTTTTGTATCTTTGTGTCTTCTTATAAATAATATAAGAGCATTCCTAAAAGCCTGACGCCAGGCGCCTCTTGGTTGCCTGTCTTCTTAAATTTCAGGGCGGCGTGGCAGCTTTCTTCTGAGCCTTATCTCACTTGCCAAAAAGAAGAGCAGGCTCACAATAGCGGCGTCTCTTCTCATCTGCGCAAGCACGCTGAGCCGGGAAAGTTCAGCCATCCCGCTTCAAATGGCAGCTTTCAAAGGCATTAAGAAAAGTAAAGGGAAGAAAAGGAAACAAATATTGAGCTATTACAAAGAGTTTTTAAGCAAGACATGTTTATTAAGCAGACTTTATTCTCTCCCCGCATCCAAAGGCATCTGATTAAACCATGCCAGAGAAATTGACAAAGCCTTTTTTTTTGCATCTGTGCAGGAAAGATAAACCATTTCTTGGCAGATTTTATCATTTTTAGTCTCTATACCCAGGGAGAAGCTGACAGCACGTCATGTGAGGCAGGAGCGCCAGACCTGTGCAATCCACATCAGCACATCTTTGCCTCCTCTTTCAAGCTCCGCTGTGGGGAGGCTACCTGGCAGATTTGGTGGTATTCAGCAGCTACTGCTGGTTCTCAGAAGGGGATGGGATGATTTGGGCTGATGCCAAGGACAATCAAAAGATATCTATTAAAAACAGAGTAAGGACCAAAACTTTCCAAGTAACCATGTTCTTAGGGCCTGTCTTTGTCAGGGCTTGTCTTAGGGCTTGTCTTTTTTTGTTTTTGTTTTTTTTCCAGTACCAGGAATCGAACTCACGACCTTGTGCTTGCCAGGCAGGTGCTGTGCCCCTGAGCTAAATCCTCAGCCCCAGGGCTTGTCTTTTGCCTCGTTGCTGAGACAAAATACCTGACATCCAGAGTTAAAGGAGGAAAGCTTTAGGTAGTTCACAGTTTGTAGAGGTTTCAGTCTGTAATCGGCTGGCTCCAAGGCCCGATGATATGGCAGACAGGCATCAGAGAGGAGAAACAGTTCATGACAGGGAGAAGGTAGCAAAGCAAGCAAGAGACCCAACAAAAGACCTTAGCAGCTTCTTTCTACCCCTTTTTATTTTCTATCTAGGAAACAAGGACTAAAGTGGTACCAAATCAATCAGTGGGATGATTTAGTAAACACACATCCTTAATCTCAGCATCACATGCTCTAGATTCAGCCATCTCTGAAAAAGCCCCCACCTATGACTACATGAGGCTTTGGAGGCATCTAGATGCAAGCCATAACAGGGCTTTTCTAGAAACACAGTTTCATGTGCAAGAGAGACACTTTGCCAGGCCTTCAGGAAGATCTGCTTCAGTGCAGAGTATTACCCACTTCCGCTTGTATGGTTTTCAGAATCACCACTAGGACCCGGACCAGTATTGCCAGGACTGTGATAAACACAGTGTCCATTGTTCAGTTTTCAAGCTGGCTGGGCAACCTTTCCCTGACACCAAAATAACACATCACATTTATACAAGACTTCTCTTCCTGAGGGCTCAACTGACTTATACAGATATGATCTTTCAAATTTTGACAGGTTCTTTATCTGATATTGTGGAATCAAAGATATTTTGGGGGAAAAAGCAAGTAAAGAAAATACAGAGGATATTTTCCCCCACTAGCGAGCTATTCACTGGTTTCATTTCAGTAAAATTACCTCTTCACATTTCAGCATAACGTATTCCTAGCATTGTATCATTCACACTTTATTCTCTTTCATTATATTCTCAGATTCCAATTTTCTTTACTTATTCCTAGTGTTTCAAAAAAATTCTCAGTAGTTTGGTTTTACTGAGTGTAACATAGTACCTTTCTTACTGTCTCTAGATTACAAAGCCAAGGTGGAGCAGGCACTACCCTAGTAATCCAGGGTCCTGTCTAATCTCCAGGCCTTCACTTAATCACATCTGCAAAATCCCTTTTCCATGTAAAGAAACATTTTTACAGGTTCTGGGAATTAAGACAGGGACATTTTTGGGGGACCATTATTCTGCCTACTGTGAACCCCTAAAATGGGGTTAAAATGAGAGCAAAGACGGTTTGCTTTGGTGCTGAATAGATTTGCAAATTGGGACACAGAAGTTCAGTTAGAAACTGAGCTAGTGTTCTGGTGAAGCAAGGCAGGACTGAGGCTCCCATAGCACAAGGGGTGAGGGAAACGCAGAGCTCAGCAGTCTTTGGGGATTAGCAAGAACTGAACAAAGGCATGGTGGGAAATGATGTGAGTCAGGCTGGTTGCAAATTTTGCAAGTCCACAGCACATTTATGCCCAGGATAGACTGGTGACTCTGAAACCTCACTTGCCCGGGGGCTTCAAGAAAGCAACAAAAATTGTTTCTGTTTCAGGTTTGGGTAAAGTCTCAGTGTAGCAATTTATCCCTGTCAGCATTGTCTCCTTGGCTTATAAAGGGACTTTTATTTTTCTCTTTGATAATTCTATAGCTATTTTTGCTTTTATTTCATTGCATTACAACAAACAGTTCAATTATTAATATTTTACACATGAGGAACTGGGCACAGAGGGGTGAAGCACATTGTCTAAGTCATCATAACTTGACTCTGAACACAGGCAGCTGGGATCCATGGCCCACGTTTATAATCACTGTTTCATACCATAATGAGAAAATGATTTGCTATGATGGTTAATGTTGATTATTAACTTCATTGGCTTATGAGAGGCCTAGAAGACTAGTAACCCACACTTCTGTTTTAGTCTATCACTGTTGAAGCGAGCACAAGCCATACTTCTGGATGTGTCTGGGTGGGTCATGGGGACTTGAGCTTGGGGGCTAGACCTGGTTCCTGGCTCCTTTCTTTCTGGCTCTTCCCTTGCTCTGTGCTTCCTGGATATAATTTGGCGAGTAGCTCTCCCTGCTGTGATAGTTCTGTGTTGGAGCCAGCTGACCATGGACTGTAAGCACAAAAGCTGTGAGCCAAGTAAGCCTTTCTTTCCTTAAGAAAGTGGAGTCAGGCGTTTTGTCCCAGCATGGGAAACTGACCTACACACGTGTATATTGGAAAGTGAGAACTGAGTTGTGGCAAATGGGTCTGCAAAATACTAACTCTGTAGGGAGGATCATAGAACACCCTTTCTCTAACATTTGAAACATGGCCCTGAGAAGTCCTTCTGTTTGATCTAGCTGCACATTTGTTGGGTATACATCCAATGAAATTGAAAGCAGTGTATAGGAGGGATACCTACAATACCAAGCTCATAGTGCCATTATTCATAATAGCCAGTATACGGTAGCAACCTAAGTATCCATTAATGGGTGAGTGAATAAAGAAAATATGATATGCATGGTGAAATGCTATACAGCCTTTAAAAAAGAAGAAATTCTGTCATTTGCCACAACATGGAAGGAGATACAGGACATTAGGTTAAGTAAAATAAGTCAGACACAGAATGACAAATACTATGTTAGAAATATTCTCCTTACTATGTGGAATCTAAGACAAAACAATTGTCAAAGAAACAAAGAATAGAAGGAGTCCATAGCCAGGTGGCTCCAAGGCAGGGAGGCATGGAAAAGGGGCATTGCCGAGGAGAAGCAGTGGGGCCTCTCGCTTGCTTGGCTGCCTTCTGCCTGCCATGAACTGTTTCTCCTTCAGCAGAAGGCGGTGAAGTAGCAAGCAGCAAACAACCAACAGGGACGCTCTTTCTGATCCTTATATCCTGTCCAGACTACCACACCCAGGGTGGGGCAGCCTTAAACCTAGTATCGTACCAGGAGTCAATCCCAGCATCACAGCCTTGATTCCAGCATCACACACCTCCAAGCCAGCCATCCCCCAAAAGCCCCACTTACAACTACATGAGGCTTTGAAGGGGGAGCTAGATACAAGCCGTAAAAAGAGAGGAGTAAGCTTTAGTTTTCTACTGCACTGAATGGTGGCTGCAGTTAACAGCGATGCATTGTATATTTCAAAATTGATAAAATAAATTTTTAACATTCTCATCACAAAAAAGACACATGGTGAGGTTATAGATAAGTTAGCGTGATTTAATTTTCTAGAATGTATACTTACATCAAAATGTCACATTGTATCAGATAGATATATATGATTATTATTTGTCAATTAAAAATTAAAAATTGAAAATCCTCCTATTAGAAAGTTCTTCGGTTGGATCTGACCATTTTGGTCATTTTTTTCACCCTGCAATTCATGTCTATCTCTTATTTCACTTTTTTTCCTTTTCATTTCCTACTCTGCTTCCGATGGAAGGCTTTACTTGTGAGCTGGAGTGCGTGCCAGGGTGCATGGGGGCATTTGTGCTCAGCTCAGTGGTGTCCAGTGAGTCATTTGATGCTGGTCACCCAGGAGCATTTACACCATGGAAATTGACCAGTAGTAACACTTGAAGTGTTTTTACTTTTATTTTTTCTTTGGTGAGCTGACTGCTAAACACTCACCAACTTGCCAGTCCTTGCTCTTGCTTTCTCTTACTTCATAATCTATGCCCAAAGAATGTAGTGTCCTTGATTTGCACCTTGAGGAGGGGAGTGTATTTAGCATAGCCGATCATGACGCTCATCCTCAAAGCACTCAGCCTGTTACAAAATCCAGGAAAATTATCTTGAGTTCAATCAGAGCAGTTTGCAAAGTGTGGTGAAAACTGAGTTTTGACGTAGTTTCTACCGTGGTAGAATGCGTGAATGAGTGAATGAGCACATGAATTGGAAATCACAGGGCTGAGTCTTACACGGTTGCTCATTCACTTTACTGTTTCTTAGTAAGAATTTGCTCTTATAAATTATTTATCTATACATCTTTTTTCTTCACTGAAATAAAGCCTTTTGTCTGACAGAAATAATATTAGAAGGCCATTATTTCTATTCCTACCGTGCTTCCAATTTGACTTTTAACTACACATGTTGAGAATTAGATCTTGATTATATTTGGGCAAATACTCATCATGTTCTTTTAGGGAGCAAAAGTATTCTTCACTATCCATTGCATTGTAAGGAAGCTAAATTCAGAAAACAGGGAAGTTACTGTGACAGTTCTTGCTAATATTTGGATGATATTAACTCTGTGGAGATTGGGTTATGTGGGCAGACTGCAAGTACTAGATACTGAGACAGGCTGAGTACTGTACTCACTGAACTCAGTGTGAAATAGTATACATTTGAGCCAAAATAATCTGGGACATTCTTCCTTGACTTTATGCACGGACTGGCCTTGTGTCACAAAATCATTTCAAGAAATTTCACCAATGCTTCCCTCTGGAGGAGAATAGCAGAAAGCTGCCTAAGGTTTGACAGAGGCACTAAGCATAATAAGCTGCCGTTTGGAAGATAATGATGGCTCTTATGCAGAGATACTGAGAGCTGGATCAGCCCGCTAGCCTGGTAAATAGCATCCAAGTGTTATTAATCACGTTCCCAGATTCTTTGTCTGCTAGTGGCATACTGTGCTGCAAAAGTTCCGAAAACTGCTCAATAACTGAACACTCTAAGATATCATCATTATTTAGTAATTTGTAGGACACTATTTTTAGTTTCAGCAAAAATGTGCAAAAATAACTACAAGTAGAATAACATGTTGCTTAGATCAATAATCTCATCCTTGGAGCTGCTGTAACCTGTGTAATCTGTGCCCTAATCCCCCATGTGATGGTACTCAGAGATGTGAGTCTTGGGGGTGACTGGGTCACGGATGTGGATGCTCGTGAATGGGATCATCATCCTTATCAAATCGACCCCGGAGGGCTGCCCTCCTCCTTCCTCCATGTGAAGACACGATTAGATCACTGTCTGTGCACAGGAAATGAGCTACCACCACACACCCCGCCATCGGTGCTTTTGTCTTGGACTTCCAGCCTCCAGAACTGTGGGAAATAAACATTTGCTGTAAGCTGACCATTCTATGACATTTCTGTTATAGCAGCCAGAACAGACTCAGACCATGTGTTATGTAGTACTGTTATTTTAGTTTTGGTTCCTATCATGCCTTCTAAATAGATTCTATATGCCTTTTCCATCGTCAGCCTGAGAAACAGATATAATAAGAAAAAACAGATATAATCAGATGGAATTTGTTGGACTTTGTTAGCGCCTTTCTTGTCGGTTCTTCCATCTATCCATCAGTATGTGTCTATGTATATACATATACATAGATACAGCTACATATCTAAGTATATACATGTATTGAATGTAAATACACACACACATTTATTCAATAGACGGTTTTGAAATTACAGTCTTACCGACATTGTGTGAAAAGAAATTGGTCTCACAACCTAAGATTGGAGAAGGGAAAGCTTCTATATGTTAAGTAGAAAAAAATTAATGCAGATGTAATAAGATGTAATTCCCAGAAAGTTATATTTTTTAAAGAGGTTAAAAATAGAGTAATTTTTCTCATAATTTTGTTATGAAATTTTGTTTTATTTTTTCATAAAACAGAAAAAGAGTTGTTTTAGAAGGATCTCCTGAATAGGTGAGATGCCTTGGTTCTGAAGTGGGAGGTTCGGTAGAAGGTGAGGTCTGTCTATTTTTCCTAGTATCCACTATTATCGCTTTGCTCATGCTGACCTCCTCAGGGACTTGAAGGGATTTGTAGGTCAGTACCTACTAGTAACTTAAATCCCATTTTCCCCTTGTGTTGGTACAAAGCAAACTCCCCAAATTCAGCTGGGCACTAATAATTCTAACGGCGCCAACACCCCAGGGGGAGGCTCGGCCCCTCTCACGAGGCCCTGCACTAGGAGCTCTTTGGTGTCTAGTGTCTTCTTCACAATGTTCTGAGTCACCAGAGGACAGAACCAGCGATTCAAACCCGTAGGGTACAGTGCTTTCTCTCTGCGGTAGCCGTGACTGCTGACAAGGCTCTTTACACACAGGTGTCGTAAATATTGTGACTTATGCACTAGAGGGTGTTCTTGAAGCAAGAATGTAGAGAAAGGACGCATCAGTGGAAGGCTTGTGAAACAATGGGAGATTTCCTAGCGTGTTTAGTCTCTGGTTTAATTAGCACACCTCAAATGCAAAGGAAGGAGAAGTGGGTAAATGCTCCAAGGTGTGGTGTTTAGTGTGAAGAAATGCACGCATAACCATTGCTCTCATAAGAGAGAGTGCCTAAATCAGACTAAAAAGTATCTCTGGAATGTCAGGGCTTGGCAGAAGACTGACAGTACTTTGGGCATAGATAAAAGAGGCAAAGTTGCCCTCTTTGAAGTAATTGTTCTATTAAGAGTGCTTTTTGTGGAGTCCATAATGAGGAAATCCTACTCTTGGAGAATATTCCGAACGGCTATCCACTCATCAGTCCCGGTTTGATGACTCACTGAACTTGTCCTTACTGCACATTTGGCGTCTTTCCTGGGCCTCGGGAAAGCGTCTTCCGTAGCATCTTCTTGCTGCTTTATCTGGGAGAAAGACAAGCAGCAGCACCATTATAGACTCTCCAATCCAGAAGATCTCACCAAAGGTGCTGTTGCACTTGCTAATCATGGCGAAGACACTTTTATCCCTGCAACAAACATGTGTGTGTTTTGTCTTACAATCCTTGGAATAGATTCAGCGTATGTTAGTAATATTTTCTCACTATTTTCTCTGCTTAGCCTAAGAGTGCTGTAGAAGCAGACAGTGAATTTTAGTAAAACCAAGCTGTCCTCCGGGTTCTCTCCCAATTTTAAAAAGGATGATAAAACAAGACGAGGGATGGAAACAAAGGAAACTAAGACAGCGATTTATAATCATGTGAAGAGGGTACAGGCCCCTGATGTCTGGCTGTTTTTATTGTTTATTAAGTAAACAGTTGAGCAGGGAACTCTTACTCAGAGCAGCCTGGGTCCAGTTCTCAAGTGGGGTGGCGTTGGGTGAGCCCCGATTAGACGGTGGGCCTCTTAAAGGGCCAGGTAAGTACCTTGCTTTCTCCTGAGTCATCAGTGCTTTGATGCAGGCTACGTGGGTGAGAGAATAAATGAGTGTATATTGTACCAGCCCAAACCAGCTCTTCTAAGAAAAATTTTGAAATAAGTCATTAAAGGAGAGAGATGATAAAGTATACTAAGTCCTGAAAGGGGCAGAGACCTTTGTCCTTACTTCTTACCTCTTGCCCTGGAGTATCTGTGAGCAGCTTGGAGCTCACCCACCACCTGTGACTAAGGATGCTGTCTCTGGTCTGGCTGATCTGCACCACTCACCACAGCTGAGGCTGCAGGTCCCGCCCGGGGGCTGCTCCTCCTCCGGGTCCTCCCAAGCCCAGTGCCTTCTGCACCCTCCTGGTCCGCAGAGGGTCACTTTCTTCACCAGACTCACGCCTTCTCGGCACCCTGCTGTTCCCTGTTCACGCCCAGCAGCATCCAGGCCCCACTTAGCGACTTGCTAATGAATTCTCCTTAAATTTTGCACCCTTAAAAATACTCACATATATCTCCACGTGCTTTAGATTGTTTTCTCTTGATCGCTAAGATGGGCTATAATTACTGTAAATGCACTAGGAGTCTGTCTCCTGCATGAGTCAAGCAGAGGCAAAGAGCTCCCAGACAAGTGCTCTTGGCACTCACCACAGTTCCCAGATTTTTTGTTTTTGATTTAGTCTTCACATGCACCATAAGTTTGTCTTCATCTTTGGATAGGTACAGTGCAAGTGCTTGGCTGGACCAAGATTCTTGGGCACGCCTGAGGCCAACGTCGGGCAGGGTGTGAACGTCAGTGAGCGTGTGGATTTTCTGGGCCACTGTTCAACTCTGACTCGACTCTGCAGGTCCATTCCAGAGGTGGGGATGGGGCTCTGGGGTCTGGGACGGATCTGCTCCCTGGGCTGCACTCTGGGAAACACCAACTTAGACCTTAATTATTTTCTGGGCTCTACTCGATACCCTAAGCTAAACACAAGACCAGTATTCTGGAAAAGTTGATTTATTTCTCTTAGTACACATAATGTATTCTAAATAACTAATTTATCATTGACAGAGAGAAGGAGAGAGAGAGAGAAAGAGAGAGGAAGAAAGCAAGCGAGTCAGAAGTTTAGACAGAAAATATTTTTTTCATACAAAGTATTCTTCAAATACTTTGGCAAAATACAACCTTTTCTACTGGATACTAGGGTTAAGTAGAAAATTGGGACAGGGATGAAGTATTATTTTCTACTATTGCCAGCCCCCGACGTTTTAAATCCCCCAATGCCTCAAAATGCAGTTTAAATGACTTTTTATAAAAGTTCTCCTCAGCTTGCAGCTTGAGCTGTAGCTCACACTGATTTTTCCAGCTAAATTATACAGCTCTGACAAAAGGGCTTAATAAAGGCAATGCAGACAGCTGTGAGTGCAGGCACTTTGAATGGTGATCATTGTGATGGGAGATCTTGCTGAGAAGGCCCAATCAGTCAGACCCTTGAATCATTGCGGATCCATGATCAGGGAGATATTAGACCCAACCTTATTGTAAGAACGCCTCAATTTATGCAGCTTTTTCCGAGGGCAGAGTCCCGAAGCTTCCAAATACCAAAAGGGTTCGCTATCTTAAGGAAGAGGTATTTAAGGGAAATTGGCCCCCAAATCACTGTACTATTGTCCTGTATTCTTATTCAGTTCATATGAAGGATGAAGTAGAGGATATTTTTAAAGAATGGTAAAAAAAATCCTCATACATTTCTTCATCTGGAGGTGAGTTTAACTACTTTTTTTTTTTTTTTTTTTTAAAGGTTGCAGTCCTTTCAATTAAATTTGAATTTATGTCTTCTTTTGTGAGATATATAGTCAAATTCTCTCATCCTACCTACAGGTGACAATGCAGAATTAATTGGAGATAAAGGTCTTGTAGAGTGTCTGTGTTATGACTTGTGTGTAGATGTTCTCCCAAAGTCTCATGCACTCATAGGTGAGTCTTGTGGGAGGTGCCTGGACCATGGGAGTGTGATACTGGATCAGGAGTAGTGATACTGGATTAATTCACTGATTGGTTTAACACAATTCTGTGTGTGAGTGATGGATTTACTAAAGAGGGAAGATCTGTCCTGGGTGTGGGTGGCACCAACCAATAGGCTTGTAGACAGAATACAAAAGGAAAGAAGGAAGTCTGCTGCTTCCTGCCTGCCATGACCCAAGCAGTTTCTCCTCTGCCAGGCCGCTCTACCATGCTGCCCTGAGTGGAGTCAGACCTATGGACTGAAGTGTCTACAAACTGTGAGTTGAAACAGAGCTTCCTCCTCTAACTTGTGGGTCTCAGGGATTTTGTCCCAGCAATGAGAAAGTAACTGAGACAGTCTGGCTGGGGCAAATGCCTTCCTGTCTGCAAATACAGTCATGGAAGGGCTTGATCATGCTCTGAAACGGTGAGCAAAAGTAAACAGTGGGTACTAGAGGGATCATCCGGGGCAGCACAAGTGATCTTCTGTGCATGTGAGTTATCAGCAATGAGCTGACAGCATTTTCCAGGCCTGGCCCCTCCTGGGGCTGTCCTGAGGCCCACAGCCATGGCCCCACGGCCCTTTATCAAGTCTTCCCGCTCTATGACCTCCTCTGGTGCCAACACCTCAGCTTCCCTGGAGCAGAGTCCTCATCTCTGGACCTTGGCACTTCCTCTGTGCTGGTATCACATTCACTGAGTGTATTCTGCTGATAGTTAACAGGTAAGTGATTACATGATCAGAAAACAGTGGTTATACTCCTAGGATTCCACGATTTTCTGTGCCAAGTAGATTTTGTGGCTACTGTTTGTTTTTAAATCTACCTGGAATCCCTCACACACATCTCCAGGCAGTTCTGAAAGGGGTATGCTTGTGTCTTTGGGTGAGAAGCCCTTGGTTCCACGGGAAGAGGCCTCAGGGTGGGGGAATTTGACCACTGTATTAGTCACTTTTCTGTTGTTTGGACAAATACCCAATTTGTGCATCTTAAGAGAGATGACATTTATTTTGGCTCACAGATTTAGAGGATTTAGTCCATGGTTGGCTGTCTCCAAGGCAGGAACGCATGGTGGAGGAACCCATTGCAGCCAGGAAGTTGAGGGAAAGAGAGAGGAAAGCAGAGAGAGAGATATAGGTCAGGGCAGGAGCCAAGAGCAAGTGTACACTCTTCTAGATCACACTGCCAGCAACCACCTCCAGCCAGGCCCTGCCTGCTAACCGAAGAGCAGCTCCTGAACCCATCACGGATGAATCCCCTGATGAGCACGGCACCCCCTGATCCAGTCACCTTCCACACACAAGAGACTTCTGGGGGACATCTGAGGTCCAAACTGAAATAGTCACCTCACTGTTCTCTTGGTGTCTAGCTGTTGTACTTGTGTGGAGCCCATGTGTGATTACCAACAACTTGGAATGTAGGTTTATCTTTGAGAGGGTCCCTCGCAGTGTCCCAGGAAATAGAGGTCTATGGGGAAGGAAGGACTCAGATTTATCCCCTTCCACAGAAAACAGATGGCAAGGGTAAATTACACAGAGTTTGCATGAAGCGCACTGAGATCCTCAGTGGAAGGCAACATGTATCCAGGAGCTGTCTCTGCCTTGCTCTGTGTCTTCCTTTAAAAAATCGATTCCATTACTGAAGAAAGAGCGAACAGAAGGAAGTCTGGGATGCTGGTTATATTTTCTGCAGAGGCTTTCAAAAGGCATTTGACAAAGTATCATACAGAAGCCTCACATGAAAGTAAGGATTTATGAATTACAGAAGAAAGAAGTCACTTGAAAATGAGGTGGAGCAGAGCACAGGGAACTGTGATTAGTCACTCTGACAGACAGTCAAAAATAGGCCTCGGAGTGGCTGCTTTAGCGAGCTGTCCCTCAGCGGCTGGCAGCAGTCTCTGCCTTCCCCTGTAAGTCACCAAGCAGGAGCTGAAACTTCTCCTGAGCAAGCACCTGTTTTTCTCCAGAATCTTAGCTAGCCAGCTGGGGTGGGAGGGCTGCATTGTGAAGCAGAGGAATGGCTCTAAAAGTCCAGGATTTGGATAAGGGCGGTGGGTAGGGGTACCAGACCTCCTGTACTGGAAAGCTGTCTCAGTAGCTGTGGGAGCTTCGTACCGTGGCTGGTGGCCTCTGCAGTTCGGAAGCTTGGAGATAGCGGAGTGTGAGGACTGGTAGTTTGCATTCTGTTCACCTGGGAGTATTTAACCTCAGGCTTGGTGCTCTTCTGAAGGTCATAATTGCACAAGGGTCACACATGCAACTTGAAGCATAAGCTGACTGTAGAGAGATCAGGTGTGTTATGTTCCCTGCAGGGCTCCACCAGCCGCAGGACTATGGTCTTGCTGGGATGTGGCTCTCCATGTTCTCAGAGGTTGAGCCAGCCTGGTAAATCTCACAGCATCTTCTTCAGTCAGGTCCAGGACCTCCCTAGTCCCACAGTTGTTACCCCCGTGTCCCTCTTTTGTGCAGACGCAGTGCCTTTCTGTGCATAACCTGTTTATGTCTAGGGGCTAGAAGCTGGCTGTCTGCAGAAGTCAGAGTGAACATGTCACACGGCCGTAGAGCGGCATGTGGCTCAGCGACAACCAGTCAGACCATGAACACTTTTGTTCGTCTCCCTTGGTCTCCGCTTCAGCTTTCTTGTGGTTTTCTCTCCAGCTCTCCCCTTGTTCTTTCACTTTACACACAATTTGAAAAGAGAGCTCTCAATGGCACTGAGTGTGCAGTCAGCAAAACAGTAGACGGAATAATTGCACTGACGGTTTTCTCGACACACGGTATTTTCACAGTGTGGACAGAGGGTATTCTGAAATATATAAAACCACTGACCAACCATTGATACTTCTTTATCTCATGCCCACCTCCTTCTGTCTGTGTGAGGTTATTTCACCTGAGTAATGAGTTTTGCGGTGATAACAAAGGTGAATATGCGGGAAAATAGTATTTGTTGTAATTGGCAGCAGTAACTAATATGGTTTCCTAGGAAGTCACTTATCCTTTGTATTTTCTTTACATCATTCTCCCAAAGAGATTAATAAAACATAAAAATATAGTTTCTCTTAGTACACTTGAGAGTGGGGAGATTTTGATAAAGTCTAGTCCATGCTGACTTTGCTTCATTTAAAGATTTATAGGTAGGAACTTTACCAACTAATGCTACTTCTTTACCGCATTTGAAAACTTTTTCCAGAAAATTTTTTCACTCTAATCATATTTCAGATCACCACAGGACCTCCCAGTACTCTGAGGCCTTGAGCTGTGGACAGAGAGAGCTGTTGTCCAGAGGATTTAAGACTGGGAGGAAGTTCTAGCCCTAAGCAAATTAGGGATTTACAAACTGAGTTATGGGGATGTATTAGTAGACTAGAAAGAGCTACGACAAGCAGAGGCAAAGGAAGACCATCATTCAGCCAGGTCCAGGCCCACAAACGAGATTGTCACAGCAGAGTAAAGCTCACCTCCCACTGCAAAGCCACTTCCTTCCTTCCTTCATTTATACTTTCCTTTGACAGTGCATTGTCTTCTAGCTATACCACAGAATTGATACTGTGCTTCTAGTTCTAGAGGCCTAGTTTTGTCAGGTAGGTGAACTGTCTATTAACATTGAGGAGAAAATGCTCTTAAGAAGAGTATGGATTAGAACATTAAGGACTGGATCCTAAAACTTGTTTTGGTAGCATTAACTACCCCAGTTTGTGTCACCTGAGAAATAGACATTTTAATAGTACAGAATTACTACAACACCAGGAGGAACAAGATGTAGGTAATATTTTTGAAATAGATAAATATTTTTAAAAAGTTTCCAGTATTCACCATTTACTAGGGTGGTAACTATTCTGCCAGGAGTGACTCTTTTCCACGCCTAGGGAAAAATATTATTGTAATCATAAACTTTAATATTGGCTTAAAAATCAATAATCCAGAAATTATTTGATTTCTTTTATCAATTCCATGCTTTGGGGGATCTTTTTCCCACTTTTTAAAGCTGTGAATTGTACTGGATATTGGATAGGTTCAAATATACTTTGGTGAAATATTTTGTTGCCTCCTTTTCTTTTTTTTATTTTGAAGAGAAAAAAATAACTAACAAAAATGAAGACAAAAACGAAACAACATAAAAAAAGTAAAAATGATACAGGATTTCAAAACAAGACAAAAGGAATTAACCATGGTTGTTATATTACATATTGTTATCTTCAGCGAAGTTGCTCAATGCCTCCTTTTCTTGACTGGACACTGGGTTGCAGAGACTTTTAGAAGTGCGTTGTTCTGGGTGAAAAGTGGATAACGGGAACGTCAGTGGTTGCTATTGACAGACACTGTCTCTCAGCTCTGCCCTCATTTCCTTTGTCCCTGGCCTGGTGACCTTTGTGATGTAAGACACCCAGAACAGCATCAGGGAGCCACTGCTCCTCCTCTCCCCAGACAAATCACACAGGGAGAGTTCTGCAGCTTTTTATATGAGACACTGCAGACACGTGGCGCTGAGAGCCTTGTGACAGTCTGACTTATGAATTTTTGACTTTACTCTGGTGCAAAAGCACTGTGTATTTAGTACCCTGAAACGTGAGTTTTGATATTTGAGATGCTAGTCAGGGTTGGGGCAGCCAGTAACATGATCATGAGGGGACACAATCAATACTTCCCGTGTACTGGGTTGCCAAACTACGCTGTTCAGTAGGTTGTATGTTAGACGCATTTTATTTTGCAGTACTGTGGATTGAACCCAGAATCTTCACACTGAGCTACATCTCCAGCCCTTTTTTCCTCTTTTGAGACAAAGTCTTGCTGAGTTGCTAAGTTTCCTGGAGAGGTCTCCAACTTGGGATCCTGCCTCAGCCTTCCAGAGCACTGGGATTATAGCCACATGCCTCCTTGCCCGGGTTGTTAAATGCATTTTTCACTTACAGTGTTTTCAACTTACAATGGGCTCAGTCGGGACCCATTGTGGGAAGAGGAGCTCTTGTGCTCCATTTGTTGGCACTGGTTGATTCTACCTTGTGAGGGAAACCACGGGCATCCAGGTGGTGTTAAACGGCGCAGTTCTTTCCTGTCACCAGGGACTGCACCCTAGGTCTGCATCTGAACTACCCCCCTCCCTCCCCAGTATCCCTCCCTGGGGTAGGTCTGACTGGGACTTCATTAGCAAGTGGCTTTTCCTATTGTAATCTCTCATCACTTGGAACTTTTCAGGGTGAATACATACAGCTCATCCCAGGGACATCGTCGGCTCCATTTTCCAAATCTAAATGAAACTTCCCAGTCAGGAAGTCTAAAGAGAGTACAATGTGCTGTGGTTCTATTTTGTTTTGTTTGAGAGGAGGCATTAACTTCTACTTCTCTGTTTCCCCTAGAACTGAACCCTTCTCTCAGTTAGTGATAACTGCATCAATGTTTGTGAGTATTACGGCTTAAAGTAGCATTGCTAATGGGAAATTCTTAGTGAGGACCTACTATGTGCCAAGGACGCATTGTACATCCTCAGCGACAATGCCAGAAGCATAGTCCTAAGTGTTCCATCTTTGTAAATTGGCCTGGTGAACTTGATAAATTTAGTAAACTATTAATTTCTCCTTGACAGTTAGTGAAGTCAGGTTTAAAATGAAGTTCTGTTAATAGTGTCCTTGTTTCAAAACACCAGCTGTCAACCGAGACCATGACTTCTCTTCTCTAGCATATGCCTCAAAAGGCTTATCTATGCTTGAAGAATGAATAAAATAGAAAACATTCTGAAGTTATTCTGATAATTCTATACATGCAGCTAGGGGAAAAACAGTGGAGTAGCAATGACTGATCCTGGGTGGGGATAGTTACGGTAAAGTGAATGAGTTGAAGAAAATCCCGAAGAAGGGGCACAAGAAAGAAACTAAATGTGGGTGTCTCAGTTATTTTCTCTTGTTGCTGAGACAAAATACCCAACCCCAAAATTAAGGAAGGAAAGGTTTATTTAGCTCATTGTCTGTGAAGGTTTCAATCCATATTCACTTGGCTCCAAGGCAGAGTGGCACATGGTAGAAGGCAACAGTTTATGCAAGGGAGAGCTAGGAGCAAGCAAGGAGCAAGGGAGAGCAAGCCTCTTTCCTCCCTTATCTTGTATACAGGCTACCAGGGCAGGTGTAGCACTCACACCCATAATCCCAGCACTGGACCATGAGTCAATCACAAACTCTAGAAGCCAGCCCCATGACTGCATGAAGCTTGGGGGAACATCTAGACACAAACCATAACATTTCACCCCTGAGCCCCCAAAGACTCATGTACATTCCTTTATGCAAAAGGCTTTTTAGTCCATCTCTAAGAGTTGCCAAAATCCTAACAGTTTCAGCATTGCTGAAAAGTCCAAGTCCTAAGTGTCCTCTGAGATACAAGGCAAACTCTTAGCTGTGAGCCCCTGTACAAATGAAAAGTTAAACACTTCCAACATTCAATGGTGCAAGATAAACAGTACAATTCCAAAATGTACAAACGGGGATACAAAGCATTGAGACAAAAGCAAGTCCAAAATCCAGCAGGGCAAACATTAAGTCCTGTAGTTCCATGTGGAGCACCTGAGGCAATCTGTGGCACATTGTGAGCTCCATGTGGCTCCACCTCTATGGCACTTCTGGTAGTTGTGGCCCCTATGGCTTCTCTCTTGGGCCTGTTCTACTCCCTCCTTGCAGTTTTCCTCAGACAATCCACATGCCTGGCTTCTCCAAACTTCTGGGGTCTCCACTGCACCTTTGACTTCACCCTCATACCTTCCCATACTGTCCCCTCAGGGGCACACTGCCTGGTCTCCCAGGCCTTCTGAAATCTGGGTGGAAGCCTTCTTAACCTCAGAACTTTTGCATTCCGCATGCACCTAAAACCAGTGCCATGTGGATGCTACCGAAGTCTACCACCAGCTGGAGCAGTAGCCAGGCTTTCTTCTCTCTTGGCTGTAGGGACTGAGTGCCTGAATTGCTGAGCACGCTGAACCTGATTCTGAGGAACAAATTATCTGTGCTGTCACCATTCTGGAACCTGGTCTGGCCACCACCATTTTGGAACATGGTGCTCTGCAGCTTTCTCCTCAAAGCAAAATCCTTCACCTTTGAAGTTTTGAGGCTGTAAAAGGTGGAGACTTGCTGCTTCTTATGATGTCCTCAGGCCATCTTTTCTATTCTCCTGTTCCTTTTCAGCAATCAAGATCTGCTCAGCTATATCTTTACAGTCCATAGTTTTACTGGAGCTTCCTTTCTGGCCAAACTCACAACATTTTAAATCATCTTGATGGGCTCTTTGGTCTTGATTCACAACATAAATCTGGCTAAAAGCCCCAACAATAGCCATACCACTCTCTCAACATTTGACTGCCTTAAAATTTCTTCTGCCAGATTAGTTAGTCTGCTGCCTTTAACCTCAGTCTCAGGCAAAGTCTCTGGACA
>NW_004955421.1:28260839-28265976 GCF_000276665.1 Chinchilla lanigera
AGTTGGGAAAATTGGTAGGATTTGCCTGATGGAGCCCTTCGATGTCAGGATGCTGGTCTTCCATGATGGTGATGATGCTATTGACAATAAGCAGAGAATGCAGATGGTGCTGGGTGTTTCCCCAAGAGCTTTGTGTCTTGACTCTTTCATGCCTCAACAATCCTGGCAATAGGTTCCCCTTTACTTAGAGAGGTGCTAACAATGCATATCGCAGTCAGGAGCTCAGCCCTTGCTCTGGACCTTCCACCCTTCTGATGCTACACGTGCATGAATCATCATCCTTCCTTGGCTGTGTTGATGTAGCACTTTTTAAAATTTTTCTTTCTCCTCTTTAGCTGTCTTTATTGTTCTCCTTTGCTTGTTTCTCTTTTTAATGTACAACTGGGAGTAAGTGTGCAATCTCAGGCACTCTCAAAAGTGTCTCTAGATCATGTATTAGTCAGCTTTTTGTAACTGTAACAAATACCTGAGGAAAATAACTGAGAGGAAGAAGGATTTATGTTGATTCATGCTTTCAGATGCTTCAGTCTGTGGTCAGTTAGTTGCATTGCTCTAGGCCTGTGGTAAGGTGAAGCAATATGGCAAAAGGTACAACAGAGAAAAACTGCTCTTCTCATGGCAGCCAGGAAACAAGGAAGGAAAGAGCCAGAGAGGAGGAAGGGGCTGTAGACATCCACAGTCCCTTAGGTCATAGCTCACGACCCACACTCCCTTCAGTGAATTTCCACTCTGTCCCCACACCCCCCCTCCCGTAATGCTACCAAATTACGATCCATCAATGGATTCATCCACTTCACGATCCAATTACCTCTGCACACTGCTGCCCTGGGGTCCATGCCTCCTAACCATGATCCAAACCTCAACAGGTGTCTGAGAGCTAATATCACCCCGCAGCTCCAAGTGGGTGGTTTTAAAACCAGTTTCAGGCTCTGACTTCTCATTGAGTTTTATTTCTGAATCTTCTACACTGGGCTGAACATTTTGTTCTGTGATTCATGGTCATTTTCCCAGAGACTCATCGAACTGCCCCTGTTTCTGTCACTTGCAGCAAAATCTTCCCACTCTCAGACGTTAAATTTATTTCAGATTTGTGCTTTTCTTCATTCTTCAATTCCAGAGAATTACCTCATTCTGCCATTTCCGGAATTTCATTCTTTTTGTAATATGGTATATTTTATAGTCCCTTTCATGAAGTTCAGATTTGAAAATTTAGAGAACATTATGCTTTACCTTTTAGTACATTTGTTCCTTTTTGGCAAACATGTGGAGTTTAATATAATATAGAAATCTTAATCTCTCTTCGTGTGTGTGTGTGTGTGTGTGTGTGTGTGTGTGTACATGTACATATAAGGTGATGGTTTAAAAAAATCAATGTGTTAACCAGTGTTCTTTTTTAAATGTCCTAAATAAGTTTTCTTGAGAGAAATATATCCGGAGAGTCAATACTTCAAAGAAGTTCTTTTCTTCACACTAAAAGAAGTGATATGTGAAGTATTTACTTTTCTAATAAAGCAGGCATAATTGGTATTCAGTGCTGTCTCACCAATCTGTAAATATGTTTAAAAGTGAGGATAGGGTAGAGATCATTAAAAGTACTATTATTTAAATTTTTTGCTTTGTAGCTTAAATATATGGGTTTTCAAGGCTGTGGTGGATTGACAACTGCTGGTCAGCTTGTAACATCCAGCTGAAAAGAACCAGTGTGGTACTGGTTGTGGGAGGCCCACCTGAGGCTTGTTACCAGTGGTGTAAGAGGCAGAATGGAAAAGAAGAAGAGGAGCTGTTGGGAGGCTGTTGGTTCCCCTGCGGCTGTTGGATCTCCTGGAAGAACTTGTCATACAGGCTTTCCTGATATGAACTCGGCTGTTCTCACGGTTGAAGGAGCATGGGACCTTGTTGTTGCTGGGAATGGCTACAGTTCACTTTGAGGGAGCTCTGGTCCTCACTTTCAGCACTGCTTCCTGGCTCTGGAGGGGAAGATGGTCCACTGCTCAGTCTCCTGGAGAAGCTTGTTGCACTGGCTTTCCTGATGTGAACTTGGCTATTCTCACCATTGGAGGAGCTCGGGACCTCGTCACTGAGGATGACTGTGATACTTTTTGCGGGTGCTCTGATTCTTTTTTTAAATTTTATTTTTAAGATAAAAAAACCAAAACATATTAACAGACATGCAGGCATAAATGAAACAACATAAACACAATAAAAACAATGCACAATTTCAGAAAAGGTGATAAGAAATTAACAATGGTTGTTGTATTACATACTGTTATCTTCATGTTGGTTACTCAGATAAACAAATATAGACATGTAAGAATGCTCAAACAATTAAATATCAACTGTTCCTTTTAAGAAAACAATTGAAATTAGTAGAACAATGATCCCAGCCATCTTGTGTATACATATACATATTTTTCTCTTCCTTCTTTATTTTCTCCTTTCCCTCACCCAGTCATTCTTTCCTTTTGAGCAGTTTCTTTCCCTTTCACACTATCTATTGTACCTTTTAGATTTCATTTACTCTTTCAGGTTCTTATACTAGGGAGACAATGCAATGTTTACACATGTGAGTTTTATTTATTTCACTTATGAGTATGGTCTCTACTGGCATTCATTTACCTATAAAAGCCTTGAGTTTATCTTTTTTTTATAGATGAGTAATACTCCATTGTATAAAAATACTACATATTTTTTATCCATTCCTCAGTTGATGGACATTTGGGTTGTTTCCAAGATTTAGCTATTACAAATTGCACTGCTATAAACATGGGTGCACATACATAACTGTGGTATGATGTTTTTAGTTCTTCTGGAAAAATACCCAGGATGGGCATAGCTGGGTTGAATGGGGCCTCTAATCCTAGTTTCCTGAGGAATCTCCAGACTGATTTTCCACAGTGGTTGCACCAATCTACACTCCTACCAAGAGTAGAGAAGGGTTCCTTTTTCTCCACAGCCCCTCCAGCATTTGTTATTGGTTGATTTCTTGAAGATAGCCATTCTCTCTGGAGTGAGATGGAATCTCAGTGTGACTAATGATGTTGAACATTTTTTCATGTATCTATTTTCCATTTGTATTTCTTTATTTGAGAAATGTGTATTCATCACAGGTGCCCATTTTTGGATTGAGTCTTTAAATTTTGGGAGTTTGATTTTTTTGAGTTCTTTGTATGTTCTAGACAGGAGTCCTTTGTGCAAGGGATAGTTGGCTAAAATTTTTTCCTAGTGTGTGGGTTTTCTTTTTACTCTGCTGGTGATTTCTTTAGATGTGCAAAAACTTTTCAATAAGGTGAGATCCCAGTTGTTGACTCTTTGAAGAATTTCTCACGCAGTTTGGTTTTCGTTCATCAACTCTCTGCCTACCCCTGTCTGGAGCTCTGGTTCTTACTTTGAGTGTTGCTTCCTGGCTCCAGAGCAGATCTGTGCTGGCACAGAGCCTTCTTCCTGCTGGCACAGAGTTTCTAGCTTCCATCACTGACCCTTGGGTCTTCCCAGTGCAGATCTTTGAAACAAGCTTGTATGGAATATTGTCATGGGCTCTTGGCCTTCAGCTGGACTTGTGGGAGGCATTGTCAGAGTTCTAGGTCTTCAACTGGACTCATGCAAGACTGTCATTGGATCCTGGATCTCAGCTGGATTCTTTAGGTGTTTAGTGTGTGGAGAGATTTCCTGTACTCTTTTTAACTTGAATATTTGGGTGACTATTATACAATAATCCTATAAATTATGTGTCCTGTATTGTTTTCCTTGTAAACGCTGACTACAACAAAGGCCTTGCTCTCTGACATTATTTTGTGAATCAGTCCAGTATTCAGATCTGGTTTTCACCTATGTTTGCAGAGGTCCTCAGGGTCCTTCACCTCCAGTGGGGAGCTTCCTGATCAAGGTATCTTGAGGATGTTTGTCCATGGAGGCCGAACTCAGAACACAAAGTTTTGCCCCACAATGTGGCATCTGTTTGAAGTTTTCCTGCCAACCTCTTTTGCTCTGCCATATGCTTTTAGGAAAAGGTGACATCCCGACCATATTCTTCAATTTTTTCAGGTATTTTATTTCATTTCCAGTTTAAGATGATCAGGTTTTTTGGCAGTGCTACAGACTGAACCTGGAATTTGCATGCTAGGTGAGCTTCTTACCACAGAGCTGTATCCTCCCTTCTTGCAGTCCGGGGACCTTTCAATGAAGTACATCCACAGACTTTTTCAAAATTTTTTGAGACAGAGTCTTAGTAAGTGAGCAGGCTGGGTTTGAATTTGCCATCTTCTGGCCTCAGCCTTCCATGATAGCCCGTTTTTTCATATACATTCAAAGCATATTTATAATGATTTCTCTCTTATGAAAAATATATTTTTTCCCATGTAAGAATACTTTGGATACCTGCATGCATGCATAGTCATACATGCACACACACACACACACACACATATATATATATATATTTTTTTTTTTTTTCCTGGTTTCACCTGCCAAAGACTTTTCTAGGACTGTTGTGGAGATGGTATTGAAGAGAAGATAAAATAGTATCTTTAGCTGCATTTGATGTCCTGAATCAATGCAAAACATTTATGGCAATTTCTTTCAAGGGGACTGTTCTCATCCACTGCATCAGGCACCGTGTGACTTTCGGCTCTTCCCCAAAGTCAGAATGACCACAAAACCTCAGTGTTTTGAATTGACTCAAGACACTGAAGTTGGCAACAGTGTGACTAATGGCGCTCATGAAGGAGCCCTCTCGGAGCTGCCCCAGGAAGTGTCGGGAGTGATGAATGTGTTTGAGGTGCACGGAGGCTTCTGTAGTTAATGGTAGTTTATCCTTTACCGTAACAAGATCAAAAATTAGACATTCACAATGTTTTCTTTTTTATTTAAAGGAGAAAAAAAAAAACCAAAATTTCAAAACACGATGATAGGGAGGAGAACAACGGTTCATACATTGCATGTTATCTTTAAATTAGGTACTCAGAGTACAAGATATCAGCATTTAATTGTCCAAACAATATTAGCACAAACTTTTCTTTTCAATGAACTAAGAGAGATTAGTAGTGTAACTGCCTTAACTATCTTTTATATATAAATATTTTTTCATTTTGCTTTTCCCGTCCTTCTTTTCTCCATTCTTCCATCCCAGTTTCTCTTTCCT
>NW_004955421.1:28268955-28287913 GCF_000276665.1 Chinchilla lanigera
TGGGCTTTCCTTTATAGGTGATTTGTTTCTTTTCCCTAACAGTTTTTAAGATTGTATTCTTGTGCTGAGTTTCTGGAATCTTGAACATGACATGCCAGGCTGTAGATTTGTTTTGAACATGGGTAATTGGAGTTCTACATGTCTCACTTACTTGTGTGTCAAGTTCTTTTTCCCTACCAGGGAAGTTTTCTGCCATGAAGTCTGTGAACAGTATTTTTAAATATTATTTGTGCTATCTCCTGCTTTTTCATTAACTCCAATCAATCTTAAATTATTCTTCTTTGTCTCATCTAGCAGCTTCTGGGTTGATTCTTCATGATCCCTTGTTATTTTTAAGAAATCTTTCTTTTCATGATTGCTAGCTGCAGGTGTGTCTTCTATATCTGAGATTCTGTCTTCACATTGGCTTAATCTGCTGTGAGTACTTTCAATGGAATTTTTATCCTCCTGTATATCTGTTTGAATCTCCCTTATGGATTCTATTTCTTTCCTATGTTGAGCATTCATAGCTTCCATAATTTTCTTAAACTCCTCTATTTTTTGTTGGTATCTGCTCTTGAGTCACTAAGCATGGTTTTCATTGTAGACACCATCTCTGCAGTTATCTGAGAAATTATTTCTGATTTGATTTTTTCTAGAGCCTCATTCAATTACTTTGTTGTTACCACTTCAGAGAGGCCAGGTGGGTGGCTTTTGGATTGTCCCAGCTCATTGCACCCTGGGTTCATCTTTGGTGAACTGGATGTCTGGGGCTGTATCTTGTTTAAGTGACTTCTCATTTTCATTTCTTTAGTTTTATTCCTGGAGAGATGTTTGTAAATTGTCAATGGTGGGTTGCTTTATTGCTAGTGTTTTGCTTTATTGCTAGAACCCTTAGCAACTGACTACACCTCTGAGTTATATGCCAGGTGTAGCTGGATTTTGGGTTTTGAGTCTGCTGCAAGAGCCTACCTCTTCAATTTGTTGGGGATGAGAAGTTGCTGCCTTTTTGGCCCATTCCCTGGCTCTTTGGCACTGTACCATAGTATTTTCTGTGACTCTTAGTCAATCTCAATCTTGGAATACCAGGAAGAACAGATGTTTGGAATAATTATGTCACTTTTGGCTATACTGGTACCAGTGACAATAGCATAGAACACAACCTAAAAAATGACAAACTGAGGTGACTGTTAATTTGCCACCTTTAACTACATGCACTAGATTTGTGGTTATATAATATAATCTAAAACAAATCAGAAAATTGTATGCAGTATACAAGTCCTTAATATTTCAATTTTGCCCTCAGGGGTTAAAATTTAAAATGGTTTAGGGAAAAAATAGAGAACAGAACAGAAAAGCAACCACAAAGAGGCTAGAAACCTTGTTCACATGCACATAAAAACAAGATCAGACAATGATGGGGATAAAAGAAAAACAAAACTACAATAAACAACAAAAAATGAGAGAGAAGGAAAAAAAAAGTCCACTTCCAGGTTTGTCTGTGCTGTCACTAGGAGACAAGGTGTGGAGACAGAGTCTCAATCTGTGTTGATTTATCCCAGCAAGCCAGCAGTGGCTTTGTGGTGGGGGGGTAGTGAATACTCTCAGTAGGGCTACACCTTCTGGCAGCTTGCAGCCCTCAGGGTACATTCTGAGGGCCTGAGCCTCACCAGGGCCACTAGATGGAGCTGGCAGCAGTTCTGAGTTCTGAGCTCAACCAGTCCCACTGTAAAATGGTTCCTGGACAATGGCTCTCTAGCATGGGCTGACTGAGCCCTCAGCACTCACTGCCAGCCTGCGCAGACCTTCACACCCACTGCTCCCCTTCACCGCTGCAGGCCTCTGTGGTCGCCAACACTTGCTCTGTGTCCACAGGTCTGAATCGCTTCTTTGCGCAGTGAGTCCTGCCTCAGGGAGAAGGTGCTGCCAGCTGTCTGCTTCTTCTTCATTGACGTTTCTCTCTTCACGCTGTCAGTGGGCTTCAGTTCATGCTTTGGATCCTTCCTGGGTGCAGGGGACCCCTTCCCTCCTGGTCTTCCCCATGCTGCTATGTTCCAGCGTCTGAAAGGCTACTCTCAGAGAGGCTCTTTCTCTGCTGCTTACTGCTCTGCCATCTTGCAGCAACCCCCACAATATCTTCTGATCTTACCTGGTGTATATTAAACAAATCAAGCTTGCCTTTAAACTGTAATTTTAAATTCATTTATCTTCTAGCAAAGAGACTGTCTTTGGCCTTGAGTTTGCTCTTTTGTTAGGTAGAGGGATTTCATTAAGCCTCGGTATCCTGTTTGTTATCAGAAGCAAATCAAATCTAGTATTTGCCTAACCTCAGAGTCAGAAAAATGCAAAGAGCTGGGTAAATGGCAGCTGGGAGCATGAGAGCAAAGTGCCCACTGAGCTCTGTCTCACATCACCCTATGAATCTTGCCATGTTCTGGCTAGTGCTGGTCTTTGCTTCTTCATCTGCATTCAGTGCTCCAGGAGAAATCTTTATGTACTGAGGAAAGGTCATCTGTGCAGCCCTAAGGAGGTTTCTGAATGCAGTGGGTGGTCAGGGGGCTGCTGGATTTCACAATGTGTGTTTAAGGCTTCACAGGGCCCTGGCGGTCAGGAACAGTGTGCTGGGACAGGGTACACTCTGTGCTGTAATTCCTGCCAAGTTGCTATGGCGCCCAGCCAATATGGCGCTGGCCACTCGAGGTCATGTGCTAAGCCCCACCCCTCTTCCTCTGAGTCCAATTATGACTTCCTACTTCCCTTTTTGTAACACTCTGTTTCCTTTTCCCATGCTCCTGCCCAATCCTGGTCTGCCATGTCAGGTGGTCTGCCTCCTAAACCCCACCTCCAGCCTGGGGCTATTTAACCTTTGACCCCACAACAGGCCCTCAGAAGTTCCCTCTCTCTCTTTTTCTCTCTCTCTCTCTCTCTTTCCTTGCGGTCTTCTCCACACCCACAATAAAGGCATTTTATTCTGTTTTACTTCTCTCCCTGCTGGGAAAACCTATCACACCCCTTCCATGCTGTTGCGGGAAATCCGTCCCTGCCCATTTTCACCTGGCTGAGAAGGGAAGCCTGGGACTGGCCCTGAATAACAGAAAAGGTGTGGGATAAGAGTGAAACAATGACACCCAGCAATTCCAGTGGAGAGGCTGTGGGTGGCATGGGAAAGACACCTACAGCTGAGGCCACTCCTTAAAGAGGTTGTGGGCCCCTGCCCACCGTGGGAGCTCCTGAGGAGCCCCATTTCTGCCTGGGTGGGTTTGTCTTCTTTGCTCCTTGCTCTGACATGCTGCAGTAGGCTGTGAGAATGTCACTCCAATCATAGTCATTTAGATGAACTACTTAAGATTGATGCCTAATTAGCATGCAGCACAGTGACAATTATGTATATCATCAAACATGTGTCAGAGAATCTTTGTTGCTCATTTTATCTGATTAAGATGCTAAATGCTAGTCACAAATGCTCAGTTTTCCCAGTTTGTTGTCCCCGTAGGATGGTGCCTTCCACACTTGCATTTTCTGTGTCCCTGAGTGACCACATGGGGTCTTTGCTAGATGGCGACTTTAACTGCTTTCTGTGGGGTCCTTCTCTGATACTTCTGTTAACCTTTGCTTTGGTCTATTATTTACCAATCCTTAGGTAACTGCAAGCCACTCTGATGGTCCTGGGGACCGAGATAGGAAGCCCTTCTTTTCTGCTTCTCAGCACTTTATAATTGTTCAATGTGCAGCATATACAGGCATCAATTTGTCAGAATAAGCAAAGCATCATGCAGGATGCTATGTAGCCAGGGACCACAAAGAATGCAAGTATCTTAGGTGCGGTGGGCAGTATGGTCTACCTGACCTAGGCAGTTTTCATAGCTTTAAAGGAAGTCTTTAAAATATCACAGTAAGAAACATAAATTAAAAAATCAAATGAGAGATTTTGAGCCCACATATGCATTAAATACATGCTAGTCTCCAGTGACCTTCAGCATGATTATGTGTCCTGTCATACATGATAAATATTTAAGTTTGTAATATTTAATTCCAGTGCCATTTTCATGACCCTGGTGAGGTGGACTGACAACTGGTGGGCAACTTGTAACACCCAACTGAACTGAGCCAGCATGGCTCTGGGTGTGGGAGGCCCACCTGGGGATTGTTGCCAACAAAATAAAAAGGAGAACTGGAGAAGAAGAGGTGCTGTTGTGGGGCTGTTGGTTCTCCTGAAGGAGTTTGTTATGCTGGCTTTCTTGATATGAAGTCAACTGTTCTCATTGTTGAAGGAGCTCAAAGCCTTGTTGTCACTGAGAATGGTTCACTTTTGGGGAGTGGTTCACTTTGGGGAAGCTCTGGCCTTTACTCTGAGCACTGCTTCCTGGCTCTGGAGGGGAAGATGGTGCACTGCTCCGTCTCCTGGAGAAACTTGTGTGCTGGCTTTCCTGATCTGAGCTTGGCTCTTCTCCTCATCAGATGAGTCAGGACCTTGTTGCTGCTGAGGATGGCTGTGGTACTTTTCAGGGGAGCTCTGGTTCTTACTTTGAGCATTGCTTCCTGGTTCCAGTGAAGATCCCTCAGGCTGCTGGTACAGATCCTTCATCCTGCTGCACAGACTTTCTAGCTTCCACCACTGACCTGGGGGCTTTCTTAGTGCAGATCCTTGAAACAGGCTTGCATGTGACATTGTTGTGGACTCTAGGCCTCCAGTTGGACATGTAGAGAGCATTGTTATGGGCTCTAGGTCTTCAGCTGGACTCATGCAGGGCATTGCCATGGGATCCAGGCCCTCAGCTGGATTCTTTAGGTGTTTAGTGTGTGGACAGATTTCCTGCACGCTTTTTTTTTTTTTTTTTTTTTTTTTTTGTCTTTTTGAGGCAGGGTCTCATTATGCAGTTCAGGCTGGCCTTGAGCTCACTTTGTAGCCCAGGCTGGTCTTGAACTCACAACAATCCTCCTGCCCCAGCCTCCTGAGTGCTGGGATTACAGGCATGCACTACCACACCCAGCCTCCTGTACTCTTTTTAACTTGACTCTTTGGGTGACTATTAAAAAATAATTGTATAAATTATGGGTCCTGTATTAAATTATTTACCCTGTAAACTGTGACTACAACACCCAGTGCAGTCTGGAAGATAATCTTGTTTTGGACAGAAGCCACCATGGGGACAAAGAGCAGATAATGCTTCTGTGTCTTAACTCAGTACCTGTTATCTTTTAAAATTATGGTACGTATTCTCTACCCAGTCTCTCTCCTGAGCAATCTTATGGACCTCAAAAGTCAGATGTGTCATCAAATCCAGGATTCCTTCACCACAGGCTCTCCAAGGACAGTGTATGAGAACATAAGACTGTTGGGATCATCAGAGGAACAGAAGACAAACTCCAGGGTCTTAACTAATACTCATTAAAAACATGATTTGTATTTTCTTCTGAAGCACTTAGAGACCTAAAAGCTGTTTTTGCTACAACACAACAAAACAGAGCAAACAAAACAAAACAAAACAAACTTTTCACTTGGGTTTACAGACCCCCAGTGGGTAACTAAATTCAGGGTAAAGCGTGGCATCTCTGCCTTCATTTTGTGTCTGCCTCCTTTATTACCTCAGAGTTTGGGGTCAGGTTCCCGCTCAGCTCTGCAGGTGAGCAAGTTAGTCATTTAGCGGGTGTGGTAATGCAGGCTGCTGTGTGTCAACCCTAGATTTACCTGACTTGCCTCATCCTCCTTCAAGAGCGGACATCGAGGAAAGAGACAGAGACTCTAAAGTAGAAGGTTGTACACCCTGAAACGGCTGCCGGAAAGTCTCTGGTCATTGTAGGTCATTGCACTAAACCTACCGTTACCTTGGATTCCAACGGAGCCTCAAAACAGAGACCCCCTCAAGAAAGAGCAATCGTTGTCCTGAAAACTGGATTGCCCTTGGGCCGTAAGGACTTTTCCTGAAGCTGTGAAACAAGAACTGAGGTGACGACCAACCAGACATTAGCCCGCTTAAGCAATCCCTGGTCCCTAAGTCTGGTCCCCTGTCTTGTGAGTGGGCCAGCCCAGTCTTTTCCCTCAGAGCTCGCCTCCTTCATCTTCTCTTCAAGCTAAAGTCCTTTCCTCATTTTCTCTTACTTTCCAGTTAAAGGTTTTGCCTGTAAAATCTTGCTGTCCCTTCAGTTTTAATTTCCATGACCACCGAAGCAAGGACGCGTGCTAGCCCGTGGCGTTCTCTCACCAACTTGATTTGTGGAGGGTGTGCGTCTGTGTGTGTCTGTGTGTGGGCCAATGGGTGCTTTACACCTTTCCATTCCAAGCTTTTCGAAGGTAATTCAATTGAAAAGGAACTCAGCTATTTTGGTGATAACTGCAGCTCAGGTCTTTTCCTACCGTTGTTCGAAGGTCATGGTTTAAGCAGTGGGGCTCATCAATTCTGCCTCTCAGGCAAAAATCTTGCATACAGCCTGCTGCACGCAGGACCCCAATTACTCGTAGGACTCAGTCTCTTGTTTGCACGGCTGCTGGTTTTCTGTCCTCTCTAGGGCTCCCTCGGTCCCTCTGCATCTCAGTTTTCAAGACGGGTTATTTTGCTGGGAAGAGGCACTTGCAATCGGTAGTTGAGACAAATGATTTCCCCTTTTCCTCAGCAGTACCATTTTATACTTCTTGCCTAATATTAATGATACCAGTGCAAATCAAATCCTTCAGGCCGGCAAAGCCAGGGCTGCTGGTTAAGCACATACAGTCGTGGGCAGGGAGCTGAGATGGGTTCATCAGGCTACAGTGTGACTGTGTTCTTCTGTCCCTCGCAGGACAGGAAGCTCAGTATTTAGCACATAGAAGGACACTGACTTGTGTATTTTTAATGAATAAGTGAATAAATACATAAATGAAATAATAAATATAGGAATAAATGGTCTTTCATTTGAAAATTACATTTATCAATAATAGTCATATGTATTGATGAGATTCCCTAGAATGTTTTGGGGTAAGCTGTGTCTTCCAGCATTCTTATGTTGAAGTCCCAACCATCAGGACCTCAGAATCTGGGATAGGACCTTTAAGTAGATGACTATTTTATTTTATTTATTTATTTTTAATTTTAGAGAGGAAAATAAAAGATAAACATAACAGTGAAACCGAAGTTTCAAATAGGTTAGTAGAACAGTTAGAATAGTTGATACACTGCATATTGTCTTCACAGCAGTTGTTCAGAGGGCCAGCGATTTAGCTCAGCGGCACAGCACCTGCCTGGTAAGTGTGATGTCCGGAGTTTGGTTCCCAGTACATAAAAACAAAACACAGTTAACTTCTGTTTGTGATCTCATCTGCCAAGGAGTTGGCTCAGTGGTACAGCACCTGCCTGGATGACATTGTATCTGTTAGGGCAGACTCTGATCCCAGGAAGGCTGTTGTCCTTCCACGGAGAGGGGAGGACACACTCCGAGGCACCAGGCTGTCCCGACAGAGGTGGGACTGTGAGGACACAGGGAAGATGGCTGAGTAAACCAGGAGAGAAGTCTCAGGGGAAATGAACCCCCTGGCTCCTTAATCTTGGCCCTAATCAGGCCTCTAGAACTAGGAGAGTCAATGTCACTCATTCACAGATTACAGAGATAGCATACTCTTCCTAGCATTGAGAGAACAGTTTTCATCTTAGGACCTTGGTAAGCATGCATTTTTCCTGTTTATAAAATTATTTCTTTAAATTTTTGAAATTTAAGTTTTTAACTAAGTAAGTTTAAATGCTGGTAACTCCGTGGTAGCTTTATTCAGGAAATAGTGAACCCTTTATATTTCCATTCTGTTTTCAAATTCTAGAATATCTTCTGCATTTATATGCATAGCATTTCTATTATATTTGTGCTGTCTTTCTTGTTCAGGAACTGCTTCAGTTTGAGGTTTGATTTTTGCTGCTTCTGTGTCTTCTATTTTTAAATATATCCTGGGTATTTGTATATATTTCTTAAAGTAGTTTGTACTGATTCAGTATATCTGAATAAATCTCTGAATTAAATATCTCTGCTGTTTTTCAAGCAAGGAAAATGGTTGTAACTTATTTACTAGTTCCCATAGGGTAATAGTAACTTCAAATCATAATATTTTTGGTATCCTAGATGCTTAATTCAGTAATGCTGTTCTGAGTTTTCTGAATCATGTTCTTTTGTAATGGCTGAGATTTTAGTTTATAGAACAGTACTACTGTAGTTTTTCTTTTACAGCTTTAAGGTATTTCTCTTCCCAGGTAGATTAAAAGCTCTTGGACAGGGGAACCATTGACTTTATTCTTCTACAGGGTCTATCTTGTGTGATTTCCAGGTTTGAGCTTTGAACTCTCACTTTATCATTCTCTGTCTGATATTGGACGTGTTTCTAAACCTATCACCACCTCAGTTTCATCTTGTGAAAATGGAGATAAACTAAAACTAAATCACTGTTTCTTTTGAGGACAAAAGGAAGTAACCTATGTGAAGCATGTAAGTCAAGAGTGCAGTTTGTATTCAACCCTCAGTGCATGTTAAGATTAATTAAGCAAATCACTAAAAATCCAATTGGTTATTGTTAGCTTATATGCAGGAAGTGTCTGTGCATTTGGGCTGCTATAACAAAATACTACAAACCAAAGAGCTTATAAATAACAGAAATTTATTTCTAACACTTCTGGAGGCTGGAAGCCCAAAGATCTATAGGCCTGAAAATTCCATATCTGGAGAGGGCCTATTCCAGGTTCATATGAATGTGATAAAAAAATATAGTGTGTTTACAAAAAATTTGTTACAGTAAAAGACACATGGTCATTCCTTCCTTTTAAAACCCTTCCTCTCACTTTGTGCGGATTTCTTCCACAATTCTCTGCACTGTGTGCGGCAGTTGTGAAGCGCTCTTTCACCAGTACCTTTAGTGGTGCTGTTGTGGCTGCCTCTGTGCCCTGATTGAATTCAAAATGTTCACCTTTCACCGTCATTTTGACTTTGGAGAAGAGCCAGAAGTCACATGAGGCTAGGTTGAGATAAAGTACAGGAGGACACTGTGATGTCTTTATGATCTTGCCTTCCTGGTGGACGCAAAATTCACTGTAATTTTGGTCAAAACTTATAAAGACAAGCACAAAAGAAGACTTCTCAAACTGCTTCATAAAGTGGCAAAAGTGATATAATAAATATGTTTGAAGCAGGGGGAGTATTTTGAGAAGGATTAATGGCAAGGTGTCTTTTGCTGTAATACATTCTCTTTAATTTAAACATTTGCGGTATTTCTGCAGTGGAAAGGGTGAGGCGGCTCTCTGGGAACCTTTCCGTAAATGCACTCATCTCACAGAGGAAGGCTGCATGCTCATGGCCTAATCGCCTCCCGAAGGCTGCCTCCTGGTGTTGTCACCTTGGGCATTAGGGTTCAACGTGTGAATCTGGGGACACACATTTAGTCTACAGCAGAAAGTGGCATGGTAAGTTGAGGAACTAAAATCAGACATATCCTCTTTTCAGTCATCTATCATTGCAGTCCATATAGATTTTTAAAAGTCAGGGTATTGTGTCTGAATTGTGATTTCTCTGAGCTGCGTCCTCTCTCAGGGTGGTTGGCCCCTGCAGCAGCTCTGCAAGGTCTGCTGCATCCCCCTGCTGAGAGGCTTCATCGTGGGTGAAGCACTTTGGCTATGTGCTGGTGTGGGGTCTGGTCACGCTCTTTGGGAGCCTCTTCGGGGCCAGGAACCAGTTCCATAGGGAGTGTAGTCAATACAGCAATCCTAACTTTTGACCAATGGCACTGTTGTTCTAGTGAGCCTGGCAGGTAGATACAGTCCTGTCTCAAGCTGAGAAGATTCAGAAGAATTCATACTAAGTTCCAGGTTAAGTCAGAAGAGAATTACCAGAGTTTCTAGAAATCTGAGTGAAAGCTATTCTAGTGTCTAGTTTCAAAAGAGTAAGACTCTTCAGAATAGGAGTTTCTGTCTACCGGTTGCCCTGGTGTACTTACACAAAACCTACCTTGGGTATAGAGGACAGGGGCAGGTTATGTAGTGGTAGGGAAGCTCTGGAATAAGAGGACCTTCTTTAGGACCTTATTCTAAGGAGGAGAAATTGTTGATGGGCTGGAGGCACAAGGCGGATACAGTGGCACCTGAAAGGGGCTGATGAGATTTGAGTTAGGGTGTTAGCCTGGATTCAGGGTTGTAAAGTGATCTTTTGTTCTTTTTGCTCTGTAGGTCATTGACTGACTTACCACCCCATCTCCCCTCCCCTCCCTCTGGTCCTTGTAATTACATTTAGGATATCTCAGAATTTTTCTCTTATCAAGCCAAAACCTTAAATTCCTACTTGCTCATTTCTACCCACAAATTCTTCCCTTTATCTCCTCCAGGGATTCTGAGGACTCTACCAACATGCTGCATTTTAAGGGCTAACAGATAGTACGAGTTTCCTTCACTCAAATTTATAACAAATGTAGCAAAAACATGGACATCTGACAGCAGAAATGGACAGGCCGCTTCTACTCTGTACAGGCTGGCTTGGGTTTGCATGTAGAGTGGGTGTCTGAATAAACAATCTCAATTTTGAGCTGCCTCTGCCATTCCCAAACTTCTATAGGGACGGAACTGACTCCAGGCTTATAGCGACTTGTCTGGAGACAGATCTGAAGCTTTGTCTTCAGAACAGGGAGATTAGAAAAATTGTACGGAATCTCAGTACAACTGAACAAGCTTACTTTCTTTTGTCAACCTTGGTTGCTATTAGACTACTTTTTCGGGAGAAAGTGGGAGGAAAGAGGTAGGGTGGGTTCCACCTGAATGCCTCTTGCAAAGGAACACGGGGCCAGAAGCTAGTGAGAATGAGGATTTTTAAACTGTCCACTTTATTTACATAGAAAGAGCTATGCATTTGACTTACATGCATAAGTAGATTATAGGATGAACTGCAATTTCCAAATCTATATGTTAAAAATTCCAGAGGGCTCTAATGAAGGCTAAAGATTTATTTATTTTTAAAGTGTATTTGCAGTGTATAATTAAACTTCATGCACTTAGAAGCTAGGGAAAAAAATGTGGTGGGTTTTGGAGCCACTTACTGGAAATTCTCAAGTGGCGTTAACGGAAAATATTATAAGAAATGGTCTTTTGGGCAACAGCTTCAGTCACTTGGGTTGGAGAAAATAGCTTAAGGGCTTCTTAGATCCATAAGGAGATGTGTAAACATAACTTATCATAATCGGAGTTAGTGCTTTCTCTTTGTCATCGCTGGTGCTTCCAAACTGTTGGAAAGCAGATGAACTTGACTACTAGACATTGCCCCTAAGACATTGCTTACGTTGTCAACAAGCTTAGGATGCTTTAAACATATCTGATGGCAGGTACAGATGTCAGTTTTAGCTCAGTTTTATTTCCTCTTAATTACGGGTCACAAGACATCTCTGAATTAGTTAGGTTTGAGCGTACTTAGACAAGGAGCAAGTCTCTGAAAGAACTGGGCCACTCTGATTGTAGGGGAAAATCTAACCAGACCAAACTTTGCCACTTAACAGTTTTATTTATCTTTAACTTAGCATATGTGTTACAGGGAGACTTGATAAAAATTGTTTCATTTGGCAAACTGAGGTAGAAAAGGAGGATAATTTTCTGTGTCATGCTTGTCCTGAGTAGAGAAAGGAAAGAAAAACTCAGATTTTCCATGGATGTAATCTGTGCTCATCTAATTATTTGGGGATCTTGCTCAACTCTCCAGTAACCATGGTGCATCCAGGGTGCCAAGTTCACCAAATCATCACCTTCCGTGGCAGTACCTCCCCCTGAAGACAGGTGATGGAGCTCAATTTTCTGTTAAAGAATATTTCCTGATTGATAAATATTAGATGAAATATATGCTATCATATGGAATAAGGTCAGTAAAACCTAGAGATCATTTGGATGTAATGAATACTCATTTTAGAGAGTTGAGAGGATAAAGAAAATTAAGGCCAACCTAGATTATATTCTAAAATGTGATTCATGAAATGGGCTCTGCAGCCAGGAAGGTGCTCTGTGGGCCCCACGTGGCACCTCTCTGTGGCAGGTCTTTGGGGGGTAGCCAAGGTTTCAGGAGAAGCCCACCCCAGGCTCGTCATGAACGTGCAGACCCGCCCGCACAGCGCCACACCCCTGACATGTCAGGGAAACATTCTTCTGCAGTGAGTGAAATCTCCTGGGAGGGCCATAAATCCTGTGCAACAAATTATACACTAACGGGTTCTTAGGGGAATTCAAATAAATCCTCACAACCGCTTAGCAGGTAATCTCCAGATCAGATTCCCATTTTTCTTAAGAGCAAAATAATATATGGCTTCTTATACTCTCTTGGTGAAATGCTATATATCAAAGATATGAATTTAGTCGAAATATTGATCTTAAGCAAAAGCGAAACTAAGAGAGAGTTGAATACATTTCACCATAAAAGAGAAGAGTGAGGGGAATGTGCATAAAATGTGCTTTATAAAGTGAAGTATCTTGGAGGAAAGGAACAGAAAAATCCAGAAGCCTGAATTCTTCTTGACAACATCAAGTTCAGAAAAAAGAAAAGCCTTGCAGAATTGGCTACACTGCCAAGGGCCTGAGGAGCAAGTTGTCATGGAGATTTGCCCTTCTAATTAAAGGACATAAGATAGATTGCAAAGAAGGGAAATATCTTAACGTTGTGTGAATCATTTTAAATGAGTTTTATTGCATTGCCAGTCGCATAGTGCAATAATATTGCCACCCCATGACCTGTCTTCAGGGGGAGGTACTGCCACGGAAGGTGATGATTTGGTGAATTTGGCACCCTGGATGCACCATGGTTACTGGAGAGTTGAGCAAGATCCCCAAATAATTAGATGAGCACAGATTACATCCATGGAAAATTTGAGTTTTTCTTTCCTTTCTCTATTCAGGACAAGCACAACATAGAAAATTATCTTCCTTTTCTTCCTCAGTTTGCCAAATGAAACGATGTTTTCATCAAGTCTCCTTGTAACGTCGATTAACCTCTGATGTCATAGGGTAAATACTTGTAGGAAAGTTCTTTTAACAGAAAATATCTCTAGTTTTTCTTAAAAGGGCTTTCCTAACATCGCTTATTATTCAATTATCTATATGTTGTCTTGAGTTTATGAGTGAGGGGGATTTCTCAGTGAAGCAAAGAAGACCTTAACAGGAATGCTGGGTTGTGACACTCACAGCAAACTCACCCAGTAGCGGGTGGCTATCGTTTTTATTTCTAACGTCTGAAGCACAACAGGAGATACTGCAGTTGCTGTTCATTGGCTTGAGTTGCCATATGTGACTTTTCAGATACCAACAGCCAAAGTCCCTGGTAAACCAAAGTGGCTTTTCCGAATAGGCTATTACTTATTTATTTGGGGGATTTATAAAAATGTGGCCATCATGTATCGCCCTTGGGCACATGAAAAATGCAAAAGTACAAAACATTAAGAAGCAGAAACAAACAGAAGCCAGACGTGTAGTTCCATTTCTCTCGACAGACAGAAACCACTTTTTTGATCAATACAATAAATTACAGAGAGGAATTGCTAAAAAATGCAAACAGGAATTTAATAGGACATAAAAGATTTAGTCGCCAAACAAATGCTTTGCTGCCGTCTTGCGTGTGCAGATGGGTATCGGGGGAGTTTGAACAAGTGATGAGGTTGACTTACAGATTCTGAGGTGAAGGCGTCTAAGTGCGAAGGCACGCAGACCGAGGACTACAAGGGAAATATCAGAGGCCTGTGCCCCACGGCAGTGAACTGCAGAACAGAGACTTCTCAAAGAAAGGGACTTGGCTCAGTGCATTGTCCTTACTTTTCTGTCTTAGGACCTTGAATCTCAAACCTAGTCTCTTCCCTGGCATGGCCATCCCTTGTCTACTTGCTGTTCTCAGAGGCAGTTTGTATCACTCCTGTTCTTTTAACTCCACGGCTACGCTGTTCCTGTCAGCTCTGTTCTGAAGACTTGAATGAGGATTTTGCTCCATTCCTTTTTCCCTGGGATATTAACCTCCAGCCCTGCTTGGTCTAGAGAACCTGTTTCTCTGATTTGCTGAGCACTTCAAGTGGCAGGTTCTCATGTTCTTCTTTTAAGTGTAACCATCCTGCTGTAAAGCCGGATTCCTCTGTTTTGCAAGCCTATAAAGAAGGTCAGAATCATGGACAGTTGCACACTCCAGGAGAGAGGAGTCAGCAGTGTGCGAAACTAAAAAGGAAGCGACAGAAAATTTCTCTGCTTTACTGAGAACACCTGGAAGTGTTGGAAAAGTACAGGGAATTTAGTGGCTAAGACCTAAATGGAAAAGAGAAGCTTTAAATGCTAGTTACACAAGTAGATTCTCTATTCACTACCAAGAAAAATTAATTTAACCAAAATATATAAAGCCATATAGGGTACTCATTTTTTTTTTTAAAGCTAAAGCTATATTTTAGGATGGTTTGAGCATCTCTTGAACGCTGGGTTGGTGTACCACAGTGATCCAGTGAGGCTGATCTCTTTGCTCTGGGAATAGGGCTGCTATTTACATGACCCAGTTCACTCAGACTCTCAGAGAAAGGAGCACAGGCCAGGTTTAAAAGGATGCTGTAAGTTTCAGGATGACCATTTGAGCCCGTTTTATCCTTTTTCTCCTAAAATGATCTTGAAATATAAGAAAAAACGTGCCAAATATCAAAAAGCCAGATGCTTTAAAAATATCAGCAGAATATGAGACAAGTGATTAAACAGCCCATGAGAAAAGTCAGGGACTACCAGTGAGGATGAGAAGGGGTCCACCGAGGCATTTAGTGAGAGGATTTTACTCAGAAAAATCCTTTCACCCCCCAAGCTCCAGAGCAGCAGGAAGGGGCGGCTGAATTCTGGACAGGAGGAAACCAGCTGCACGCAGCCACCGCCTTGTCCCTGTTTGTGGTTGATCACAGCAAGCACAGGGAAGCAAAACTGCAAAGCGATGCAATAACACGAAAGCTTTGCTGTGCAGTTCGGGCCTCACACTCACGACCACCCCTCCCTCAGCCTCCCGAGTGCTGGGTTCGGGTGTGGGCCCATGCCTGGCACCCTCTTTGATTTTTGACCAATGACTACAGCTCTGTCTTATGCTTCATTGTCAGGAGCTGAAGAAGTTTAGGACCCATTTTCAGGGAGGCAAGAATGCAGCTAAAGTTTCTGAAAAATTTACCAGGCCCTTGCACTTACAGTGATTGAAGTCCAGTCTGGATTTCATTCCGCATAGACATAGGTGAGGGCTTTCTTTCTGCGGGTTTCTAGTAAAGGGCAGTACCATTGGCCAAGGAAGAGGGAGACCATCTGTATGATTTGCCTGGTGCTGCGTAAATGGTTAAGAATAGGAGATGTACAAAGCATAGCAGGGAACTCTAAGAATATAACTTATAATGGATGCCCAATGAATGTTTGTTAAACAGTGGATACATGAACAAAAGAGGGTGCCTTTAAGGACTTGGTCTTCATGGACATGGGGGACAGCTGAAGCTCTGATTAGTGTGGGCTGTTACAAATTCTGAAGAGAAAGGCAAGGGCAGGTGAGAGGGCAGTTAACGGTAGAAAATCCCATCCTTGGGAGACATTGGCAAAGGACTTCTTTGTGGATGCACACAGCACAGGTGTGGAGGTACTGGTGAAAAGCAGGCGGGGATGGGAGCGCAATCCCCAGCTGGTTGTATTTCTCAGTCTGATGGTTGGGCTCTCAAGGAAGTAAAAGAAAATTGAGATGATGTGAGTGTTTCCTTTCTTCACGACCTAATACAAGTTAACATGACTTTTAAAAATTGACTGCATTTCTCAACTGAATAAAAGACATCTCCCCACAAAAGAGCAGAGAGAAACCATCAAATTTGTGGATATACATCTGATAAGAAAGAAGTCACTGTGAAGTCTTAGAGCCAGTGTTTCCCTTTAAGATTATACTTTGAAAACGTATGTATTAAACTATGTTGTATGTATTAAATTATTGCTATATGAATGATAGCTCTTATTTTATATCATTAGATGTCTACAAGTATAACTTATTAATAAACCTTTCTGATTTAAAATTACCTAGATTTTCTTTTGATTATCCATAACCTTATTTTGTGCAGCAAAATAAAAAGGCTTCTAAGGAGTATCTAAATATAAACCAACCAAGCAAAAACAAAGACAGTAAAGATAAGCAACCCTGTAAAGTTTGTATTCTCATCAAAATTTGGAATTCCGTTGAGGATAATATTGCTTCCGCTGTGTTAGTTACTGTCTGTGTCTGAGACAATACCTGAGACCCACAGTTTAGGGGAAGAGAGGGTTATTTCGGCTCAGCTTCAGAAGTCTCAGTCTTTGGATGGCTGGTGACATGGTTCAAGGGCCTGGTGGAGGAGAGCCGCTCATATTATGACAGTCAGGAAGCTGAGAGAGAAGGGAGCAGCCGGGGATCTGCTCCTCTACTCACACGCCAGCGACCCTCTCCTCTACCAGCCCCAGCTCCTAGCAGGAAGCCCCCTATGCTGCTCCCGCGGTTCAGTCACCCTCCGAAAGCCCCGCCTACGGGTGATGAGAGGCCTTCGGGAGACATCCTCCGGCTAAACCATAAAAGATATGAAACCTGTGATCTGAGTTAAAACTGTTGATTATTAACTGGAGAAAGAGGAAGTTGTGGTTTGGAGGAATGACCCCCAGAGCTAGAGGTCATAGATGAGGAAATGAAGATCGTGAGCAGAGTAGACTAAACATCAGAGCGCTCTTTTGAGGTATGGATGAGATAAGGACGAGTTGTGTTTAATCAGTGAAGCAGCTGAATTACTCTGAAAAGGATTTGTTAACTTTATGAATTTTATGAAAATGTAAATATAAAAGCAGTTAAAATTTATATTTGTTTTAATCTATATTTCATTCATGTAAACATATGTAAAATGTAAAAACCAATTACATGAAAATATAAGTTGTTAAAAAGAAAGAAACATGTTGTTGAGATATTGATGATGACCACCTTCATCAATAACTCAGATTATTCCGGTGGAATTTATAACCATGTTGGTGGGAAATAAGCAATATAACAAAAAATTTTGCACATAGAGGTGTTAATATTGTTGATCCAGAAAACAGAGTTTTAAACATAATTTACATATTTGTAGAATACAAATAAGTTTTATTAATTCAAAATAACTGGAGTAAAACAAAAAATAAAATGTATGGAAGACTTGAAAATTGCATCAGACAATAAAAATAGTATAGGAATTAAAAGTGAGACAATATTAAACAAAAAAAAAACTGAAGGACTGCCAAAATATACCAACTAAATTCATTTTTGTGATTGCAAAACACAATTCTCTCATGTTGAGTAGGAACAATGTTATTTACAAAGAGGTCAAAAGAAGATAGGACATAGCAAAGATAGAAATTAAGGGGATAGCAAAAATGCACTATGCACATATGAGTAAGTTAGTGCATAATTAAAAAAAGTCAAAAAATAGGCTCCAAGGCAGAGACAAAATGCATCATCTGCACTGAAGGTATAATATTTATGCATATTTGTGCACTAAATACAATAATGTCAGTAGGACTTCTTAGGAGAAAAACTTTAACCTATAATCATAATGGTAGTTTTCTTTTAATGACTCATCTAGAAAATAAGACATGTAAATTAAGAGTAGAAAACTTAGGTAATATGGTTATTCAGTGGATAGATGTAATACATTATACACCATAAAGAGAATACACTTCCCAAATGTTTTTTGAATATAAACAAATCTTAGATTTAAGGAAAACATGTATAAATTCTCCATAGTAGGACTTGTATGCAGAACACATCCTTTAGCTATAATAAAACTAGCAATTAAGAAAAAAACGAACTGATTTGGAAAACTTTGGAAAAATGTGCAAGTCCTGGTTCAATGAGAAAATAGCATTTGCAATTGTATACAAGATAGAAACAACTATAATAATATGTTTGGAACACATGCTACTCACAGAAGTTGTACTCCAAATAAAGCTTATTTTTAGAAATATTTTATTAAACTAGAAAGAATATGTGACAGTTATGCAAGCATAAGGGAACAGAATTTTTTTGTATGTGAAATAAAAAAAGGAGATAAGGCTAGGAGGAATGAATAAGCAAATATAAAATCAGGAACTAAGTTAAAAAAGAAAACGTCAGAGCTGAGAATTCTAGATAATCATTTTATTGGCAAGGAAGAACCCTTAATAGCTATTCAATCAGATTGTTTCATGGGATAATTCTTTTCTTCTCTTTAAAAAAAAATCAAAATAGTCTTACTCTTATAGAAAATTTTCATGTGAGCAACCTAAAGTTTTATACTTTCTGAGTTGAGGAAAATTTGCCCCCCAAAACAGGCTCAAAGTCTTATATATAAAATATACAAAAATGTATCCTACAAGAGAGGGCCTGGTCCTCTATGCCACTATGTAAATCAGGAAATCAGCACTAATATTACATCTCAGGGTCAGATCCTGTTCAAAATTTTCCCAGTTGCTCTGAGACTATCTTAGATGCTTATCTTCTGGAACACATGATTTCAAATTCAAATGACGTATTTCAAATGAGCCATGGATTCTTTAAGTGAGGAATTCTATTTAGAAACTAAGATCAGGACTATCAGTATGCTTTTGCTACAGAAACTGACAGAGTGTATGTATATATTCACATTATGTATATATTATCTGTGTGTATAAACACACACACATGTGCACCTACATTTCCATCTATGTTTATCTTTCTATCCATCATCTATTCTATAATCTATTATCTATCTATCTATGTATCATCTATCTATATCTATCATCTATCTAATCTATCATCTATTATCTATCTACCTATCATCTATCTATTATCTATCATCTATCTATCTATCTATCTATCTATCTATCTATCTATCATCTATGTATCGGTCCAACTATCTGTCATCTAATATCTAATTTATTTATAGAACCCATAGCCTATGTGGGGCTCACTGCCAGTCCCTCTACCCCACCCCACCCCATCCCATCCCACTCCATCCCACCCCACTCCACCCCAC
>NW_004955421.1:28288059-28299276 GCF_000276665.1 Chinchilla lanigera
CCATGTGGTTGTTTAGGCTTCAAAGCCCTTGCTTGGGCTATCTTATCTGAGATTGCTTTCTTCACTCCTCTCAGGCTGATACCCTATGCCTGGTGCTCCTATTCTGAGACACCTCACCCTTCTCACCAGCTGCATGCTCTGTTCATCCCATAGGGCTCTGACAACCACACTTGCTGTTCACCCTCTTCCTGTAATACTCTGTCACTTGTTTGGGTTCCCGTGCCTCACACCAATTCAATTCTGTGTTTGCATTCCCCTGACCTCTGCTGGGCTCAGGATCTGGAGTCTCGCTCTGATCACCCAATCCCCTTCCCTCCCCTTATAATTAGATCTTCACCTGATGGCCTTGCAAGCTAACTGTTCAAGAATAGACTAAAGAAAAAAGAAGGAAATAAAAAGACAGTGGAAAGGGAAGGGAGACAAAAAAGAAAGAGAGGGAGCAAACTCCTTGGAGAAAATGAAAATTCTCTTGTTGTTTAAGCTCTTCTCCATTGTGGAGAGAAACATGGAAACTTTCCTAATTTATATTAAAAATGAAGGTAGCAAGATAATAATTTCAAAACAGAGTGGATGTGAAAATTTCTGAACACAGGATAGAAGACTGGCAAAAGCTCATCCAAGTGTTCCTGTGAGTGTGAGGGGTTCTTTTTCCTGTCTCCCTTTGCATCAATGTGCATGAGGTCATGGAATGGGGAGACAGGCAGACCATCAGGAAGGAGGGTCGTAGAATGTCTGGAGTCATAGAGTAACTACTTTGGGATTTTTTTTAATTTTAAGAAATAAAAGAAGGAAAACATATTAACAAACAGACATCCATTCACAAAATAGCATAAGAACGATATAAACAAAACAGAGCTACAGACAAAGTTGTAGGAAATTAACAATGGTTGCTGTATTACTCATTGATATCTTCAAAGTGGTTTCTCAGGAAAACAAACAGAGACATACAAGATTGATCAAACAAGTAATCATTAACTGTTCCTTTCTGTAGCGCAATAGAAGACAGTAGTACAGCTGTGTTAGCTATCCTCTATATACATACTTACATAATTTCCCCTTCTTTCCCTACTCTTTTCCCACAACCCAGTTGCCCTTTACTTTTGAGCATTTTCCTTCTGTTTCACAATGTCTGTCATACCTCCTAGTTTTTATTCACTCTTTCAGGTTCTTACACTAGTGAGACAATACGATTCTTATGCATGCAGGTCTGATTTATTTCACTTATGAGTATGGTTACTTTGGGATCTTGAGAAGTGATACTTTCCAGTTTCACAGAAATTATGACGCTGACCCAGTCCAAGGATCTGTATGTCCCTGCTGGTTCGGTGACTGTGTCCTTGTGATGTGTCACAGTAGAGGACTTCTGACTTCCTCAGGAGCTCTTCTGAGGTTGGTGCCCCGACTGACTAAGTAGCACTGATTACAAAGGGAGTTTTCAGGAGGGGTTGGATGTCTCAGGATCCCGCTGTGGCTGATTCACATGGCATTTGCTTTGTCACAGGCATTCTCTTGATTAAAACTAATAAATTACAACCCATTTAAGTGACAGTGACTGTTAGATTGTTGGAGGCTTTGCTTTGGGAAAATCTGTTATGGAGAAAATTGATTCCCATTATCTGGAAGAAAGGAATAGGTCAAACACTGGGAGAGGGATGAAACCCTTCAGCAGCCAGTCAGTCATCCTCGGTCTTCCTTCTTGCTCTGGCGGACACTTGGCCCTCCACTGAGGATGCTCCAGTCTTCCACAGTCTTCCGGACTAATTTTTCTCTCCCGTGGGTAAGAGGACAAGCCATTGAATGAGTGCACCTGCATACCCCCAAACACTTTTGGTCTCATCTTCCGGTGCTCTGACTTTTTTTATCTTATGCCACACTGACCAAGAGGTCAGACACACTCTTGGATATGGGACTTGGCGATGCTGTTCACTTTGCCTGTAACACATTGTTCCTCCTTTTCTCCAAGTCTGGTCGAGGTTCATGTTCTCAGTGAGGACTCCCATTGGTCCCGTTCAGATGGCAACTCCCCTCTGCCTGTCACTCATGCTCCTACCTTGCTCTATTTTTCTTTTTTCTTTAACCCAATTGACTTTAAATATATCATATGATTTACTTGTCTGTCATGCTTTTACTTTATTTTTCTTTTCCTCCAGCTAGAATGTATACTCCATATGAGCAAACATCTTCATCTCTGTTTTTTATTGCTATATTCTAAGCATCTAGAGAAGTGCCTGGGGCTCAAGAGATATTCTATATTTGTTTGATACATGAATAAAAAAGTCTCATTTTGCACGGTGATGTTTCTGTGGCCCTCCAAAATCACCATTCCTAAGAAGAAGCCATGTGACATGTTAGTATGTGGAGTGTGATATAAATTTGTTTGTGTGGAAAAATGTCTTATTTATCACCTTTCTTATTGGAATGTTTGCAAGATATAAATGTTCAGTGCATTTTTTTCTAGTAGGCATGAATATGGGCAGCCCCTTATCCTTGCTTGTGTTTATTTACCTATGCAGTAGATATAAGGTCAATAATATAGTGATATGTCTGTTGTTGAATGGCACCAAGCACCAACATTAACATATCCAAACAGCAAAGTTTGAAAAAATCTGCCCAGTGTGTGTAACTTTTTGCTCAATAGTCAACTGAAAATCTGACTTGGAAAAACCTGTATGAGCTGAGAAGGAGTTGTGTGTTGTGTCTTGCCATGGACACAAAGAGATGACACTTCAGTCTAAGTGCCTTCTTGCCCAGATAAAATTTTATTGAGAAAAAGTAAAAACAGAACAAGGGAAATGATCTCTGAAAGTGTACTGCCAGCAGTCATTATGGAAGGAGACCCTCCTTCCAAAAAGTAACACCTTTTCTTCCAATTTCTCTCCAGCTTCCAGCATGCCAGCAAACATCCAAGTCAAGGTAAAGTACTCATACAAAAAATTAAAAAGTATTTGCTATACTGCAGTTTGATATTTAATGTATTTTTTATGTATTTATTTGTTTTTGAGATAGGGTCTCACTGTGCAGTTCAGGCTGACCCTGAACTCACTATGTAGGTGAGGCTGACCTCTAACTCACAGGGATCCTCCTGCCTCAGCCTCCTGAGTTCTGGGATTACAGGTATCTACCACCATACCCAGCTAATGTATTTATTGTGTTTAGATCTTTTAGGAGGTATTTCCACAACCTGTGACTATAACTTTGTGTTAAAGTCCTTGAAAACTGAATTCATAAGTGTAATTTTTGGGCCTCAGAACTAATTATTTGGTTTTACATTATTTCTTGTGGGAAAAATACATTCAGTTCTCAGAATTTTTGGTGTTCAAACATGAATGTGGTGACTGTACCCTCCCCCCTTCTCCAGTGGCTTGGGAACCAGGTTGGGTCCCAACAGCTTCTGGAGCCTTGGTGACTGCAAACCATAGCCCCCCACATACCCTTGTGGAAGATGGACTGAACCCTGGACAGCTTTGGGAATCCTGGTGAGCTGCCCCCACCCTCCCCCACCAACTTGGGAGCCCAGCTGATCCCCAGACAGCTTCAGTGTGTTGGTGATGAGGCCCCCAGCGCACACTTGCAGGAACTGAATTGACCCTGGACAGCTTCAGCAGCTGTGGTGGCTGTGTCCTCACCCCTCCCCCACTGCTGTGGCAACCAGTCGGGGCCCTGGACCTCTTTGGGAGCCTCAGTGACCATGACATGCCCATGCCCTCACGCTCTCAGAAGCTGGGCTGAATCCTGGAAAGCCTTGGGAATCTTGTGTGGGGAGCTAACTGAGCCCCAAAAGCTTCAGAAACATCAGTCACTACACCCCAACCCCCCCACCATCGCAGCAGCCACGCTGAGCATCAGGGACCTTCGTGTCCTTGCCCCGCCACTGCCACACCATTGTGGGTGTGTGGCTGAGCTCCAGAGAACCTCTGGATCTTCCAAAATAACAAAATGAAGGAGCAAAATGCAATCTCAGAACTCTACCCCACCAAGAACAAGTCTAGGAGATATCGACACAGAAGAGCTTGGAAGTCATACACCTGAAATTTCTGAAATGATAGCAGCTGAAGTAATGAAACAACTCCATCAGGCTATAGAAGACATCCTATCAGAAATAATCTCTCAGATAAAAAAAGAAATGACAACAGTAATGAAGGAATTGCTCACCACATCTAAAGAAGACATAGATAGGAAAATAGAAGAGCACAGAAAAATGAGGGAAACCTTGAATGAACAAGATAGGAAAGATTTAGAATATATGAAACAGATTCAAACAGACATCCAGGAAATTAAAAACTCCACTGAAGGCGGGCAAACCCCTTGAATGAAGCTGAAGATAGAATTTCAGACCTTGAGGATAGCACTGCAGCTAATGAATGTAAAAGGAAGGATCTCTTAAAAATAACAAGGAACCAGGCAATAACAATTCAACAGCTGTAAGAGCATGCAAAGAAAAACAATGTAAGAATAATAGGTGTTAACAAACAGCAGGAGTAGATATAAATGACATAAAATGACTATTTGCAGAAGTAATAGCAGAAAATTTCCCAAACATGCGAAAAGAATCGGTCATACAGATTAGTGAGGCATATAGAACTCCTTTTTTTTGTGGCACTGGGAATTGAACTCAGGACCTTGCACTTGACAGGGAGGTGCTTGTGCCACTGAGCTATCGCCCTAGCCCCTAGAACTCCAATTAGCTGTAATCAAAATAAATCTACACCTAGACACATAGTAATCAAGATTCCAGATATCCAGCAAAAGAACAGAATATTAAAAGCTGTTAGAGAAAAGAAACAGATTGCCTATAATGGAAAGCCCATCAGAATCATGGCAGATTTCTCAACACAAACCATCAAGTCAAGAAAAGCATCGAGTGAAATATTTCAGGTCCTAAAAGAAAACAACTTCCAACCCAGACTGATGTTCCCTGCAAAACTATCCTTCAAAATTAATGGAGAAATAAAATATTTCCATGATAAAAAACAACTGAAGAAATTCATGAACAAGTATAAATATCATATAGTCTCCCTAGTGTAAGAACCTGAAAGAGTAAATAACACCCAAAACATACAATAGATATTATGAAAGGGAAAGAAATTGCTCAAAGGAAGGAACAACTGGGATGAGAGAAAGGAGAAAAAGAAAGAAAGAAGGAAGAGAAAAAAATACATAAAGGGAAGCTGGGGTAACTGTACATTTTTACATGTTTTTGGTTTTTTTTCTCAACCAATTTTGCATGCTTATATCTGGTAATCTGAACAACTGATTTGAATATAACAGTATGCAATATAACAACCATTGTTGAATTCCTACCATCTTGTCTAGTGAAACTCTGTATCATTTCTAATATTTTAAAATTATTTTTTATCCCCCTTATTGGTTTGACCAATCTTGCATTCTTACATCTGGTGATCTGAGCGACTTCACTGAAGATAACAATGTGTAATATAACAACCATTATTGATGTACTATCTTGTTTTGAAATTCTGTACTGTTTTCATGTTTTTCCTTTGTTTTGTTTCTGTGTATGCTGTTGTTAATTGCTATTGTTCTTTTTTATTATCTTTAAAATAAAAAAACCCATAAATTTGGAACGAATTGATTTCAACAACTGAAGTATCACTGTAGTAGCCTGAAGCCTTTTGAAGGAGTAACCCTGATTCCACGCATCCTTCCAGCATGGTACCTTCTGCACTGCGCTTTCTATTCCTAGCTGTATGAGAACCTCTGAGCGGCTTTTTTTCCTGAAGTATCTCTGGGCATGTGGATCCATTTACAATAATTCCTCAAGTAATTTCGATATAGCCCATAAGACTCACAAATGTACGTGCACACACAACACATATATTGTGTGTATTTTCCACTTCCAGGTCAGGGTCCTCTACGAAGTCCACAGTGCAAGCATCCCACAACATTATCTGTCCATTCTTCAAAATCCCTTTGCAATTTATGGTTTAGAATCATTGCTTGGCACTTAGTACATCTTGTACTAAGTTTTTTTTTATCATTTAGAAATAGCCTTTGTTCTCAATAGCTTGTATATCCTTGTCTTTGTGTTTTTGTATTCCAAATGTCTAATGATCCATACACCTGTGATAATGATGAAAACTAGGGAAAAACTCTACACGAGGAACTACGTTCAAAGTGATCACAGACCAAACATGACTTAGGATTGAGATGCAATGCTGTGTTCATCCTCAGTTAACTCCAGTCTGGGCATTTTTCCTTCGCAAGTCACCGCGGGCTGGAGTCGGAGAGGGAAACCCGTCTGGGCGGGAGGTGGGGTGGCGGCGGCAGAGCTGGTGGGGAGGAGGAGGCAGGTAACCGGCTGGGCGAATCCACGGGGAAGGCGGAGATGCTCAGCACAGTGGGTCTTCGGAAATGTGAACGGCAGTGAGATAGGTAAGTACACACGCGAGATGGTGGTGAGGGAGCTGCTGAAGCTAAGGACAACACAGTGACCGAAGACACCCTGGAGGCCTGAACTGGCTACAGCCCTGGTCTCTGCAGTGAGAGTCTCTCCCATTTCTCCGCTCACCACTGCTAAGAAACGCGGGAATTAATCTTAAGAAAAAATTGTGATAAAAATTGATAAAAGTAGAAAGTGATTGCTTTCTTTGTCTCTTTTACTTTATTCCAGTTGCCACGTTGAACAACAACAACAAAATCTATGTATGACCCTAGGTCACACAGAAACTGGTGATATAAGTAATGTCATCACCTGTATGAGTTCATGATTAGGGTTAGCAAGCCTAAAATAGGAGTTAAAATGCTGAATTCTTAAACAACCTTTGCTTCCAGCACAATGTCATGTCATATGGTCCCATGTTTGTTATAATACACTTCTGATTAGGAACTAACGTCTGGTCAATTGGTCATGATATTTAGTAAATATTACTATGGGTAAAGCAGACATTAGCTCCAAAACTCTAGGGGACTCACTGTTTATATTATTGACTTGACAATTAACATGCACTTTCTGGTGACAGCTCCAGCATTACTACAGTATACTAAACAGCCTTTTTTCTTTGTTCTCCTTTTAAAGAGGATTTTGGGTATTTGTGTATTGCTGCTCCAGATATAAGCTTTGGATAGCTATTGACGCAGATTTGTCAGTCTTCCATACTGTCAGCTGTTCCAAGTCACAGGACCCTAGTAGTCCATATGAGGCATGAAGTCATTGCCAAACTCTGAATCATCATTTATTGAGCTAAACATATTCAGTGCTGTAGGGATGTCATTAGTGCTTTGACACATCCCTGTGTATTTACCAACTATTTCTAGGTGTCTCCGTCTCGCTGCACTGCCCAGCTCCTACATCTCTGGTGAACAGCTGCCCTGAGCTGGGAAGGTTTACACAGTTTGCCCATTGTGCACATCAGATCTAGGGGCTGAAGAATCGATAACTCTGGTGATACCCCTGGGCTCTAACAGGTAGTTCTGTCCATGTGTCCAGTAAATATCCTCATTCCTTGCCCCTTTGTTAGAATTTTGCAGTATGCATTTTACCCAGTTTTCCAGCCTCCTTGTAAGATTGCCCACCAGTTTCCCATGTCTTAATCAGGCATCCCTCACTGGCTGTCTTTCCTGTCCTAAGTAGCGTCCCGTCTCTTCTGGTGTCCTTAGAATTCCCAGATATACTCCATGAAGCCAGCTTTCATGTCAGTGCTTGCTTCTGTGGACAAACAGCAAAAACAGTTCGTACTGACATGTACACAGGAGCTGGTTCTGGGGATGGGATCCCAGGGTTAGTTCATGTATGATTGAACGGCATTTTGAAGGAAAGTAGGGTATGGCTGTCCATAGTGAGTACAGTAGTAAAATTATGGACACTGCCCTAGCTCTGACTTCTGTAATAACATACAGACTTGGTGGTTTAGAAATCAGCCATTTGTTTCTCACTGGTCTGGAAGCTGGAAATTCAAGATGAAGACACCAGCAGATTAATGCCTGATGAGGTCACTCTTCTTGGCTTGTGCTCTTTGCTGGGTCCTCATGTGACTCTTCCTTGGTGCATGCACAGGAGATGATCAAGATCTCCCCTCCTTCTTTCTGCTCTGCCCCCTCCTCCTCCTTCTTCATCTACTAACCCTGCTGTCATGACCCCATCAAACCTCTCAAGACTGCACCTCTAAATATCATCACATTGGGGGCTAGGCTTCAAGTCTGCGTAGGTCTGCAGGTCACAACAACCAGGTGGCTGAGACTGCACTTCCTCTCTCTGTGCCACTGAAGCTTCTCCATTTGTCTCCATTTGTCCATGGTTGTTCTTTTAACTCAAAAGTAGAAAGGAAAGACTTTGGACCTTGTTCATAGAGGGATTAGTTACACAGTTAGGGACCCTAGAAAAGGGCTCCAGCTGCCCAACAGCCACACTCAGGATGGCTGTGAAAGATAGCTGTGGGGTGAGACTTTGGGAGAATATTACTTAAGAAGTCAACGTATCATCAGCTTACTGGAATGAAAGTGGCCTGAGGTAAGGGTGGAATCTGTGCAGAAGCAAGAGGATTGACTGTTAGAACCTAGGGGCAGCAACATTGGCGGATCAAAGCGAGGACATCGGGGCAATCGTGTGATTAGAGCTGAGAGCACCAAATGAAGAAACTGAGTGTCAAAGTGCGGACCAAGTTTCCTGAGGCATTTCTGGGGGCCATCACCCTGCCTTCTAGATCTCCTTTATTATAAAGACACTGTGGCAATGGGGGGGACACATGTGCACAGGATCCACTGGAATTATCAAGTCATGCAACATTTGGAACAAGGCAGAAACGCTGGCCAAGGGCAGCATCAGCACCAGAAGAGGGAGATGATTACATTAACTATTGCCTTGGGACCAGTTGTAGTGCCAAGGAACTATAGATTTCACCAAAGTTGTATAAAGCCGGCCCTCCCCCTTCCTTTCTTCCCACCTTCCTTCCTTCTCTCCCTCACCCTCCTTCCTTCCTTCCTTCCTTCCTTCCTTCCTTCCTTCCTTCCTTCCTTCCTTCATTCCTCCATTGAATAATTCTTTAAAAAGATAAAACAATTCTTAATTTCCAGGCCATGCAAAACAAGCTATGGGCAGTTTGGTGGCCCAACTCTGGAACATTCATTTTCCACAGAGGCAGGGATGTTGTACGTTTTACTTCAGAGCCTTAAACAGTTCCTGGCTCTTAGGAGGGAATTTGGAAATGGTGATGAGTGAATGGGTGAGTTAATAGAACAATGAATACCATGGGGATCTGATATGTAAGTGTTATATTAATTTTATCTTCTTAGCTGAAAATAGATGAGGCTTCTGAAGAAATTATTCTAATTTCAGAAAAGATCATTTCAGATAAACAAAACTGAATCATTTCATTGGCTGGTGATGTACATATGATGACGTTAAATAACTTACAATTGTTCAGTCCTTTGTTATTTGATTTCTCACATACATTGAGTCATATTCTCATTTTCTTTAAAGAACGCCTTGGCTCAGTCTTTGATCTGTTCATCAAGGAGCTCCAACCAGGTCACAAAATAGGTCAATTTTAAAAATATATGTCTTATAGGTCAAATTTATTTTAAAAAAGTAAAATTGAGGTTAGACACATGAGCCACTGTGTAATTATTTATTTTGGATTCTGTCTCCAAGAATGAGGTGACCCAAATCTAATGCTCATTTATGTGCTTAGAAAAATTCAGAATCTTGCTGAGTATTTCTTAATTCTCAAATTGTATATATGCAATTCCAAAGTTAATTCTTCTGTAATATTTTTTCTAGAGACAATATGGTCACATTGTATGTTTGTAACAAAATGTTGCCGCACTATATAAGTTTATTTCTTTATTTTCCAGTTATTTGAGCTATAACTGATGTATAACAAACTGCGTACATTTAAGTATCCAATTTGTTGAGTTTGGACCTGCATGTACACTGTGGCATCGTTATATCGGATAGTGAACACATCTATAATTTCTAAAAGTTCTTTCTTAGTTCGTAACTTTCCTCTGTTCTGTTCTCCTCACTGCTCTTGTCTAGAAGCAACCACTGATTTGCCTTCTGTTATAGATTAATTTGGTACTGGGAATCAAACTCAGGGCCTCACGCTTGCCAGGCAGACACTATGCTGTTGAGCTATATCCCTGGCCCCGTTTTCTAGGATTTTACATAAATGGAATTACAGACTGTGTGTTTCTTCCTGTCTGGCTTCTTTCACTCAGCACACTTGTTCTGAGATGCATTTGTGTTGCTTCATATATCAATAGTTCATTTTTAAAATTTAACTTTATTGGTGCACTTCTGGTATACCACATCTATCATAGGAAATTTACACCTGTACATACTATATCTTAATTTTCCTTTTTCCCCTCTCCATAAGCCACTTCTTTGTGCCAGGCTTGCAACTGGGTTAGTCACTCCTCAAACCAGCTGAGTGATGGGAAAGAACTAGAAGAAACAAAATTACATGCAAATGGGGTCTTCGAAATTGTCATAAGACCACTATTTATAAAAGGGTGGGAAGGCTGCAGGGAAACAAACAGACAGTCTGGGACTTACAAGAAGAGGCCAGTGGCCACTTGCTTTTTATCTGGCCTTGCTTGTTCTGTTACATTTCTTTATGTGATTTGCAGACTAATAGGCCTAATAGATTCGTTGTCTTGGATTTGCAAGTGTGCTGCTGAGAACTAAAATGGCCATAGTGTTTACCAGAAGAAGGAAGAGTACTTAAGACTATTTTATTAAGAAAGGCTTCTACATAATGCACTGAAATAAATGCTGGTAATGCCTTGCACCCTCATTTCTTTTGCTTCTCATGAAAATGTTTGTACTTTTTTTATCATTGTCTTTTATGAAATATAATATTCTAAAGAAAAAAATATATTATGGATTGGTGGCATAACTGTACTGTTGGTGTCTGATAGTTTGGTGTGGGGAAGAGTTAATGTTTAAAAGTTGTTTTTAAAAAATATTTTGACCAAGTTCGCATGTTTGTATCTGGTAATCTGAGCAATTTATGTGACAATAACAATTTGGAGTGTAATATCCATTGGTGAATTCCTGCAATGCTGCCTAGTGACACTATGTATTGTCTCTAATGTTCTTTTAAATTATTATTTTCATATTCCTTTTAATGATTTGATCAATCTTCTATTCTCACATCTGGTAATATGAGCAACTTCATTGAAGATAACAACGTGTAATATAATGACCACTGTTAATCTCTATCATTTGGTTTGAAACCTGTATCATTTTTAATGTCCTTG
>NW_004955421.1:28302246-28309652 GCF_000276665.1 Chinchilla lanigera
TATGCCTATATGTGTTTTCATGAGAAACTACATTGAAGATATCAATATGTAATACAATAAGCATTGTTTATTCCCTACCACTCTGTTTGTAACTCTGTAATGTCTGTACTGATCCTATGCTATTTTGTAAAATGTTGTCAGTCTGTTAATATTTTCCTCCTCTTATTTCTAAAATAAAAAAAAAAAGAAAAAAAAACAAAAAAAAAACTTAGATTTAATTAATCCATCGGCACAGGCAGAGACTTCCTGAATAAGACTCTAACAGCACAAGAATCAACATAATGCGACTACATCAAATTAAAGTTTATGCGAATCAAGGCATCAGCTAACCCTGATGAGACAGCCAACAGGATGGGGAACATCTCTGCCAAGTATGCTTGCAACAGAAGTTTACCATCTAGAAATATAAGAACTCAAAAACGTTAACAACAAAACATCAAATAGCCCAGCCAATGAATGGATAAATGGACTAAACAGACGTGTTGAGCAAAGTAAGCTGGACTTAAGGACAAATACCATAATCTCCCTAATATGTGGAACCTAAAAATTATGACATGAAAGTGGAGGGGAGGCATTCACAGACAGGTGGGTGAGGCAGGGAGAGCCGAGGGAACAGAAGGGTTACAGTGGGATGGATGCGATCAGACAAGTGCAGTGAAGTCCAAGTTTTATGAAGTAAAAATGCTAGTACAAGGAAGAAAAACCTGAAGGACCAAAATGGGTTCATGCTTCTTTATAATTCACTCTCAAAAATTATCTTGGCTAAGCTTTGCAAAAGATCAGAAAACATCTGCAGCTCGCTCTCCACAAGTTCAGATGAGATGCATAGGGTCTTCGTTATGTTAGCTCATGATGTGGATGGCTGTCAAGGAACTCTACATTTAAAACTTTTTCTGCGATGATATCTGTCTTTTCCATTGGATTGAAAGACCCTTGAAGGCCAGGCTTTTGACTTACTTCTCTACACAGTGAGTTGTAGAGGGCGGGCCGCTCCACAGAGATTTATCACACCACATGGCTGTTTACTGAGTATTAATGAGAGATCAGACTTCATACAATACCACGGGCTCTTCCTAGCGAAAGTAGAGGCTATCGTAAAGAATCAAGTAAACCTTTAAGGATTTTCTATGGTTCTGGCGGTAGTCAGAGTAATACACTACTATTGGAAGTACTTTGACAATGAGGCATGAGAACTGCCATATTCCAGACAGGATCTGATGTTATTTATAGTGTTTTAATGGCTAAAAAGGAAGAGTTGTGAGGGAAAAGAAATGGAAACTAGCAAGAGGGGCAGAATGAAGTCTAATCTAAAGAAGAATGTTGATCAGAGTTACCGGATCTACTTCGGAATGATGGTTTAAGGAAAAGAATAAGAAAGGACGGTTTCTTCCTATTCAGAGTCTATTGGAGGAAAGAAAAAGTAAACTGTCCAGAAATGATGAACTGAAAAATATATAACAATTTCAAGGAGAATAAAGGTGAATAAAAAGAGTTACAAGGATGACACATTAAATATTTATTATGATATTTCTAGCTAGGAGGTAGAAAATTCATTTCAGCAAATTAATCTGTCATTATATTGGGTCATTGCAGCAACCTCAAAAGGGGATTTTTTACAAAAGTGGTATAGTTGTGCACAAAAACAGCCTGGATTCCTTTACATTAATTTAAGATGCTGTATTTTTATAGCACTTCATGGTTAATAAAGTCTTCTTTTCCCAATGCTTCATTTAATTCTCATGATAATCTTACATGAAGGTTATTATCATTATTTTACAAATGTACAAATGCAGGCTCATGGGCTGAATGACTCATGCACAGAATTCTTGTATCTACTTACTGGTAGAATGGGAGTTTAAAACCATACACTTGGACTATAAGCTTAATATTCATTTCATTACCTTAAAATTTGGTTCTAGTGAATGTCTTTTGATTGGTAAGAACTAATTATAGAAATAATTAGTGGTTTTATTTATAATTCTTACAGACAAATAGTATAGAAAAACCTTTTTCTTATAGCTGAGTGATGGAAAATAAATATTTAAAAACATTAAATCAGAACTTCAGAATAATTTTGAAGATTTTGTGCAAGAATGCACTGCAGAGAGAGCTGGTATGACACAGTGGTTAAAAGCATGGAGTTTGGCAGATTGACTTTAATTTGTCTTCTCGAGGTAGACCCGGGATCTAATTTTCTCAGTTCTTGATTAAGGGACATAGGAGAAGACCCTTTATAACTAGATGGGTAAACACTGCCTCGCAGACCTCTTTCTCCCTTGTATATACGAGTACCTGGGGTAAGAATTGGCACAAGAAGCACAGAGGAAGGAAATACACTGGAAATAATGTGTCCTTACACTAATAAATAGTTAGGCAATATGTTACGTATGAGTACAAAGTAAAGAGAGCTACATGGATTATTCTTCATCAGTTAATAGTAGCTACAAATTACTGAGCAACAGCTACATTAAAATTTTAAATTCATATGGTCGTGTTATCTTAGTTCCTCTTTCAGTTTTCAGTTTATTAGTGCCTGTCTGCATGCCATCTCTCACAGGGAGTTGGTACATGTCCTTAACACGTCTCAATTATTTCCATCCCTTTTCTCTCCCCTCCCTCCATTTCCTGATCCCTTTCCATATGTCATGACCTATCTTACAACTTCTAATAATCTATCTTTTATTTTGCTGTGTACTTGTATTTTAGTTTTCATATACAAGAAGCCATGCAGTATTTAAGCTGTGCGTCTGTTTTATTTCACCGACCATTATGGTCTCAGGTGCATCCGTTTTCCTGTAAATTACTCAAGCGCACCCTTCTTTACGGTGGGGAAATGTACCGCTTCTGGTACTGGCCGTACTAATTCACATTCCCATCAGTGCTATGTAGGCATTCTCTTTTCTATGCTTCTTTGCCAGCATTTGTTATTTTTTGTTTTTGTTGTAATAACAGCCATTGTAATTGGGGTAAAATGTTATCCTGTAGCTTTTGATTTTCATTTCTTTGATGGCTAATGATGCTGAGTGTTTTTTTCATATATTTATTGGCCCTTTGTATTTCTTCTTTGAGAAGTGTATATATATATGTACAATGAACTATTATTTAGCAACAAAGAGAATGAAATTCTCTTACTTTCAGCAAAATAGATGAAATCAGAGGATGTTAAATTAAGTGAAATAAGCAAGACAGAAATACAAGTACACATACTCACTTTTACATGTGGAAACTAAAACTAGAAACCCCGAAAGTAGATGCTGTAATAACCAGGCTGTGGGGTGGGCGTGGCAGGCGTGGCAGGCGTGGCAGGCGTGGCAGGCGTGGCAGGAGGCAGCAGGAAGTAGGAGGACAGGTGGAAGAAGAGGGGCCGGACGTGATCAGTGCATGTTGTACGCATGTACGGAAGGGCCCAGAAACCATGAATATGTAGAACTAACGTGTTAATTAAAAAACCTTTAAAAACACTTCTGTTCATTATCTTTTCCTGAGTTTGCAAAATAAGACTGACTAGGTTTTCACCTCTCAGAGACTTCACTTTTCCAAAGGCCAGAAAATTACAGAAGTAGATTTCAAACCCAGAGCAGGTTGTCATCCTTTCTCTCTTCCTCAGCTTCCCCACCCTGCTCTTGTTTTAAGAAGTCTCAGAAGCGACATTTTAGACGCGGCTCATTCAGAATAACGTGAGAGATGCTGCTCTCCTCCGTACCAGTAAACAGAGTGACGAGCATAAAATTATTCGTCTTTGTCTGCATCATCCAGATTAAATAACCATATGAACACTGAAACAGCACTTTTGTGATTAGGTTGATTGGTGTTTAGGATCCTTAATGAGACATAATATGGTCATTTGTGCAAACTGTAAGCATAGCCTCAACGCAAGTTGTCATGTAGCCAAGCGGAGATTACACGGGGCAGAGAGAGCGCCGCGGCAGTGCTGCAGCCCACGGCGCAGGGCTTAACCCACTGCCGGAAGCCTGGTATGTGCGTTTATAACTGCTGTTTGTTTACGTTTGAGATCTTTGAATCTATCTAAATGTGATTTACATTTTTTTATCCTAGGCTTTGCACTGATCACGTGTATGTGAGGAATAGTGCAAAGATTCCACGGAGCCTTTGCTCGGATTCCCTGAATGATGACGGTGAGCGCAGTCCCCCTGCAGTGTCAAGCCAGTCAGCATTAACACACCCACGCTTACTTACTGATTATTAGTAGGTATTTGTGATACCGAAAAATACATTCATTTGGGGGAATTGGCATATATATAAAACAACATGTATAAAATAATGTCTATATGTTGCATACATCTCCTCTCCCCTTTTCTCCGTTTCCAAAAAGTCTACCTTCTTATTTAATAGCGTCTGTCCTTTACTTTGCTCTTCATTTATATTTTAGGTTTCTTATGTAAGATAAAAAAACCATGTGACATTTAACTTTCTGTGTATGATTTATTTCACTTCCTGTTTCAGGTGTGTGTATGTGTGTGTGTGTGTGTGTGTGTGTGTGTGTGTGTAGCTCTAGGAAATTTTGGCAGGAGTATAAATTTGTGTATTTACCAAGGTATAGGACATGCCATTCTGACAAGCATCCTTAAACTGGCCATTTATAAACACACCACTTTTCTCCCCACACTTTAGAACTTTTTACTATCTTTTTTATTGAAAACTACTAACATGTTTTTCATTTCTGTATTCTCAATTCAAAAATGTTATATGAGAGGAGTCAGATAGTGTGCAACTTCTTAGAATTGGCTATTTTTCACTCAGCATAATGATCTGAAGATTTATCTAAGTTGTATGTGTTGAGTTGTTTTATTTTTATTTATGGCTGAAAAATAGTCCATGATATGCATAGACTAGATTTTTTGTTTAACCATGTACCCACTGAAAGATGTTTGAATTGTTTCTAGATTTTTGCTGTTATGAATAAAGATGTCATAAGTATTTGGGTATGGGATTTTTGATTATGTGTGTCTAGTTTTATGGAATAAATGCCAGAGGTAGTAATTGTTGTGTCATATGTTAATTACATGCATAGCTTTATAAGACACAACTAAACTCTTTTCTGGAATGACTGTACCATTTTATATGCCTCCCAGTGTTGAAATGATCCCTTCCTTCTTACTCTTTCAGCATTTGGTATTGTCATTGCTTTTCAGAGTCATTCTACTAGAAGCGTAGTGTAGTGATATCTCATTTTGAGTTCACTATGCATTTTCTAATGGCTAAGGAAGCTGAATATTTTTCCTGTGATTGTGTGCCATCTCTATATCCTTCTCAGTGAAATATGTTTATATATTTTGCTTATTTTCCAATCAGATTATTTATTTCTTACTTAGTAAGTTGGAGAATTCTTTCCCACTTTTGAGGTTTGAGAATTCTTCATGTATTTCAGATACTTGTCCTTTTAAAGTGTGCCTTGAAAATATTTTCTCCCACTCTGCAGTTTGCCTGCTAACAGGTTATACTGACCTCATAAAGTAAGTTGTTAAGAGTTTCATCCTCTGTTTTCTGAAAGAGAATTGTAAGGGTGGTGTAAATTCTTAGTATACAGTGAAGCTCTGTGGGTCTGAGATTTATTTGGAGTACTACAGTTACAGAAAAATGTCTTTAATGACTTTAGGGTTACATAGTTATCTATTTATCTTGGTTGAGTTTTGGTAGTCTTTTGTCTTCAAGGAATTGATTTGATTTTTTAAGGTGTCAAATTGATATGCGTAAAGTTTTTTGTAACATCCCTTATTGTCCCTGCAATAGCTGGCTGCAGAGCCTGTCATGATATCATTTTATTCCTGATATTGATGATTTGTCTTTTTCTCTTTCTATTTTGCTATTGTTTTATCAATTTTATTTATGTTCTCAATGAACAAGGTTTTGGTTCTCATGATTTTCAAATTCTGCTCCTATGTGTACTACCTACTTTCAGTTTTATTATTTTGTTTTTAAATTATGTGCTTACTCTCCATTTTTCTTTCTTTTTAATTTTTTTCACTCTCCTTTTTCAACTCTTTAAACTTGACTACAGAAGCCATTCTCTTTACCTTTGTGTTAAAACAAATCTAGTGAGGGAAGTGAGTAGCAGCCACATCTCATATTAGAGATTAAGCTGCCTTGCAGTCCAGTAGTTGTTGAGCAATAATTTGACTGTTCAGCACAGTTCCTGTTTCAGTACTTGACTTGGTCAATTAGGCCCGAAGTTATAGATCAGACACACCCTGCGGTACTACTACTAATATATTTTTTAAATTAGCCATTTAAACATACTTTTAAGGAATAAGATTTAATTTTATGGCCTCATGGTTATTCTTCAGCAGGTTAATTAAATTTAATATTTCATACTCAAACTAAAGTGACATTAGAGAATGTGGACATCTTATAATAAGTTACTTCCTCCAATACAGAATGAACCTGAATTGAGATACAACTCAAATATTTTAGTGCCTTCTGTGACTGCTTCTAGGTCACCAACCTATTTTGATGACATTGATCTGTCAATAAAATGTGTATATTAATTTGAAAATGAACAATCAAAGGCCTCTCAATAGTGGCGGTGTTTTCTTCTTTTATTAGCCCCTCTCCCATCCCACGGGCTCTTAAGATAGCCATGGCGACAAACAGCATATTTGTAGCATGCAGGATTACTTCTTCAATGACACATTTTTTTGGCTTAGCTAAACAATTGGTTCCACTCAAAATCTGACGAAAAATCGTTCTGAGTACTTGAACTATTTTGGAGTGACATGAGGAAATAGGTCAATTATAAAATAAGTTAATTCTTCCAATGTAGAAATAACATATTTAAAGATATGAAAATACGAGCATTTGATCTGTTCTCTGAAAACATTGTCCTTTATCTAGCTTATTGTATTCAATCTTTTATTAGTGTTCTCAATAATTTACTCCTTTATTTTGTATATATTACTTACATACTGAAGTTACTCCTTTATGTAGTTTTTTTAAGAGAAAAAGTAGTTCATAAACAAAAATAGCACATCTTTCATAAAATTACATATAGCAAGATAAGACACAAGAGTCAACAGTTCCTAAATTCTTGCTATTGACCAGGCAGTATTCTAATTTCCACCAAGACACATATAAATTCATTGTTAATCCTATAATAACCATAAAAGTTGGTATTATTATTCCCATTTTAAAAGTTAAGAAACTGAGTCATGGAGAATTTGTAGAGCACATTTAATAGCATTAGGTTATTTTAAAAAAGTTTTAAAATTTACAATAAAAATAATAAAAAAATTAGAAACAATGCAGAATTTCACTAAACAAGATGAAAGGAATTCAACAATGGTTATTATATTGCATATTGCTGTCTTCAAATTAGTTGTTCATATTACTAGATATAAGCATTCAAAATTTAATCTGAAACCCTTCTCTACTGCTGGTGGGAATACAGA
>NW_004955421.1:28310292-28369469 GCF_000276665.1 Chinchilla lanigera
TCATGAGAAACCACTTTGAAGATATCAATATGTAATACAAGAAGCATTGTTAATTTCCTACCACTTTGTTTGTAACTCTGTATTGTCCGTACTGCTCTTTTGCTATTTTGTAAACGGTTGTCTGTCTGTCAATGTTTTCCTCCTTTTATTTAAAAAAAAAAATTTAACCTGAAAGATACAATAGATATTGTGAAAGGGAAAGAAACTTCTCAAAAGGAATGAGGAAAAGGAGAAAAGAAAGAAAGAAGGAAAGGAAAATATGTATAAACAAGGATGGCTGGGCTAATTGTACTGCTGATTTCTATTGGTTTATTGAAAGCATTTGGTTATTAATGCTAGAGGTTACAAATTCTTTAAGACAGGTTCTTTAAAAAAATCATGCTGCAATGTGAGATGAGGATTTGTCTGTTCTTAAACATCACTGTCAAATCTTGAGTGACTTCTTTTTCTCTTGAATGTTTTTGGCAAACGTACAAGGAACTTAATGAGTGAACTTTGCCAAACCTGCAGTTTTGTAAGTGCATCAGAAGCAAATTGCACCAACTGCTGCTCCAGAGCGAGGGTCCGCAGTGCTTCTCTTTATGACTTGAGTTGCCTGCTTAATGGGCTGTGTGAGCCTCCCCATTTGTCTTGCACAAAAATGCAAATATGTACATATCTGTGTGTGGGTATAGATGCACACACACCAGTGCTAAAGCCTGTTAAATTTAATATCAATCAGACAAAGGCAAAATGTATGCTTTCAAAAGGAGAAAGAAAAAAGTGAACTCTATAGCTTGTTGAAGCGAAGAAAGTTTTTAGAGAAACAGAGAAAATGATGAAGAAGTTATATTATACATATTTATGAATGCCAATCTTGGGAGAAATCCCATAATCTTGGTGCAGAATATAAACATGCATGGGGAAGGTTTGTTCTTCATTCAGAAATAATTCTACTATAATTTCTTGCTTAGTCAAGTCGTCTGAGGGAAAACACATGCATGCACTTGATTGTGGAGAAAAAAACAGAAAAGCACTTGATTTCACTATTGGCCTGAGAAAAAAGGGGAGAATTATTTTCTAACCCAATGAAATATTTTTATGCATAAGAAAATGGAATAGTATTAGAATACCAGTAGTACAGTAACTAATATGGCTTCAAGGACCTCATAAGATACTTGGGATGTGAGGAAATTTAATTTAACATCATGATAATTTACTGATTCTCTCTTAAGTATAAGACCCTACTTGACACTGTCACATTAAAACAGAAGACCGAGTCTGTCCACCAAATAAGTCATGTCCTTGAAGAGACTGAGTAATTCTCAAATAAACATTTCCAATTTGAAAATGATCAGATAGGTTTCTACATTGCTGCCGGTTCTCTGGTCCACAGACCCAAAGGTCTACTGTCTGAATGTGTTCCCCATACGTTTTTTTTTGTTTGTTTTTTTTCCGGTACCGGGAACCGAACTCACGACCTTGCGCTTGCCAGGCAGGCGCTTTGCCGCTGAGCTAAATCCCCAGCCCCTGTTCCCCATACGTTTATACATTGAAATCTAACACTCACTATGGTGGTAGTAGGAAGTGGATTTCAAGCAGGTGATTAGATTATAGAGGTGGAGCCTCCACGAATGATATTAGTCCCCTTATTAAAGAGGCTCCAGAGAAGACCCTCGTTCCTTCGAACCCTGCAAGGACCCACCTAGAGGGCATCATCTATGATCCAGAAAGTAGGCTTTTAGAAGACACAAATCTGCTGGTGATTAGATCTTCAAGCCACCAGAACTGTGAGAAATAAATGTTCTGTAGCACACTCAGTTTATGGCACCTTGTCATAGCATTCTGAACAGAGACAAAAACTGTCATCTTCGTACAACTATCCTAGTGGACTGTGAACTCACGTGGCCTCTCCACTACAACATTCTTATGAGAGTCAGTGTGGACTGTGTTCCAGGTACTCTTCATACCTGACCTGCTCGCAGCTGTCTGCTCCCCCATCTCCTTCTTTGCATCGTCTCATAGGTCATGGCTCACCATGGAAACTGTCCAGGCAGGATTATGATAAGATCGGGCTATGCATTCTTGATTTCATTTCACTGCTGTTCCTCCCTACCTGCCACCACCCATAGTCATAGCGGAGTGCTTTATACCTACTGTGAATGTGGCTAGTGTTTGTGAATGCATAGTTCTAATTTTATGGGTAAGGTATGTTTAGATTTTCGATAAAGAAGATAGTTAATTACATAGCTACAAACAAAATCATGAAGCAACCTAGAATCAGTGATAGGAATGTAGGAATTCTCTCTCTGTCTCTGTCTCTCTCTCATCCATCTATTTGTCATCTTATTTGTAGGAAAGCATGTGAATCCAGATACTTTAAATTTGTGACCCTGGGTTATCACTGTCAGTGGCAAGGTGACAAATAGCCCCCAAATGAACTTCATTTTACCAGTAGATTGAAAATCCTAAAAATTAATTAAATCAAATGAACATATTAGATATTAGAATACAAGTTTTAACATTTCTAAAGCTGATACCATTAGACAATAAATAGATTCAGTGTTTTTAGGAGCAGTGTCCTAGAATTTCCCTTACAGTCCTGGAATCATGGATATTTCTTTGACAGCAGTGTTGCAGATCCAGCAGGGGGGCATTATATGAACAGACAGAATGAACTGACCATGAAATTCTGGGATTCCATAGGAGGCAAGGTCTTGAATTTAAATTGGAATAAAAATATGACTGTACTGAGATTAAGTAATACAGAAATTCCTCTGGATCTTTTAATTTCAATTTATTACATCTTGATCTTTCAGCTAACATAGTTTTTGAGAATGCTACAATTTAACATATTCAGGTAAATTTTGTAAACTAAAATGTAACTCATACTATAAAAGCACACAAATCTCCCTCTTTTCTACCACCTATCTTTTGTTTTGTCCTTTAAAATATTTATCCTTTGGGTTTCGCATTTAAGAGAAACCATGCAACATTTAGCCTTCTGTGTCAGATTTACTCACTTAATATTATGGTCATATAAATACACAACTTAGTAATTTTCACCAAGTAAGTTCATTTGTGAAGCTAAAGCCAGATAGAGAGGAAGAACCTCCCCTTTCCTCTGTGCATGCACTGGTCGCCAGCCCCTCAGGAACGTCTCTCTGGATGTCTGCAGCCACCAACTACAAGTGACTTTTGTATTTATGGAACTGTAATATCGATGCGGCGAGTGAGTCCGATGAGACAGGCACTCACAAGAGACTGAGAAGGCGGCAGCGAACACAGCTTCACTGAGCCGGCTGACAGACAGTCTCTGCCTAGGAGCCGTAGAAGGTGTCTGCCCCAGTCTGGGTCTCACCTTCGGTTTAAGTACATTTTTATGTTTCCATAGTAACCATTACCTCATTTTTGGGAATTTTCCAAGAATGTCACACAATCATCACAAGGTTTACCTTTCCCAGAAGCTATCAGTCAGCTGGATTCCAGCTGACCACTGTGGTTTAACATTTAGCCTGCTTCCAAATTTGTCCTGTTTGTTCTTTTCCCATTTTATGACTCTGTTCTGGTTTATGACTAATCAAGGGCGGGGGAGGAGTGGGTTTAACTACAGTTTAAGTGAACTTTAAGTGACGTCTGTTACAGTGGAGTTACAAAAAGGAAATGGAGTCTCTCTTGCCCTATCAGGATGTGTACCTTAAGTCTGTACTGATACAGCCATAGGAAATTTATTTATGAAAATGATGTTGCTTCCACAGTAAATATATAAGTAACTTTTTAGAAGATGATATATATTTACATAACATTTTTGTCATCACCATCATACTTTTAAACAACTAATGGGAAAAACACCTCTCCTGTCCACCTTGGGTTCCTGCAGATTGTTGAAAAGAGCATTTTCTTATCAGGAATAACCTCTAGCTCAACACAGTGTTATTCCCCATCGCTATTTAAGGGGATCAAAGTAGAAATATATTTCCATTCTTCTGTAAAATTTAGAAAAAGCTGTGTTGAAAGTTTTTATTGTAATGTGATCTCTTCAACAAATGTGCAGAATAAATTGTTTTTGATATTTCACACTAACCAAAACCTGGTGATTATTTTCTTTTTATTGCCTATAGGAGATTAGTTTTGGAGTTTAAATTTACTCAATTTCCTTCATCCCAGTTGGTTTATTGAACAGAAGAGTAAATATTTAATTGTTTGATCAATTTTACATGCTTAGATCTGGTTATGTGAGTAACCACTTTGAAGATAACCATATGTACTACAACAACCATTGTTAATTTCCTATCACCGTGTTATGAAATTCTGTATTTTTTTTAATGTGCTTTTGTTTATGTCTTTGTTTTTGTTCTTTTCTCTTTAAAATAAAAAAGTTTACTCAATTTCTTTTGGTAGTTCCTGTCTGGTTAATTTGTTCACAGCTAAATTAAATATACTAATTCACTGAGAAACTTCCCCCAAGTATGCACTTTGACCTCTTGATAGTTGTTTATTTCTAATACTATCCTGTTTAATTTTACAAGTAAGATGATTTCAGTACTTAAACTAGCTGCATTTAATATGAGACCATGTTTTTTTCAAGTACTGATGATCATACTGACCTGTAGGTATACAGAGTTGGAATTTACTCAGATATTTACCAGCTCCATTTTCTATTTTTTCATTTTGGTGAGGTTCATGTATTTGGGAAGTCTATTGAGTTTATTAGCAGCTGAAGTTCATTTAGTACAATCCTTTTATACCTTGAAAGGGTTAATTTAGGTATAAGGATTATCTGTTATGATTCTTAAATATAAGAGAAGGTGAGAGACAAGTTTTAGTCTGGTCCAAATGGTTTGAGGAAGCTTTAGAGTGCTCACACTGTGTAATTTCATTTCTATTGTTTATATTCCCCATATAAGTCTTCATTCAGTTCATGTTGATTATCTATACATATTAATTTCAGACTATGACAAGTTAGCAGAGTATCACATAATTCTGAGGGCATTTGTAAATCTTTTTTGTGATATTGGCTCAGAACTTGCTAAGGTATTAATTTCATTTCTTAAGCCCAGTTCTCATCTGTGCTGACGTAGTCTGAGGAAGGGACATACACTCAAAAATCACATACGTCTATATATTTGTCTGTTTATTTCTTTGGCTTAAAAAAGTTAGAGGAAGTAATTACTATGTCCTATCCTGGAATCGTCTCTTTGGGAAACATTGAAAAAGTGAGCTTTTTTGTGTCTTTGTGATTTACGTGGAATTATATGAGAGGTACTGGGCTGTATTTCATCAATTGTCCATTGAGTTCAGAGTTATAATTCTTAAAATGTTATCATCAGTCATCTAGTATGTTCTATTAAGCATGGTGGTTGTTCTATGGGATTGTTAACTGAACATTTCTTGTTGCTGCATATGTATCTCTTGCTGGTGAATAATTTTAAAACATCCTTGAGTCTATGTAAATCCTCACTCTCAAATATGTCTGCTTAAATAATAGACTTTTCTGTACATAACTGTTATATTAAGTAAGTATTATATGCTTTCTTCCTGAAATCATTTTCTTTGAATTCCTATTTTATAGTTTGAGTCACAAGGTAATGATATTTTCTCTCTCTCTCTCTCTCTTTCTCTCTCTCTCTCTTTCTCTCTCTCTCTCTCTCTCTCTCTCTCTCTCGACTACTGGAATCAGGAAAATATGGCAAGGAATAGAATTTGTTTCAGATTTGTGATTTCACTAAAATAAAAAAAAAATTATAGTTCTCCAAAACACTTTTAATGGTTTTCCCCCTGCAATTCATTATATTATGATCCGGTGAGACCTTTATTTTTATTGACCACCCTGAACTCCATTCATTCAAATAATGCTGGGCTAGAGTTGGCCTTGCTGGGTGGACTGGGGTTGTGAAAAAGACCAAGAGGGAACAGCTGTGTTTTCAGAGCTAACGTGGTTCCTCAAGCCAGTTGTTTATTCATATATTTATGAAGCAAGCAAATATAGCATGTACTATACGACATGCATCCTCTCAGGCACAGGCCTGAGCGCTTGAAAACACTACATTCGTCATCTGTGCAACCACGTACAGCAGGTGCCCTAACAATCCCTACCTTGCCTAAGACAAATCAGGGCACAGAATGGTTAAACAACTGGAAAAGACCACACAACGATCAAATGGTGGAGGAAGGTTAGAACTTGACTGTCTGCTTCCAGAGTCTGTGAGTTTAACGACTGTGCTATAACCTCTGACTTACTTTTCTAACATGGGTAGAACTATGTTTCTTCTGGACAAAAAAAGCAAACAAACAAAAAACAAAATCCTGAGAGTTTTAGAAAAAATATTACCGACTTGGCAGAACATATTTACAAAGTAAGCAAAGAGGCATTATAAATGAAAAAAACTTTTTGTCTTCTGATTTGTAACTGGAAAAGATTTCAGACATTTTCAACCTTTCAAAATGCTTTCAATGCATTTCTGTCTGAACGGAAAGTCAGAAAAATGAAATTGATGAGATTGTTTGGTAATGCCACCTGCATTTATTTGGAAACACTGACGTGGCCTAGGAGAGGTGAGAAAGATGGGAGTTGGCCAGAATTCATTACCTGATAGACTGTGTCTACGCGCACTATTCCTTTTCTTTTTACTCTTCTGTTTTTTTTTTTTTTTTTTTCTACTGGGAATTGGACTCAGGACCTTGTGCTTGCCAGGCAGGTGCTTATGCCACTGAGCTATATCCCTGGTCTTTCTTTTGTTTTTAAAAATTTATTTTTCTCTTCTTTTATGATGGACTCATTAGGGAAACTTACTGAAATAGTGACATATGTCATTTCATTATTGCTCTGGTAAAAGATTCCATTGGAGTTATAGCTATCAAAAAAAATCATAGTTTTGGATCTGAGGAATTTTGCCCAAATTTCTCTAACTTACTGGTAAATATACATGGATATGTAGCTACCATCTATCTATTATCTATCTGTCATTTGTCTATCGTCTATCACCTGTCTATCTATCTATCTATCACCTATCTGTCTATCTATCTATCTATCTATCTATCTATCTATCTATCAATCATCTATCATTGATGGTACTGGGAATTGAATCTAGGGCCTAGGACCTTCTTTGCATGGAGTTACATGTTTATATTGAAACTTTTAGTCTCCTCTTTCTTAAAAATAATTAGTTGTCTCAAGCCATCTCCATATTTGTAACAATCTTGGCTAGGTTACAAGTCAGATATTTGATTTATGTTCTTATGTTTAAATAGTTTGTTTCTTAAGGTTAAACAACATACCAGATGATTCATACACTCAAATCTTTGGAATTTCCATCTGCTGTGAATGGGAAAGCTTTTCCATAGAGATGCATTCATATATACAAGGCAGGCTTGTGGAAAAATCCATGGAATCATGGTCAGAGACCTCGGTTCAGATTTGAAGTCAGCAGTGTGACAGCTGGTATACTAGTGTCATCTACTCTCGGTCAGGGGTTATTCTACAATGTTGGCTTTAAAAAGTATACCATAGTACACACCCCATTTACCTCGTGGGGCTATTGTGTAAATCAAAAGGAATTATGTATGTGGTGCTGCTGTATAACTGTCCACCAAAAGTGTGCAAATGTGAATGTATACTTCTTGTGTATACGGGTGATTTTTAAATGATGCAGAGAAGCCTGTAAGAATGAGATAAGATGGTTCATGAGGAGAGATGACAGGAGCAGCGGTGGTGCAGGGCAGGCGGACTGAGGGTGGGGTCAGAGCACATCCCCAGGTCTGCTTCCCTGCTCCGGGGCAGGAAAACAGCAGCAGTCAGGCGCTCTCCCTGTCTGCGGAGCCTGGCTTTGTGCCCTTGTTTCTCCCTTGTAACTCAGGCAGAGCCATCCTTGTCCCTGATTTCTCTGAGCCAAGAATGGTAACATCTTGTTCTGGACAGAGACTGGACAGGGAGCCCTAAATGGGAAGCCTGCTGGAGGCTTCCGGGAAAATGTTCCTTATACTCAGTGGAAATCCTGGAAAAGACAGAAGCTATTGCCCCTGGATATTTTTGTTTTCTGGCTGCCATTCTGACACTGGCTTGAAGATGCAGCCAACAAATCCGGGAAGAGGAACAGGAAGCCCCCTGACTGCAGTTAGAAGGCCCTAGTCCAGACTCTTGGGGAAAAACATTCGTTATCTGAGCTGTGTTTTTCTTTCGCTTGTAGCCAGAAGAAGACATACTGAGTCAACACGAGTCATCCTGTTTTTGGCTGGATGATTTACAACATCTGAGAAGTAAAACCTACAAACTAGTTAACTAATCACTCTGAAGAAATCCAACAATGGCGGGGTGTACACTTTTCCAGCTGGTCCTCAGAAACGCTCCCTGTGTGATGTCATGGAAATGCTGGTGAAGACATCCTTAGCTGCAGGCAGAGGTAGGCCCCCCCTCACAATGAGCCTCCTGTTGACCCCTGACCTCCACCACAAAGAAGCAAGAGTGACCAGCAGCAAGTGCCGGGAATCAAGACGGCTCTTCGGGCTCGGCGTCGTGTGGAAGGACCTACACTGCTCAGTACTCAGCAAAACCGAAGGTGTATCCACGTCTGCTCTGGGAAACCGAGGAAGGTGAAAAGGACAGGGGCACAGGGCCTGAATCCTCAGAAATAAGAACAGAAAATGATGCTGAGTCTGCTTTGAGCCAAGCACAGAAAACACATAAGCCCAGAGGTATTCGGGATCCTTCTCTGAGAGCCTTTTGGGCTTTTCCTCAGTGCAAAGCTGGTGTCCATACCATCCTGTGTGAGAACTGAGCACATTATGATACATCACCTCTTATACTACCATATTCCTAAAATGTAGTTGTACAGAATTAACTACAGAAGTGTCCACCAAAAATAATAACTGTCCTTAGTTTTGGAAAGGAAAGAGTGGTGGTTTTTCTAATTATTTTTTTCTTCTTGGTATTTTTTGATATTATTTGGATTTTTAAAATAAATGCATGCTACTTTTATAAAACTAATAGCATCCTTTTAAAAACTGAACAGTTTTTGAAGACTTAATTATTTGATTTAGCATTTTTATTTAGAGCCTTTCTTTTTGACAATAGATTTAGTAAATGGCCAGTAGGCTGTTCAGAATATTCATAGTTTCAAATGCTAAAACTATATAATCTGGAAATATGATAATTTTTGTCTCTTCATTCTTCATCACAGGGAGAGGTGGATGGTTCTAATGAAATCCATAGCAATATCATGTTATTAGGAAAAGCCAGGAGTTATTAATGATCAAGACACAATACAAAATCCATCTTGTTAACCCTAAGTATCTAGATGGCAAGGAAAAAAATCCAATTTGTTTTCCAAATCAAGAGATTGATTATCTTAAAGCAATATTTTGTCTCTGTACCCACAGCTTAGCATTTGTGATAATTTATTTTTAAAAATTAGCACATAAATATAATGTCAAGTTTTTTGTTGATAGTCCACTCATCTTCATATATTTTTGCTTGTGTCATGAACACGGGTGTGGTGTAAATTTAGATGACATCTTTGAAAAATTCTAATTATGATGGGAAATAACAAACCTTCACACTAGTGGCTCATCCTCTGATCCGTTTGCCCCACAATTATCAGCACAACTGCAATCTCTGAGTGACACCACCTCCAATTTCAGGATCTCTGTGCTCACCTGTATTTTGTAGAAGAATGATTACTTTGCAAAAAGGTAGGTCTAGTTTGAGCCCAACTTCATAACTACTATCTCTGTAATCTTGGACAGCCCATTTGATTTTGTTGGGCCTTCCTGTAAAATGTCGGTAATGACACTATTTCAAGATTGATGATAATGTACATATTTCATCTGCACTAGTGCCTGTGATCAATAAATAATAGCTATTATTCTTGATAAAAAGCTAACTAAAGGAATATTGGGATAAAAATCCAAGAAACAAAGACTGAGTAAACAGCTTATCTTTTGACAATGAAGAATATGTCCTATAGGGCACAAATAGCCTTGTTCTTTGAAACTGGAAGATATATAAACTAGTTTTTTATTTAGAAGAGAAGCATGAGGGAAAGTGTGAGATGGGGGTGGGGGTGTGTTATCTCATGTGAGAGTAAATGATCTTTCTGTTTTTCTACTTAACAATGCTGTTTATAATTTCTTTACTGATAAGACTTTGGGTTTTGCTTTGTTTCAGAACAAGTGAAACTGTGACTTAGATCTCACCATTTATGCACTTGATTTTGTGTCTTCTTGTGTTTGGGAAGACTGTGTCTTTTGTTTCTCCTTTTGGATAAGAGATCTTTACCCCCCAGGCTGGTCAATAACTAAACTAAGGTAGAAACCCAGTATTAGTTGCTAGACTACAGTACCCAACATCCGTAATTTACAGACAGAATGAAGGTTTAATTTAGCTCATGGTTGGGGGGATTCGGTCCATAGTTAGCTGTCTCCAAGGCAGAAGGGCATGGTGGAGCAAAGCTGCTCAGTTCATGGTGGCTGGGGAGGAGGGCGGGGCAGCAGCGCCTGAGAGGAATGGGTGAGTGACCACACACCGTACCCAAAGCCACAGCTCCACCACCCACCCAGATGGTCCTAAGTGTGCTCTACTAATCAGCTAGGCATTTCTTAATCCCATGTAGTGGACATGTCCATATTAATGGTCTCAAAACCCCTTTGCTGGTGTTTATTTGATGCACACATCAGAGTCTTGGAAGCCTCTCCGTCTTTCCAACTTCTTTATGATATTGACTGTTATTTTCCTTTAGCTTTTCCAGTGTCATTCATCATTCTTTTCAACGTGATATGTCGTGGGTTTCTTCTGTAGCTTCTTCTATCAAGCCTCAAATAAACCTGTGCAATCAATTCCTATTACTACCTGAAACTAAAGGATGACAGAGGGTTCCAGTAGCATTTCAAAGTCGAAACACAGCTCTCCACCACTTACACAGGCTGTGCTGTGTCATCAGACTCCGCCTCAAGAGCCACCTGCTCTGAGAAGTCTTCCCTGTCTTCCTACCTGATCCCTTTTTTTGCATCTCCTTCTTCTGTATTCCCACATCACTCCATGCCTCGCTTCACAGTACCTATCACGATGCACCATAATCTGCTCACAGAACCTCTGGATCATGAGTTCCTTGAGGACGAAGACTGAATGTGCCTCTTTCTTTTTTGTGTTTCCAGTGGCTAGAGGACTGCCCAGTGCGTTGAGTCAGATGCTAACGCCACAGCAGCTCAAGTAAGGCGAGGCGCCCTTCTCACTGCACTTCTCAACCTCGTGTGGTCAAGAGACTGGAGACAGTTACTGAAAGAAAGAAGTTGGCTTCTTTTTAAAGAATTTTTTATTAGTACATGTTTGCAGCACATGCTGATTACATTCACGGGGAGTTGGCACATGTGCATACGCATTTTAATTCTTTCCCCCTTGTGTCCCTCCCCTCCCTTCATCTCTAGATCCCTTCCCATTTGCAAATGATCCCTCTCCGTTCTTCCCATTATCCATACTTTGTTTTACTCTGCCAATTATTTAGACTTTGAATTTGTTACATGAGGAAAACTATGCAACACAGAGTGTAAGTCTGTGTGTGTGATTTATTTCACTTAACATTATGGTCTCAAGGCACATCCACTTTCCTACTAATGACTCAAACTTATCTTTCATTACGGTTGACAGTACTCTGTTGTTTAGAAATGCCAAGTTTTATTCACCTGCTCACCTGCTGATGGACAGACAGGCCTCTCCTGACACTTAGCTGTTGTGAGTCGTGCTGCTATAAACACGGATATGCAAGTATAATTGTGATACGAGATCTTTAACTTTTTTTGGAAAGATACTTAGAAGGAAAATAGCTGGGTGAATGGAGTTTCTAGTTTTAGTTTTTGGAGGAATCTCCATAAGAATCTCCACGGTGGTTGGACTAGTTTATACTCCCACCAACAGCATAGAAGGGTCCCTTTTGCCACACAGCCTCACCAGCATTTGTGATTGTTTGATTTTTGGATAGCCCTTGATTCTGGAGCAAAATGAAATCTCAGTGTTGTTTCAATTTGCATTTCTATAATGGCCAGAGATTTTGAACATTTCCTCATGTATTTACTGGCCATTTGTACTTCTTCTGAGAAGCGTTTATTTCAATTGCTCATTTTTAATTGGGCCTCTCACTTGCAAGGATCTATTTTTTTGAGTTCCTTATATGTTTTGGATATTAGTTCTTTGTTCAAGGAATAGCTGGAAAATATCTTTCGTTTTCTGTGACTTGACTCCTCACTCTATTGGTTGTTTTCTTTGCCATGCAGAAGCTCTTGAATTTGATACAGTCCCATTTGCTGATTTTTGATGTCATTTCTTGTGCAAATGGGGTTCTGTTCAAAAAGTGTTTACTTATTCCTATGTTTTCAGGAGTTCTACTTATTTTATCTTCCAGCAGACAAATGTTTCTGTTCTAATGTCCAAGTCTTTGATCCACTTTGATGTTATTTTAGTTCATAGTGATAGAGATGGATCCAGATTCCATCTTCTGCATGTATGTAACTAGTTTTCCCAGCACCATTTATTAAAGAGGCTAACTTTCCTCCACTGGGTGAATGGAGAATGTATTGTCGCATCTGGGGTGCTGTAAAGACTGAAATAATAAACCAGTATGAGTGCATCTAGGCCCTAATCCAAGTAAACTATGATATGTGCCATAATCACAGTACATGGTGAAGACTGGCAGCAAGCAACCAATGGATTATTCCAGGCCATACAATGACTTCCAATAAGAAAGGCACTGGAGAAGAGCAAAGATAACTCAGCTAAGGTTTTCGGTTGTACTGGAACTAAGTCTGGATACTTGGGCCAAAGGAGATCAGCTTGGAGGAGACCAGGAGCTCACCGAATGGAGAAGGAGTAGAAGACGTAGATGTGGATAGAGTAGAAGCCTTGTGGATGGTGCGTGGCAGAATAACCCCATCCAGGTACGGACTTACAGATAAACCATTGCCATTTGAACCCCTTTGTTTTGGGGCTCAATTCTCAACTTCTGGGGGGAAATATCTGATTGTCCTTACTTGGGTCAGCCTGCTTGTGTGTCAGCCCATTAGGCCTCACGTGAGAGGGAGGTGACTTCTCCAAAGGGAAGTCAGCATGGTGTAAATGCTCGTTTTCCTCCTCTGTTTGGGCTCCTTTTTGTCTGTCTAGAAATACCTTTAGTACTCTAGTTGTGGGCAACCCTAACCATGAAACAGTAATTTAAACCCATTTTGCTTATTTACTATTTCTTAATCCTTTTGTCTCTCAAGCTTCTTGAAATGTTATGAACTTCATTTCCTAGTCATTTTTAAGTTGCTTCAATATGACGTCTGTCATCACAGATTGAACAATCTGTTTTGTTGAAACAACCTCTCATGGCTCAATCATTTAGTTGGATATTAATTGATTCTATCTTAGTAGCATTTGCTATTATTAATCACTTGATTTGAAATGATAAATATGATATCACCATAAATAATAATGGTATAAAAAGCCCAATAATATAAAGCTTTTGAGTGTGACCTTTAGCAAAAGGACAAGTGTTTTCTCTTACAAGCAGCTTATAGAGACACCGAATTAGGCATGTTATTGAACAGTCAAAATCAACAGTGTATATTTTTGTTGCATAAATGATCATGGTTTTTGTGTGTGTCATCAGCTGATTATATTTCAGAATAAATATACTTAAGTTAAAATGCACAAACAGAAAGTAAAAATTATGCAAATTTCCTTTGTTACACTTGTGTTTTTATTTTTCTAAGAAGAAAATATTCTTCATGGAAATGTATGAGTTGACATTAGAGTTTAATTCTACTTTATCATGTAAATGTCTACTTACAATATTTTAAAAGGTGGATTATGTAAATCATTTTATGAACATACAAATTTGTATAATATTTACCAGCCAGAGAATTATGCATTTAGGAACATGCCTTCAAATGAGACCCTAAATACTCATCCTAGTTGGAAGGGTTGATCTCACCAGTGTATGCTTTATTTAGAGAAAATATACAGGGGAATTTCTTATGTCATAAGAATCTAAATGTGCAAAACAGCTGCCAACTTTTAGTATTAAATTTGATCACTGTTTGAAATTTCTTATGTGATATTTCTTTAAAATAATCAGCCTTACTCTTGGATACATTTCTTTTGTTATTATTCTTGGATTTCTTTTGTTGACTTTAAAGAAAACATTTACTCATTTAGGGAAAAAGTTTATAGAGTCAAAATTCTACAGAACTTTACCTGTCCCAGTGTCTTCACCTGTAGAAGGTTCAGTTTTTCTTTTTTTTTTTATAATGAAGTTTATTGATGCAATTCAGATATGTATAATGATCACATTCATCATAGGGAATTTGTACCTTTACGTGATATATTTTAATTCCTCTCTTTTCCCATTCCCCTTCCCTCTGTTCAACTCTTCTTCCCCTCCTTACTCACAAAGCTTTGCTTCCATTTTGTCTTTTTTTTCCTCATTTTTTTCTTTTCCCTTCCACTTCCATTCCCCTTTCCCTTTGAATGATTACTTAGTATTTCACAGTATCTATTATACATTTTGGTTCTTATTTACACTTTCAGCTTCTCACACCAGACAGACAATGAGATATTTATTTCTGTATTCCTGTATACTCCCTCCACCCCTAATGTCTTCACCTCCGTAGATAAGGAAGATTGGAGAAGCAGGAGAGGAGTGAGCTGTGGAAACCTATTCTTCCACTTTTCTCCCCAGGACATTGGGATCCATTTGCAGAATGGCTGGGTCATTTTCAAAATTAATTGGCATTGGCTAATGGTTGTGAGGTAGCAGAAGCCTGCAACTTGGGACAACTGGTCAATCTGTAGGACTCTCTTTAAGGAAAAGGGAGCAATGATGAAGAACCCCTAACCTTGGCCTAGGAAGAAAATTTCTAACTGGAGCATTCCAAGAACTGCCCAAAGGGTCTCCAAGAACAACTGTTGTTATTGTCAGGATCAGCTGTAGACAATTTCCTTCCCTCCTATAGGAAGTGAGGCAGGACTGCAATCTCACTTCCTGTCCATTGTGCTTAGGATTTTGGGTGTGGTTATGGGAAGTAATGGAGTGGAAGTGTTGGCTAGAGGTGGGGCAAAGAGCTGGTTGGGGTGTTTTCTCATGAAGTCTGAAGGGGTATGGTTTACAGTACCATTCTTCTCTCTACCCAAATTTAAAAACCAACTGAGAGGCAGACAAAGGAGGCAGATATAGAAGAAAGCAATTTCTTAGTAGTCAGCATCTTCATATTTCACCTGCACATTAAAAATATTATCCACAGAGTCATCATACTCTGTTTGCAGTGACCAACTTCTTGGTCTGCTTCATGGGGTCTGCTTCTAAGAATCATGACACACAGAGCTAAATATGTGCTTTACAAAAGCAGCTGGTTTCCAGAGAAGGAAAGAGAAAGCAGGGGCAGAGTTGATATCTCCAAGCTTCTTCTGGATTTCAGTTTGGTAAAGTAGGAGGAAGAAATGCAGAAGTTTCAGAGTTGTTCTTACAGGGGGTCTCTTTTTGGGAGAGGGGAGAAAAAGAAAGATAGCTCCTTTTAGCAAGACTGCATCTTTGACAGTGGAAAAATACATGACCATAATCATTTGATTGTATAGGGACATCAGTCTTTGCTCACAGTCCTATGTTAAATGCAAAGAGCTATGAAGCACAAAACACAAAAGGAATGCAAGACAGGGTTACCAATCTCTAAAGATTGCAATTCAGTTGGAGTAACACAGCATATGGGGTGGTTTAGGTGATAATTCACAGTGTATTATTGATTGTTCAAATGAAGGAAACAGAGGGAGAGAACCTGAACAACTCAAGGAGAGGGCAAGGAGCATGCACTGTAGCAGTGAAGCTGGGTGTCTTGGAGCAGAGCACTCCAAAAAGATGGGTGGAACTTGGAAAGGAAGAAGTACAAATCTGAAGGGACTTCATGTACCTCTGAATAGGGGCATGCACATGTACGTGTGTGTACCTGTGCAAGAGAAGGAAGGAGAAAAGTATACAGAGACTCCTGGAGCACTGTCCTGGCTGTGATGGAGGGTTGTGATGGCAGAGAAAAGAGATCTGGGCTAGAGTTTGGGCTGCCTCATGCATTACCATTGCATTTATGATGGACAACCACTAGTGATGGACTGGCTGGTCATGTCCTTCTTCTTGGTATCCTTGTAGGTTGATGTTATGGTTTATATCTAGATGTCCTCACAAAGACATACAATTATAGTAGGGCTGGGTTTATGCACATGCACAATGTAAGAGTTTGGGGGTCAGGGAGGCTTCCACCCAAATCTCAGAAGGTCTGGGAGGCCGGGGAGTGTGCCCCTGGGAGGACAGTGAGTAAAACCAGAAGTGTAGTGATCACAGAAAGTTGGAGAAGTCAGAATGTGGAACATCTCAGGAAGGCCACAAGCAGTGAGCAGAGGCAGCTCAAGAGAAGCCATGAGGGTTACAAACACTAGTAGTGTCCTTGGGGGTGGGGCTGCCCACATCATTTGGAGCTTACATCTCACCGCATCTTGCCCTGGGTGCTGAAAAGGAACTACAGGATTTAATGTTTGCAGTGCTGGGTTTTTATCTTGCTTTGGTACCATTCCTGTCTAATCACCTAGTTCTCCCTTTTGGAATGGAAATGTTTACCCTGTGCCTTTTAACACTGATAGTGTTTAACTTTCTTTTGAGTTTTACAGGGTTCACAGCTACGAATTTGCCTTAATTCTCAGAGGAGACTTTGGATGGGGACTTTTCAGCAATGCTGAAACTGTTAAGACTTTGGCAATTCTTAGAGATGGACTAAATACATTTTCCATGAAGATATACAGAAGAGACTTTTGGGGGCCAGAGGTAGAATGTTCCAGGTTATATCTAGATGTTCCAACCTCATGGGATCATAGGTGAGGCTTGTGGGAGATGACTGGATTACAGAACATGCTACTCATCGGTGGATTAGTCCTCCAGTGAGTTTATAATTAAATGTGATATTCGGAGGTGAAGCCTTGTTAGAGAAGGTGGAGGAATGGCCTAGAAGGGTATATCTCTCTTCCTCCCTTGATCTCTGTTTCATGAGAAAAGCAGAGCTGGATGAAAGTAAATGTGTGAGAAGCAGCATATAAGTCAGAAAAAGAAGAGAAGAGAGAAGGGAAAGAACATTAGGAAGAGCAGCCATGCCATGAGCAATTTTCTGCCATGGCCCACTGCCATACTACCCTGCCTTGGAGCCAGCCAACTATGGACTAAAATCTCTTTAAACCTTGAGCCTTCTTTAAGTTGCGTGTGTCAGGCACTGTGTCCCAGTGATGAAGTGACCAAGGCTGCTGGAGAATATTCTGCAACTTTATGTCAGGTGCTGACTAAGTCTTTCTATTTTTGTCATAGCTTTAGTGGAGGACCAACCCAGACATAGCAAAGCACCACTGACCACCAACTTTACAAAACAGAAACAAAGGAAGCCATGTCTGGTTACTGTAAGAAGTGCTAGTGAAGGCTCACAGGGCTGACGGGCAGTCTGATAGGGGAAAAGGAAGGGCCAAAGGTGATAAAAATGGAAAAGATTCTGCTGGGGTTGATGAATTTTTGGAAAATGCAGGCTTTCTAGATGGGGTCAGGAGACATCTGACCAAGGCTGAGGTTTGGTGGAATTTTTTTGCATATACCTCCCACTTACTTCTAAGTTCTCTATAATCTCTCTATAATCTTCTCTATAATGTTGAGTGCCTGTGTTTTCACATTTTTAAAAAATGAGACAAGATTATATATAAGGTATATCATGTAAGCATTATATATGAAGTATATCATGTAAATCTGATCATGTAAAATATCTTCTCAAAACAACTTGAGTCATTTGTAGGAAAATGGACACACCTTGAGACAGTGTTCAGTGAAGCAAATCAGATACAAAATCTTACATACACCATTTTTTCTCTTATATGAGAAGCCCAAAATATAAGTAAATTAAAGAGGAAAATGAAAGGCAGATAATAGAAAACAGGAAGCTAGATCTTTGCAACAGGAGAGGGACCAAGAGATGGCAGGAGGAGGGGCAGAGGATGGAGAAAAGAATTCAGATGTGTTATGTGAAGGTTCCAACTCTTGGCAATGAACATAACCCTTACGTACTGTAAACATGTACTAATAAAAACAAAAATTGAAAACATTTACACTTATGTTAAATAAAGATTTGAAAGGGACTTTATTTACTTCTCTTAAAATATTTTTTCAAATTCCTTTAATGAGGAACAACAGTACCTTAAATGAACTTCTGACCTATAGGCAAGATTACCAGAATTCAAGTGAAATTATTAATTATTTAAGTCCCCTGATGGGCTGGGTGTTGGCCTTTTACTGAAGATTTGACTCACATGAAAATTTTGGGGTCTATATTTCATTTTCTCTATTTGTACTCCTGATGAATTTGTGTGTGTGCATGAGAGAGGGAGAGAGAGAGAGAGAGAGAGAGAGAGAGAGAGAGAGAGAGACAGACAGACAGACAGACAGACAGAGAGACAGAGAGACAGAGAGACAGAGAGAGAGAGATTGATCTATTTAGATTGCACATAGGCTGATTTCAGCAGAAATTTTGTCATACTCAATCTCTCTTGGATTTGGACATATTGGCTGGGCTTCAGGGTCCTGCTCTTGGCAACTCTGCTCAGCGTTCCTGAGAAATCAGAATACAGAAGATTTAGATGCTACTGTTTGAGGCCACATATGTTCTCTGAGAAAGGCCCAATGCTTATGATTTTAAAAATTATAGCATTACAATGCAAAGTATTTTTCTATAGTGTATAAAACTTTTTTGCCTCACATCACTTTAAGTCTCTTGTTCCTACAATTACTGCACAAAATCCACTTTGTACACACTATGAAGGCAGTGTATCACCTGGAAAACTTTTGAGCAGAGTCAAATTGTCCTGAGGTCAGTTTGGACATCTAATGGATATATTTTTTGTGTATTTTAAAAAATTTATTGGTACATTTTAGATATACACAATGACAACATTCGTCCTAGGGAGTTTGAACTTGCACATGGTATATCTTGCTTCTTTTTTCCCAGCCCTCTCCCCTTCCACTAATCCCTCCTAAAGGGTGTATTTTGATAAGGTCTGAAATGAGCAGTAGATGAATGGCACAGTATAGACAAAAGGAAGTTTCTGTCCCTTTTGAGGTGCTAGTTTAGGAGTCTTGAAGATTGAAGTATGCACTGTCGGTGCTGTTTGTGTTTCCTAACCTGCAGTGTCAGGGAACACAAAAATAACAAAGCTATAAAAAGGAAACTTTCTGGTAATTGCATTTATATGGCTGATATGTGTTTATAAACTTCATCTTAAAAATGGACTCTTCCGTCAACAAACAAAATTTTATTGAAAATTTATGATGCTTCTCACATTATTCTGAACCCATACACCCCGTGGCAAACAGATCAATCTAAATCCTTACTTTCAACAAATTCAATTTTAGTGGCAAGAGACGGAAAACAAGTAATTACAAAAGTAAACAAGCAATGAGCTATCTGAAGTTTGTTCGCTAGACTATGACTGTGGGGCTGTGTAGATTGGTTGTTCTGTGAATTCCTCTAGAAGAAAGTGACATTTAAGGGAAGGGACAAATGAGAAAGTCAGTAACGCAGAGATCAGCGATTAGAATTTTCCAGCCAGATGCAGCAGTTCTGGCTGAAAAGCCACTGGACAAGAATAAATATGAGGTGTTTAGTAATTCTCCCAGATGCAAAGGGAGAATCCCTGGAGAAGGACATGGTAGCAGTATGCGGGCAGAGTGAAGATCTGGAGATTACTCGGAGAGTAATGGTAGATTTTAAGCAGGAGAGTAACGGTGTAGCTTTCATTTAAGATATCATTGTGCTTTTTCTGTAAAAAATGGACTTCCGTGAAGACCAGACTGGAGCAGGGCATCCAGCTAAGGCTCTTTTAGGAAGTGTGATGTGAAGTCAGACACTGGCTGTGTTCTCAGGCTGGGGCAGTAAGATGCTCTAATAAAGTGCACGGTATGTGTGAAAGCAAAGAAGGAGTTCATGAGAACGCCTAGGTTTTGGTCTGATCATTTGGATTTATAAGAGTTGCTGTTTCTTGGGAAGAGTCGACTGCTGATGAATCAGGAGTGCACTTGATCACAGCAAGCTTGAGGCAACTATTACCTGGGGCGGTGGAAAGATCAAGCTGGTGTAAACCTTAGGAGAAAGGTTAGGGCTACGTGAGAGATACAGACTGGAGAGTCACTGGCATAGAATTAATATCTGGATGGGCTTCATAATTCTTTGGGCTCAGTGCAAAATGAAAATGTGGGGTCCTATTTTTATTTAGCCTTCTTTTATAATGCTATGTACTGCGTGACTTATATGCAGTATTACTTTATATCTCAAAATTTTGAAGGTTGGAAGTCCAGGATGAAGTCACTGGTACGTTCAGGGTCTGTGGAAGGCTAGCTTTCAAGTCTCACGGGCAGCGCCTTTCTGAGTCTTCACATGGTGGAACGCTCCCTTGTATCCCTGTTGTACACGCACTGATGTCTTTCATGAAGTCTCTGTTTCAGGGACCAAGCACCTCCCTACCGCCCACTGCCATCGCCTTGGGAGTTAGGATTTCAACACAGGACCTTGGGCGGGCACAGCCGTTCAGACAGTAGCAGACTGCTGGCTGATAACTACTGCAGGCTTCAAGGGGACAGCAACGAGCACTGAACAGATGTGGAACTTGTCACACACACTCGCACGGCCACTGTAGGTGTCGCAGTGAGCCGCGGGGCTGATGACTGAGTAGCATGTGGGTAGCTGTGGCCCTCAGGTGTCGGAGTTAGGGTGCAAGTAACTCCCCGTGAGGAGGAACTTACCTGAGCAGCGTATGTTCAAGGCAGAGACGCTCCTTTTAACAGAAGGGCTTTGCATGAAGAAAGGGAGCTATGTTTGCACAGCAGCCACTTCCTGCCGCCCCGGGGTGACTGTAGATTTTTCCTGTCAGCCTCCTGTGCGTCACTCTCACTCCTGTCAGTGCAGGTTCCTGGCGTAAACCTCACTCACCATGTGAGGCAGCTTCCCTTCAGCAGCCCCGTACTCAGTAGCTGGGTAATTGTTTGACGTTCTCGTTGACTAATGCTGAATTCTTCTTTATCTTAGTGGGAACCTCTGGTGCGGACTCACAGAGACGGTATCATCTGCAGCCTGGACTTGGACCCAGCCTCTCTCTCCTCCTCTGCCATTGGCTACTGGTTGCTGAAAAGTGCTCTTGTTTTCCAAAGTCTGAGCAGTATAGTTCCTATTGCCTGTATGTCAGGAAACTAGTGAGAAGTGTGGACCATAAAGGAGCTTTTATGTAAGCAGCAGTAACGCTGCACGCAGAAGTGCTAGCGCCCTCGTTTTCCACCTCAGGTCTTGTCAGGGGGCAGATCTGTCATAAAAGCGAGGCAAGAGCAGGTTGTACCACAGGCGCTGCTGTCATGAAACCAGAGATTCACAGCGGTGTCATGTACAAGAAGGCCACTCTCACATTTAGAAACTTTCCCCCTACATGAGGGGACAGGGATGATTCTTAGATGCATATCGACAAGCCTTCTACCTTCCCTCCTCCCATTCTTCCTGGCTGCTTTATCACATTGTCTACGACAATTTGGCTTTTACCCACTAGAATTTTGAATAGTTACTGACTTGTGTTCAAAATCAAAGTTGTTGTTTGATATATTATTGATAGTCATACTGCTTTCCCTAAATACAAAGTACCTATTTAATAAGTTATGTAAATACTTACACACAGATATGTTGGTGTATCCATATGTACACATGCACTGATATATCCATATATACACACACATACATATGTATTACATACTTGTACATATATAGTGCATATGTCACAGCACTTTTATTTGTGAACCCATGTAACAACTAAACTCTAGTTATTCCTTCATGGACATAGGACTGAATCTTAACTGATCATATTAATTACTAAAGATTACTCAGGGAATTAGAGATATATATAAAAGAATATATATCTAAAATTTCAAACAATAAGCCTATTTCAATTAACTTGATTCATATATTTTTCTAATTGCCATAATAGCTAGAATTAATAAAATTCATCAAAAAGAAAAAATTATTAATTCTCTCTAAACCATTCTATAATCTCAAGTAGCTAGAGGCTGCAACATTTTATTTTGTTTTTGTTTGTTTGTTTTTTGTTTTTCTTCCTGTACGAGGAATTGAACTCATGACCTTGCGCTTGCCAGGCAGGCGCTTTGCCGCTGAGCTAAATCCCCAGCCCCCAATATTTTAGATTTACATAAGGATATCTCTCTATATCTATCTATCTATCTATCTATCTATCTATCTATCTATCTATCTACCATCTATCTATCATCTGTCTTGTGTATATGATCTTAAAGATAGTCAAAGGAGAAATATACAAAAATGTATTTATCTCTTTCAGATATATGGTATTATATTTTAGTTTTCAAATAACCATTTCTTAGGTATGTTTCTCTCAATATTTTAAACTTGAGAATATCCACAAATGTATTGATGAAATAAACCTATTTGAAAGAAAAATAAGACTTCTCTTATATATGTATATATTTCACATATTTTTATCATATGTATATATATTCCAAATTTTTTCTTCTGTCTTATAGACATTGCTTAATTACTGAGAGCACAGGTTTCCAAATGCGGGACTGATCCAGATCTTCCACAGCTCTGCCACCAGGCTTTGTCATGTCACTTCTCGTTAGCGCTGTCCTCTGGGGAGAGCTGGGAGAGAGCCAGGAAGTACAACTCTGATCAACCAATTTGCTGCTCATTAGGTACTCTGAGAAGAGCTCTGATGGAACAGGAAGTTGTAGCTATTAATTTAGGTGAGATTTGCACGGGGCCTGTTGATTTTACTAGTCTGTGCTTTCCTTGTACCCCATTAGCACAAGAAAACAAGAGTTTGCTTTGGTAAGTGTTTTACAGTTCATTGTCTCAGAACCTGTGGTCACAGTACGCAGTGGAAATTTACTTTCAGATGATTTTTTAAAAGTTTTTTAAATAATAAAATATAAATAATGGTAAGACTAAGTCATTCATTAAAAACTCAGAAGGAAGACTTATATCCAGATACAGCAATGGCATGCTGAGTGCGCTAATCACGCGGTGTCACTACGGGGACGGTGCAGGGGCTCAGGCCAGCCGACTGCTCTCACGGCCTCACTTGTAGTTCAAAAGCAAGAACACTGGGGGACATCACGCTTATCGAAACTCATTTGGGGGCAACACTTGATTTAACCTGAAACAAATAAATAGGGGAACCTGGCCCACGTCCACATGAGGGCATTTAGAATCTACCGCTTCAATTGTGTGAATACTTGTACTTTTCTCAGAAAAAATTCGATATGCAGCTGTCTTTGATTATTCTTGGTAATTATGTTCTATAAAGTCGTCATAAATACTGAATTCTTGGGTGAGTACTGAACCACTACTTCTAGGAGAAATACACAGTTAGGTCCTGAAAACCTCTGTTCACATTTTCATCAGTACACAATCTTCTTTTTTTCCTGTTTCTGTTTAAACACATCTAATTTAATAAGCATTTTGGGTTCATTAACATTGGACTTGCACAGCCAATAGCACTGTAACTGATGCCTGAACAAAGCTTACCTAGCACACGTTTTTACAAGAGGGTTTCCACTGTCAAAGTCCTCTGTGAGGTACATGCGTCCTGCGAGGGTACTTTTATTGTCGTAGATGGCAGGGAGAAGGTACAATGATATACTTCCCCCACTATTTCCCTAATGATCTGTTATTTACTGGCTATCTTCCAACACAAGTTAAACCATAATACTATTCCCTGGAGCTTTTCAGAGAAAACTCAGACTCTTTTTACTGCTTGGAAAATCTGTACTGTGAAATTCGGCTAAAATACATTCTGCTGGACTTCACCACTGCTCACACTTCTAGATACCTCCCCTGGATCACCTGTAATCCTTGCCTTGCTGCCTATGAAAGGGTATCTTTACCCACTCCAAAGGTAGGCAAGGCTGTGTGTTTGCTTTGAGCACTGAAAGATATGCCCACGTGAGCAGGAGTTTAAAATGAATCTCAAGGTCCAGTTAAGTCTCTTGTGCTTTCACTTTCTCTTGAAGACTCTACCTCCTCACTGTGAGTCTTAGGATGAGAAAGTGTGTGACAAAACCAATATACATTAGATGCACAGCCTGGACCAGAGCCTCAGCAAACCTGCAACCCTTAATTAAGGTAGGAAGCAAATATTGGCTCTTGTGAGCCTCTAAAGTGTGGGGGTTGTTTGTTACACAGAAAATATGTATAGCTGATACATGTACTGCAGGGAAGAAGAAAGAACATCATCTTAGGTAAAGTCGGAAACAAGAGAATGTAACTAGACAACCAAGCCAACCATCCCAGTACTCTGACCCACTGCTATGAATGTTCTCTCTCAGGTGGACACCTCAGCCTACTTGGCCACGTGGAGGGCTTTCATAGTAACTCAGCCTTCCTTACATGAGTTCTCAGGCCACTGGGAGAGTCGCTAGGAAAACCCCTGAGCTTCTGAGCAACTGCAGGGAGGAGGACCCACAGATCTGCAGTGCGGTCATTCCTGTCCTGGGCTGTGTCTGCTCCACTGATGAGCTCCACAAAAATGTTCTTAATTTCTGTTGCGGGGTTTTAGAGTTTCTAGAATTTTTCTATTTCTTAGTTTCCATCTTTCCTTTTATATTAACCACCTTTTGCTTGTGTGCTGTTCATTTTGTCTACTAGAGCCTTTAACGTGTGAATCATAGCTTCTTTCAGTCCCCTGGTTGGATGATTCCAACATCTCTGCCATGTCTGCATAATGGTCCTCCTACTCATGACTGAATTTCTGTTCTGGTGAACTGTGATTTTCTGCAGCTGCGTGTCCATCTCTCCTTTTGGGGGCAGCAGTTTATGCTGTGACGCCAGTTCTTTCCGACTCTAACAAGACTCTTGATTTTCAGTCTGTTGAGCTTTATTTATTTATTTTTTGTTAAGAGGCAGTGATAACTTTCAAGCTCCTTATATGCCACACCTCACACTAAAGTCAGTGTGGGCGTCCTCTACCCAGGAAGTACTGCTCACTTCTTACATGGGTATAAAAAGCACCTTCCACGAAGAGAAAGCAACTAGTAAGGATGCATTTTGGGAGAGGGATTGCATAGAACATATACATATAAATGTGCTAGCTGATTCATTTTGTCCACCTTTCTATCCTCATCCTCATGTACTCTCTAAATAAAGCTTCTGTTGTCATAGAATTAGGTCATTGGAGAAAGAAAAGAAACTAAATGACCATATGTACGAACTTCATTTTCAAAGAATCCCAAGCTGAGTTTTTTTAGTTTGCTCCCGCAGTCCTCCAGGGGAGCATGAGCAGCCAGAGACAAGCCCCAGGACGCTCACGCGAAGTGAAATAAACCTGGTGCCCGAAGACAGGTGCTTTGGGATCTCCCTTACTAGTGATGGCCACAATCTCAACCTCATGAACACAGCAGGAAGCTGCTTCCCAAAGCCTGCGGAGGCAGGAGGGGTAAGGCAAGGAGCTGCTGGCTACAGCTCACTGAGGCTCAGCTCGCGGGAGCAGGTTTCAGTGATCGGCTACAGTGTGGGGACCGCGGTTAATAGTGAAGTGTATTTCAAACCTGCTGAAAGAGTGGATTTCAAACATTCCCACCGCAAAAGTTAGTCAGGTGATGGACACATTCACTAGCTTTCTGTAGTGTATGCACGGATCAAAGCCTCCTACTGCACTGCACACGCATAGTTTTTATTTGTTAATTAGAATAAATTAGAAACTTGAAGAGCACAATCTTAGAGAAAATAGTGGAAATGTGAGTGCTGTTCAGTCTGGAAGATATAAGACTTATTTTCTGTGATTATATTCACCAGAATAAGGACTCTTGGATGTCAGTGAAGATTATACTGCGACGTGCGTAGGTCTGTGTGGTACGTGTTGTGAGCAGTAGATACCAGCAGCACTGAGCTTGCCCTCGTCGCCTAGCACAACACCAGCATGCAGTGGTTTGCTGAAGGGAAAGAAAAGGAAAAGAGAGTGTGCTTCGTTCTGCATAGCGTACTGACCAGGCCTTATTTCTTCCCTCCAGAGCACAGCACTTGAGAATACAGCCTTACATTTGTACAGTTACTTGAAGGAAATTATAAGAAATAACCTTTCTGGTGCTCGTGGTCGAGTTTGCTGGGAAAAGTCAAGCACATTCTTTCCCATCAAATATTTAAGATTGGGAAGATTTAATTTTAATCCTACTTGATAGTGCTTGGGTCAGCTATAAAATTATAACATTTAAAAATCACTTCAGAAGGTTTTTCTTTTATGAAGATTATCCTGCTAGGCTTGAAAAAGAAACAGAGCACCACTGGCGGAATCGTGCTATTGTTACATCCAGCGCGTAGCTTCGCTAAAGACCGTTAACCTTGGACCAGAGATAAGCCACTTCTTGCAATATGTAGCTTTCTTGGGATCTCAGAGCAAGGCAAAACAAACGCCTTCTTAGTGCTTTTTTCCCTAATGGTTTCCTTCCTTCCTTCCTTCTTTCTTTCTTTCTTTCTTTCTTTCTTTCTTTCTTTCTTTCTTTCTTTCTTTCTCTCTTTCTTTCAAGAAAACTTACATGTGGAAAGGGAAATGTCTTTTCCATTAACTTGGGGGCAGGGGTCACGCTAATAACGAGACCTTAAAGCAGAGTCAGGCGTTGGAATTCATCGCGAGCCGCTGACCGTGCAGCTCTTACGCAGCTAAGCAGCGCAGTTCTGCAATTAGCCAGTAGATTTCCCGGTCCAGCTTATGCTCAGGTTCAAACCCAAAGTTAATCAAGTGCAAAATGACTCAAATTAGTGCATGCACATTCCAGCAACAGACCCAGTAGGACAGCCCCAGCGCCCGGCTGACGGCGTTGTGCGTCTCCACACCTGCCTCCCTCGAGCTCGGCCGCTCTGCTGGGAGGAAAATCACGCCCCAGGCCCCCCTCCAGAGGCCTTCACGCCTCGGCGCCCCCGCCGGAGGTGCGCGGCTGCTAATGACAGCTCCGGCCTCAGAGAATGCAATTCCGCACAGGCATCCCACCAAAATGGATTATTTCAGCCTCGCTGGTCACAGATTCTGTAGTTTTCCAGTGATTCATCTTACTATTAATAATGTCAGAGAATTTTAGGCCCTTGAATTAAATAATGATAAATAGGAGCCACGGAGTGCGCTAGGCTGAGGCAGTGCTGTTTATTTCCGCGTGCGGCACTGTCAGCGCTGATAAATCGGATCCCTGAAATAGTTTATAAAGTCCTGAATTGATGTGGCCGTTGGCGAGGGAGAGAATTAATGTTACAAAACAGGCCTGCAGCCTCGATTGCGAGAGCCGAGGAAAGCTTTTTCCTGCAAACGCCGAGTAAGTGCGGGAACCGGTGGCCACACCGAGGATGACGCGCTTTTGTGGCCCGGGGCGGTCGGGACGCGGCTCCTTCTGCACCAGAGACGCGGCGCCCGGGGAGGGGGTCACCAGCTGCCCGTTTAGAATCCGACACAGGGAGGACCCAGGACTCGGGCCCCGGGAGGAGGTGGCAGCCTGGTTTAAACGGGGCTCCGAGCCCGAGCTCTGCCCTGCCGCGTTTAGGGGCTCCTGTCACAGGGGCAGCCCCGCGCCCGCAGCTGGCAGCCCGGCTGCTCCCCAGCGCAGTGCGATTTGAGCACAGCCCGTGCCAGGGACGCTGCAAAGCCTCTGACGCAGGCTCCCTGCACTTACTGTCTCATTAGGTGTTGAAAGAGAATAAAAACGCCTGTGTGTGTGTGTGTGTGTGTGTGTGTGTGTGTGTGTGTGTGTGTGTGTTGTGCTGGAGATTAATCCGGGGCCTTCGCACTGAACTGCCTCCTAAGCCATTTGCAATTTTTTAATTTTGAAGCAGGCTCTGGCAAAGTTGCCGAATTGCCCAAGCCTCAGCCTCCCAGAGTGCTAGGATGACAGGCACACGTCATCGTGTCCAGTTAGAGCTGAGCTTCTAAAATTTTATTTGATCCACCTTAGCCAGCGATACATTTGGAAACGGTTATTCACATAGGGAACGCGGGGCTTTGGCAACATGCTGATGTATAAGCACGACGAAAGTGGTGTTTCTGTGACCAGCGGTGTTTCCCTAAAACCTCAGCGTGGAGCTCGTCCTGTTGGATGTGGGAAAGAAGCAGGGTCTGACTGTCTCCCCAGTGACTCCCCCGTGGACTCAGCCTGTGGCCCTCCTGGCTTGCCGTCCTCTTCCCCCTTGGTCTTCACTCATTCAAGAGAGTTTTACAAACATTTCCTCCTGAGAAGATTAAAGCAAATAAATTAACAAACTAGACGCTTCACAATTTTGCAGTTTCTTGTATCTCCATGATATTAAAAGAAAAAAAGGAACAGCCTCACATTTTTATCAAAATACGTTGATCCAAAGCCTCTGTCAACTAGGAGTCTTCTCCCCCATGACAAGCCTCATTCTTCAAGTCTTTCTTTCATTAGGGTTTTTACGACAACTGTGGAGAAAAACGGAAGTCAGGGCCCCAGGGTGTAAGCGTGTGGTGAACATGTATGTTAGAAACGTCCTAGCTAAAATAGCTAGAAAACATGTAAAAAATGCATGTAAGCAAACGTTGATAAATACATTACGAGCTGGGGCAACTGGGGGAATTTTAGGAAAGGGGTGATCCGACATAGCTGTTACCTCATTCTCTTACCAGGAAATGCTTACTAGGAGGTTGTCACGTAGACACCCGGACATCAGCTCTGCAACTCAAGCCACGTCTCACTGTGGCAGCTATCATCTTCTGTGCATGCGCAAAGAAACCAGAAGACCAGGACCTTATGGGGCGAAGAAATCCTGACGCTGGGATTCTTACAGGAGGTTGGAGCAAGTCTGAGGAAGCGTCTCCGTGCAGCTCCGTGATGGAGCTGATTAAGATGGAGGCTGAGCACGGACTCGAGACTCTTGGGAGGGATGTGAGCGCAGAGGCAAGGACGTAGCTCCGCCCTAGTTCCGCAGCGGCCGCGGCGCAGCCCGTGTCTCACTTTCTCACCCTCAGAGCCACCAAATCCTGGCTTCAGCGAGGCTCCCTCCTTCCCTGTGCCCGCTCCAGCGGCTGCACGCAGGACGGGTCTGTCCAGAGAGGTGTTTCGCGTCGGAACCCGTGCAGTCTGGAAGCTCATCTTCTCTTCCTAAGGCCAGTCTCGGAGAACTAAAAGAGGTTTCGCCCGTGGCCCACTCCCCTGTTTGAATCTGAGGTCAAGCCAGAGCTCCCTTTCTCTTAGCAGATTGACTTATGCAAACCCCGTTTGTGTACCTCAAGGCTTTTCCAGCCACAGTGCATTGTCCTCTCCCCACGGCTTGTTTGTATCACAGTAAGGAGGGTGACCCGGTTCTGTAACAGCCTTTGCCTTCCCGGAACTTCCCACGTCTGGACAAACTAGGATGTCTGGTCACGCTAATATCACAACATTTCCCATCGTGTTTACCTCTGCTTGAATTTGGAACACGAATGCAAGCAATTTTGTCCATTCGCATTTTTCTACAGAATTTATCTCTTCAAATCACGCTGTGCAAAATAAAGGCACAAACTGCTCACTTAAAATGATGGAGTCAGAGTAGTTGAGCTTTTCCACGAGGGGAGAGGACTGGCATAAATAACATAAACGGAGGTTACCTGGGAAATCTTGTACCTGTGAAATCGAGGACTTTTCATTCCTGGATCTGCTGGCCTCTCCGATTCTCTCTGGGTTGGGCGGCTCCTCAGTGACCTGTCTGAGCGTTCCTCTTTCTGCTGTCCGTGTCCTCAGCTGCTAATTGTCTCCTTACTGAATGGGCAGTTTTAATTGAATGGGACTGAAGTAGGGATGTCAGCTTCTCCACAGGGAAAAGGTGCCAGTTTGTGGCAGGTCTTTGGTTTCTTGGAGCTTCATTTGCATGCAGAGTGATGGCCCTGCTCGGAATGATTATGCTGCTGGGAGTCTGATGTCCAAATTGACTTAATGTTCCTCCACAGTGACTGACCGGAGAGAGGCCGACAGAATGACTGGGGGTTGAACTCTTAGAAGGATGCAGGGCTGGGCAGTCATTCTGACCCGAGCTAATTTGTCTTGGTCGGTTTAGGTCACTGTTGAGTCAGCATTTCTTAGTCACTAGCCTCCCTGGAAGCTCATGGTTTATGTAGTAAACCTGAAAAAAAAAAAAAAAAAGACAAAAGAAGAGGCAGTCACATGTGTAATTTTCTTACTGAGATAAATCATTTGTGATGGAAATGCGGGGGACTGTCTCCCTTCCTCTTGTCAGTCGCAGGCTTCATGATCAGGGAGAGAAGGCGCTGATTTCGAGTGCTCTCACGGGCTGAAGATCGGGAGGGCCTCGCGAGCTCCCTCTGCCTACACTGACTGCTGTTACAAGGCACCCCGCCTGGTTCGTGCTTCGCATATTCAGTTTACAGCACAGTTAGGTTAACTGGGAGGGTCCGCCCCATGCTTAAGAGTGCAGAACTCCTGCACCTTGTACTTTTTTCTGCTTACCTTGCCTGTTGCCAGGTCTCTAAATTGGGAGTAATCTTGCACAGCCTGTGGCTCCGTCAGGGGGTCCAGCAGGGATAAAGTGCGGCAGCGAGTATGGGCTGTTAAATGTAATGGACATGCCGCGTCAAGAGCAATAAACCGCGGGACGCACAGGCTTCCCGGGGTGCTTTCACGAACACATCCAGAGCCTGTGTGATCACAGTCTCCGGCTCACTTTACAGGGACGCGGACCGCAGCCCCCGGAGCTTCGGAGGAGGGGGCGGAAATCTGCCCACTGGGCCAGTAAATAAGACACCAGATATGGCCCGGCACAGTGGGTGGGCATCACAGAAGGATGAGACACACCTTGTGCCGGTGAGGGTGATAGTTTAGAGGGAAATCGAGATTTATAGCTATAAAATGATCACAAAGCCAGAAGTAGATGTGTAGATTCTAAGATGTGTAGAATTTGCCACATGGAGGAGTTATGAATCTCAAGGGAAGTCCTCTGGTCCCCAAAGATAGACTCTGTGCTAGGTAAGAATAAAATTCAGTGTGTCATAGCTCAAAGACCCCACACGACTGTGGGCACCACCTTTCACATTCTCTCTGCCCTGCGCTGCGCACTCATTATGCTGCAGCCACGTTGGTCTTCTCTCTATTGCTGAGCTATGTTAAGGTATTTCCTACTGCAGGACCTTTGCACATGCTCTTATTATGTGCCTTTGGCATTCTTTGCCCCCTCTTGTGAAAGCTTACTTCTTATTTTGAAATGTCATCTTAAATATTATATCCCAAAGAAGCTATCCCAGTCTTTATTTATACTTATGCTGTACTGAGGACAGACCATGACTGATAATTATTTTATTATTATATTTTCTGCTTTGTTTTTTTTTTTTTTGGTCTTTTTGAGACAGGGTCTTGCTTTACAGTTTAGGTTGGCCTTGAAATCACTTGCTAGCCCAGGCTGGCCTTGAACTTGCAATGATCCTCCTGCCTCAGCCTCCCGAGTGCTGGAATTACAGGGGTGCGCCACCTCCTGCTTTTTTTTTTGAGATGGGGTTTCTCTATGTTTCCCAGGTTAACCTAGAACTCCTTGGCTCAAGTGATCCTCCTGCTTCAGCCTCTCGAGTACCGGAACTGCAAGTGCATGCCATGATGTCTGATTTATTTGCTTTTTGTTTTAAGCTACAATTTAATATTTATGGAGAAATTTGTGCCTTGTTTTATTTTTTCATCTCTGAACAGCTACTGAGCACACTGCCTGACACATATAGGTCAATCAGAGACTGTCTGTCCAACGACTGAAATGTTTAGTTTTATTCCCTGTCTTGCATAATATCACATCATCACTTAGAGAGTCAACTGGCTGGTGAGATACAATTCTATTTTTTTTTGATACCAGGAATCGAACTCATGACCTTGGGCTTGCCAGGCAGGCGCTGTGCTGCTGAGCTACCTCCCCGGCCCTGAAACATGATTTTAAAATGCCACAAGAATGGTCAGGTACATGTAGGGTTTTCTTGTGGTTTGGTGCCGGCGTACTCGTTTTTTGTAAGTGTGTGTAAGACAGTGAAATTAATGCACACAGAGAAAAAGTCGAATTGGGAGCTTCCTGTACATGGGCCGGAAAACTGCAGGGAGACAGCTGCGGAGAGCCGGGAATCTCAAGGTGAGACAGAAAAGAGGGTGGAAGGCCCTGGAGACGAACAGGGCTTTCCTAAAACTGCCCAGGCTGTCCGTTTCTTCCCTGTGCTCTCTCTTTGTCCACCTTAATTTCGTCTTCTTTTTTTTTTTTGTTTTTGGAATCTGTATAACATATTATCCTTCTGTGTTTGTTTTAACATTAAAACAAATAAGGATGTCTTATTATAACAATGAAAGTTGTATGTACACACACATATCCTGCGAAGTAAAACTTTCCCACTTTATGTCCGCCCTACACCTGACCTCGGTTTCACTCCCCTTTCTTAGGAAAGCTCCTGCTGTGGACAGTCTGGAGCAGACACTCTCAAACAATTTTCTGTCCATTTATAGTTTCCATTGCCTCTTTGCACTGTCCGTTTTATTGATCTCTGCACTTTCCTTTATTGTTTCCTCCTCTCCTTTGTTTGGTTTTATTCTCTTGCTCTCTGAGTCTATTCTGAGGTTGAATACTTAACTCACCAACTTCCCCCCGTCTTTCCTTTTAAAATGATTACTTGAGGCTAAATTTTCTTCCAGTAATGCTTGCACAAGATAAACAATTTTATGTAATTATAGTCCAATATGGAGAATTTCTTATTTACCATATGGTTTTGTCTTTGAATAATGGAATACTTAAGTGTGTTTTAAAATAGTGAATTGTTCTGGCTTACTTTTAGATGTTCTATGATTTATGGTTTAGTTACACAGACTGTACTTTGAATTCTTCCATATCTATGGATGTCATCTACCAGCACTTAGTATGTGTCAACTTTTATGTGTGCTTAGAAGATCTTATTCCCATCCTGAAGGTACACTTCTCAACTTTGTAATTTTGTCAGATTTGTATATGTTCTGATGTTTTCAACTGTGTACAAGTTAGACTTATTAAAACAGATGACTTAAACTTTTGTTACATATTATATTCCTTATACTCTACGTTTCATTATTTATAGAAAAATGGAGCAAAATAACATTTTAGAGCAGGCTCTATCTGCTGTGCAGCCTCGGGTGAGTCACCCTCAGAGTCTCCACCGCTTTACTTATAAAATAATACGAACACTGGCAGCTCAGTGCTGTTGTGAAAAGCAAATGGGTGAGCACGAGCAGCTCACTGGGGCGTGCCCGGAGGTAGGGACTGTGAGAGTGCGGCTGCTAAAGGTACTGTTACAACTGTTGCTGGTGTTGCTGCTGTTTGTACTGCTAGTACTTCTGTTATTCCTCCGTGAGGACTCTACTTTTAAGGCTCTCTCCTGTCTTTATGTGTTTTATCAAATCAGTATAGCAATATTAGCTAGCTTACTTTTGAGTAGAATTTACTCAGTATGTATGTGTTTTAGTTTCTTGTGTTCAGACTCTGAACCCGTTTGTGCTTTTTACTTTTAATAACACGTTTGTCTTTCACAAGTGGAATTTCCCAAGATTTAGTGAGTCAATTCATTGGAGCAATCTCTGTTTCTTCTGAAAAGACTAGCCCACTGAAGCTCACTTGGATGGCTGACTAAAATATTTTTATTGATTTTCCCAGTTTTTCTCTCAGTGAGGGATTATACTTCTCTGTTGCTGAATTTGGCTGTGTCACTGAATAATTCACGAAGGAATATGCATGAGGTTGAAGTGTGTTGCTCAGGGCAGAAGTTGGGTGGGCTGGTGAGGCTCCACACCCTCTTTTGCCTTCCTGGGTGTTGGGTAACATGAGACTAAAACTGTACATTATGCACCTACACAGTGGCTGCTAAACCAATGTTTACGGAGTCAAGTTCCTGGTAGCTCAATGGAGAAGGAAGCACAAACCTGGAGATGAAGCAGAAATGGATGAAAGAAAGAAGAAAAGGAGAATAGAAAGAAGAAAAGGAGAAAAACCGAAGGAAACACTCATTGTAAATGCCCACCGTTCCTGTTGATATTCTGCACTATTTTGTCTGTTATTTAAACGTGTTAAAATTTTAGAAGAAAAATAGTGGTAATATGCCACTTTCTTAGAAAATTCTAGGGTACAGTAGAAATTGAAAATAAAAATTTGCTTCCATAGCTCCAGGTCCTGGAAGAGATGTGGATGATATACCTGAAAATGATTTACAAGTATGTATTGATTTTCCTGGAATTTTTCTGACTGCCTGGATATTTTAATAATAATTCAAAACATAGTAGTATGCCCCTTTCCCCAGACAGTGACATGTCAGAGACATTTTAAATTTATTTTTCCCGGAATAAATGGCTTTTGAAATACCTTGTGATGTTGTGGTTTGTGCTCCAATATAACGGCTACAAAGAGACTTACAACTTCAGACCGTTTGTCCTGAATCCGTTGTTTGAATGAAAAGTTTAATCAATGTCTTGCTTGAGGTTGCTGTCCTACCTGTCACACAAACTAAAGGTAAAGTTGAAAAGATTTGAGAAAAATCTTACTAAGGAAAGATTTTTATTAAAGAAAAGCGCTGGATACTAAATGAAAAAGAAATAGTGATAATTGCTAAAATTTGACAATACAGTTTCCCAGCAAGCGCCTCTCAAGGAAAAGCTTTCATAAGGAATAAATGTAGCTGGCAGTTTGTGATTGCAAATCACTGTTTAACCTTCAGAGCTCTCACCCCCTCTTCATTAGAATAGGAAATTAAAAGGTTCACAGGAACGGCTTAGTTTGGCTTACTTTCAGTCCCTTCTCAGAAAATGTGAAGATTAATATGATATAGAAATCAATGTTTCTCAGCTACAGAGTCTCTGATGGTTGGTGCATTTCCTTCCACTTTCTTTTTTCTGTGCTGGCTGTCCAGATTCCATCCTCGAAATCCTTAAATCCCCAGCTTATTTCCATCACCATAGAAACACCTGCTGCTGTGGGTGGTTTTGATCAGGTGCGGATTCACCCCTTGTGACTTCTGCCAGCTCTGCTCTTCTGAGCATCGGTCCCAGCCCAGCAGGGCCATAGGGCACAGGCGAGACCTGGCTGTGCAGTGCCGTCCCCACTTCCATCGCTGACTTTCTCCTTAGTGGGAAATGCTCCCTTACCTTTTCTTTATTCTTGACTCAGCAAGTGCTAACGTGCTCAGGACAGAGCTGTTACTGGAATAAAATTCAAACAGATCAGACTATTAACCATCCCACTTCTCTTTTTTCTTCAAACTGATGGAGCTTCCAAATTATTCTTTTTCTTAGAAAAAAATTTTATGATGGTAAAATAAGCACAAGGTAGAATTTGTCACTGTAACTGTTTTTAAATGCACAGCAGTGCTAAGTATATGCACGTGGCTCTGAAAACAAGGCTCCAGAATTTCTTCACTGTGCAAAACCGAAACTTTGTGTGCGTCAAACAAGAACCCGTGTCTCCCGACCCAGCCTACAGTCACCCGGATTCTAGTTCTGACACTTATCACTCCTTTAAGAAGCTCATGTAAGTGGAGCCAGGAAGTATTTGGCTTTTTGTAACTGGTTTATTCAATTAGCCTAATGTCTTCAACATTTACCTGTGTTGTAGTATGTATCATAATTTATTTTCTTCCATTTATTTCTTTATGTTTATTTTGGTGCTAGGAATCAAACGTAAGCTCGTGCAGGGTAGACCAGGACTCTACCACTGAGATATACTCCCAGTACAGAGTGTCCTTCTTTCCTAATGCTGAGTAACCTCTAATTATTTGTATATATGTGACACATTTTGTTTGTCAGTTCATCTATGGATGGATACTTGAATACAGTCTTCAAATTTTCATGAAGTCCAATTCACCTATTTTTTTTCTTTTGTTGCCTCCACATTTGTTGCCCTATATAAGACAACACTGCCAAAGCCAATGTCATGGAGCTTTGCCCCGTATTTTCTTCTAAGCATTTTATGGCTTGATTCTGTTGCCTATTTTGAGTTAACTTTTGTGTATGGTGCCAGGTAAGGGGCCAACTTCATTTTTTGTTGTTTTGTTTTCATGTGATATCCAATTTTATTAGCACCATTTGTTGAAAACTGCCCTTTCTGCATTGAAGAGTCCTGGGTCTTTGTTAAAAATTACTGGGCCACATGTGCAAGGATTTGGTTATTGTATTTCATTGACCTAAGTGTCTGTCTTTATAGAAGCACCGCAGTGTTTGGATTACCATAACTTTGAAATTAGGTCATGTGAATAATCCTCCAGCTGTATACTTCTGTATCAAAATGCTTTTGGTGACTCACAGTCCCTTGATTCCATACGAATTTTAGGCTGTTTTTTTTTTCTGTTTATATACAAAAAGTTATTGGGATTGAATCTGTTCATTGCTCTGGGTAATATTTTCATCTTAATACTAAATCCTGCAAGCCTTGAACATGGAATGTGTTCCTACTTAGCTATACCTTTGAAAATTTCCTCCATCAATACTTTGTAGTTTTTACTGTGCAAACCTTTCATCTCCTTGGTTCATTCCCAAGTGTTTGATTACTTCTGACACTATTGTAAGTAAAATATTTGCACAGTTTCCATCTCAGATTGTTCTTTGTTAATATGTAGCTGTTCAAGTAATTTTGTGTGCTGACTTTGAATCTTCCTAATTTGCTGAATTTACTTGTGACTAGCTTTTTGTTTTGTTAATCTTAAGGGTTTTCTGTATGAAGATCATGTCATCTGCAAACAGATTGCTTTCATTTGCTCCAATCTGTGTGCCGTGTCTTCCTTTCTCTTGATTAAGAGCTCTGCTTGGAATTTCTAGAGCTTTGTGAGAAAAAAAAAAAAAAAAAAAACAACAAAAAACGGCCATAGTGGCTATCTGTGGTGGCAAAGCTTAATTATGTCACCTCGATTGGTTTGGAAGCTACCTAGGAGATTACGTCTGTGTGTACAGATGGGTCAGGAGGGCGTGACTTTGGTGGTGCTCGTGGTCCTTGGTTCTTTCCTCTCTGGCACTATTCCCCTCCTTTGCTTCCCGGCCACGGTGAACTGAATATCTTTCCTTCTCCGGGCCCCTCTGGCATGATGATCCTGCCTGGGAATCAGCTAGCCGAAGGCAGAAACCCCTGGAACTCTGGAGCCGTGTTGAAATTCTTCTGCAAGTTGTGAATGCTGCGCAATGTGCCCCAGAGACAGGAACGCTAACTCCTGTAGCATCTTTGTCTTGATTTTGATCTGAGAGGAAAAGTTTCTGTCCTTCACCATTACATTTGAGGTTTGCTATGGGTTTTTCCTGTTTGGCTTTTAATGATCCAAGGCAGTCTTTTTCTATCCCTAATTTGTTGATTTTTTTTTGGCCATGTGAACAGATTGAAATCCTTCAAATGCTTTTTCCTTACAATTGAGGTGATCATGGGGGATTCCTCTCTTTATTCTGTCAGCATATTTTATCATCTTGATTGTCTTTGGCAGCAATTCCTGTATTCCATGAATAAATCCCATTTGAGAATCTTTAGAAAATGCTTCTGAATTTGATTAGCTAGCATTTTGTTGAAGATTTTGCATTGCTGTTTATGTTTTCTTTTCTTATAGTGCCTTTGTACAGCTTTTGTATGAGGGTAATCCTGGCCTCAAAGCATGAATTAACAGGTGTTCTCTTTTCTTCACTATTTTGGAAATGCCTGTAAGAACTGATATTAACTGCTCTTTAAAAGTTCTGTAGAATTTACCTGTAAAGGCATCGGATGTATGTTTTTGACTACTGATTCCATCTGTTTATTAGTTATATGTCCATTCAGATTTTGTTTCTTTGTGATTTAGTCATGTTTAGTTTTGTGTTTCTAGAAATTAATACATTTCATCTAGGTTAACTAATTTCCTGGTATGTAATTTCTCATTGTGTTCTCTTACAATCCTCTTTATTTCTATAGAAATGGTAGTAATGTTTTCATTTGCATTTATGACAAGTTATTTGAATCTTGTTTTTAGTTCATATAGTGAAAGGCTTGTCAATTTTGTTGATTTTTTAAAAAACTTGATTTTATTAATGTCCTCTATTATTTTTTCAATTATCTCTTTTACCATCAGTCATTATCATTCCATTTTCTCCTGTTAGCTTTGGGTTTAGTTCTTATTTTTCTACTTCCTTAGTAGTAAAGTAGATTGTAGATTTCACAACTTTCTTTTTTACTTTATGTATTTATTTATTTCTTCTGGTATCAGGAATTGAACTCACGACTTTGCGCTTGCCAGGTAGGCGCTGTGCCGCTGAGCTAAGTCCCCAGCCCCAACAACTGTCTTCTTTAGTGTAAGTGTTACAGACATAAATTCCCCTCGTGTCGCTGTTTTCTTCAGTTTGACGCATTGTCCCTCTGCTTTTAAGATGTTGCATTTTTTCCCACCTACCTGTCACGGCTTTCTAAATTACCTTTTGATTTTTAAATCCATTTTTAAAGAGTATTGTCTAATTCTCACAAATTGGTGAATTTTCGTTTTATTTCTCTTTCTGACTTTTATCTTCTTGTGGCAGAGAAGCTGCTTTGCTACGCACCTTTTTAAAATCTACTGAGACTCAGTTGTGGCCTAATACACAGTCTACTCTGGAAAATAGCTCTTGTGGACTTGAGAAGAAGGTGCACACGGTTTTTGTTGTGTGATAGCTTCTGTACGTGACTGCTAGGTGGTGAAGTCCTCTACTTCCTTACTTCTCTTCAGTCTGATTTTTCAGTTACTATTGAGTGGAGTTTTAAAGTCTCTAACTCTTATTTTAGAATTGTCTGTTTCTTCTTTCAGTTCTGCCAGTTTCTGTATCATATATTTTGTCTTCTTGCCATATTGTAGCTTATTAATATACAAGGTTCTTCACTGTCTTTTGCAAACTCTCTTGAGTTAAAGTTTATTTTTCTGGTTTTGTTTGGTCACTTCTGCTTTCTTTTGTTACTATTTGTATGGATTATTTTTGCCTGTTCTTTTACTGTCAGTCTACTTGATTCTTTGGTTATAAAGTGAGTCTCTTACAAATTGCACATATTAGAGAATGTGCTTTTGATCATTCCACCAGCCTCTGTCTTCTGATTGGAGAGTTTAGTCCATTTATGTTTAAGTGATTATTAATGAGGAGAGACCTCATTCCATCATCTTGCTATTTGTCTTTAGGCCATTTAGGCCTTTGTCCCTTGCTTCCTGAATTACTGTTTCTTTTATAACTAGGTTATGTTTTTATAACAAAATGTTTAAATTTCTATTTTATTTTTTGTATATATTCTCTATATACTTCTTTAGGTTTTCCAGGGAGGCTATATTTAACATGTTATAAATTATAATTTTATAATTTATAACTTCAATAACAGAGAAATTGTTCTTTTACAGCTCCATGTCTGCTCTTTTAGTTGCTGATATCATACCATAATTTCTTATATGATGTGTTCCCTGAAACATAAAATGATAATATACTAGTCACTTAAATCATGTAAAAAATGTGGAGTTATGGACCAAACTTAAAATTGTATTAGCTTTTAAACTAACATTTTTTTCAATGTATTAGTCTCTTTTTTTTTTTTTTTTTGTCTTTTTAAGACAAGGTTTCACTATGCAGTTCAGGCTGACCTTGAACTCACTGTGTAGGCCAGCTGGCCTCAATGGCAAGGATCCTCCTGCCTCAGCCTCCCGAGTGCTGGGATCACAGGCATGCACCACCACTCCTGGCAATATATTAGTCTTTTAAGTCACATAAATGTAAAAAAGTAGTTGCAAACCATTGTTAAATTAAGCCTATCTTTATAAACCATGTACGTATTTGCCTTATGGATATCTTTAGGTCTTCATATGGTTTAATCTAGTGTCTAGTGCTTTTTCATTTCATACTGCAAAACTCCCTTAGGGTTTCTTGCAGGGCAAATTTAGTGGTGACAAACTTCCCCAGATTTTGTTTACTTAGGAATATCTTCATTTCCCCCTCATTTATAAGAGAATAGTTTTGCTGGAAGCAGGATTCTTGGTTAATTTTTTTTTTTTAGTCTTTATATATATTGGTCTACTGCCTTCTAGACTCCAAATTTTCTGATGAGAAATCTGTTAATAATCTTATTGAGGATTCTTTAGAAGTGGTGAATCATTTCTCTCTTGCCACTTTCAAGATTTTCTTTGATTGTAATGTGTCTCCATGCAGGTCTCTGAGTTCATTTTACCTGAAACTTACTGAGGTCTTTTTATATGTATATTCAGGTCTGTCATGAAATTTGGGGAGTTTTCAGGCACCATTTCATTGAATATTCTCTATTATCTTTCTTTCTTTTCTATAATGCATATGTTGGAGTCACTCAGGTCTCCTTAAATTCTGTTCCTCAGGTACAGTAATTTCAATTGTCCTGTCAAGTTCATTAAATCTTTTGTACAGCTACTCAAATTTGCCTTTGAATCCCTCTAGTGCATTTTTCATTTTAGTGACTGTACTTTATAGCTCCACTATTCCTTTTCTCAGTTTCTATTGATTTACACTTACATGTTATTTACATATTGTTTTCTTAACTTTCTCCACATTGCTCTTAGTTGTCTGTGCATGTATGACACAACTGTTTTAAACTCTTTGTTACGTATGTCTGCCATCTGTTTTTTTCCAGAGATAATGTCTATTGATTTTTTTCCTGTGAATGAACTATACTTTCTTGTTTCTTTGTATGCCCTGTAATTTCTTTCCACTTTAAAAAGTGAACCTTTGAATGTAATAACATTGTAGCTAGAAATCACATTTCCTTTCTGCATAGTTTACTGATTTTAGTTATTGCTTGTGTTTTTAGAAAAGTTATTGTTTCATCCTACATCCATATCAAGGATAAACTGGAGTTGTAAATTTATTTATTTATTTATTTATTTTAAAGAGTAAGAAAAAAAACAATAAAAATGATACAGAATTTTAAAACAAGATGATAGGAAATTAACAATGGTTATTCTATTGCATACTATTATCTTCAAAGTAGTTTCTCTTATTACCGGGTGTGAGCATGCAAAATTAATTAACCAATATAATCACTAACTGTTCCTTTCAATGAACTAATAGAAATTAGTAGTACAGCTTAGCTATCTTGTATATATATGTGCATCTTTTTCCCCTTCTTTTCTCTCTTTCCACACCCCGGTTTCTTTTCCCTTTTGAGCAGTTTCTTTTCTTTTCACAAGATCTATTGTACCTTTTGGATCTTATTTACTCTTTCAGTTTCTTACACTAGGGAGACAATGTGATGTTTATACTTGTGGGTCTGATTTATTTCACTTATGAATATGGTCTCTAGTTGCATCCATTTACCTATAAAAACCTTGAGTTTATCTTTCTTTATTGGAGTTGTAAATTTAAAGCATTCTCCTGACTTTTGTAAGCCTTTCTCTGACATGTATATTTAATTTTTTCAGTTTCTACATACATACATTTGTTTTGAATGTCTTAGCTCTTAATGTTTCGATTCCCAAATGAGAAAAAGAGAAACATAAAAGGGGGCATTATCGATTCAATCTCCTAGAAGTCACTAGGCACGAGGGAGGAGCTTGCAGAATGAGAGAAGGCACAACAACAACAGTCTCTCACACTTTGGCTGTAACTCAGGATCAGTCAGAGGGTGGGTTCCTGATATTTATAGAAACTGTCCTTGTTTTCCATGCTGGCTCTTGCAAGCCATGTGCCTGTTGATCTGGTAATAAATGTTCAACCTTCTGTCATGAGGCAGTGGGTAGGGAATGGGAAGTTTCTTTTGTGTTAAGAGTTGAACTTGATTAGAATGAACTGTAATTTAATGTCTAACTCTTCCCCTGAAAATTGTAGGCTTTCAGTAGGCTTGATTAGATGGATTTTGCTAGTGTGGTTGCTTTTACATTGAGGATTCATACTCCTGGTCTATAATCTAGACCTTCTAAATGGGAACATCTGTTGGGGGGGCACTTAGAGTAGTTTTAGGGGATAGAGACAGGTGCAGACTATGGCCGGACTACTTAAATTAAACTTGAGTTTCTAGTACAACACAGAGGACATCTTTCTCTACAGTCTGAAATGTATGCAAGTCTGAAACATGTACAAGTTAACCATAAATATTTTAAAAAGGAAGGAAAACTCCAGTGCAATAATTATATCAGATCATTAAATTGATTTGGTCATTTCAGCTACCTACCATAAGGGTTGATGAGGATTGTTCCAGGATTGACTCAGCTGTAGCAAATGGTATTGATCATTAAGATAGCAGCAGAACTTAGATTCTGTGTCATAGTGTAAAATGAAGTTGAGACTTGTGAGTCATTCTGTTAATGTGGCCCATACACAGTATTGGTAGTTTTTTGTTATGTCAGCATTACCTACTTTGGTTTAAGACTTTTCAGTGATTCCTTTAAAATGCTTATAAACTCACTGTAATCTCTCTTGTGAAATTTTTCTCAAACTTTGAGACCACTTTCAGCTAATCTGAATTAGACAAAGTCAAGACAAGACAGTAACATATCTTATTACCAGGGACAGGAAACAAAACAAAACAAAACAGAGTGCAAAACAACGCAGAAAACTGGCAGAATATTCCGACTCATGCTTGTAGTCTTAGAAGGCTGAGGCAGGACAATTGCAAATTTGAGGCCAGACTGAGCAATGTACGAGGGCCCTGTCTCAAAATAAAAAGGGACTAGAGTTACAGCTGAATGGTAGAGTGCCTCTGGGTTTGTTCCCTAGTACTGGAAAGAAAAATAAAAAACAACAAATAAAAAAGCTCAGAAAACTTCAAAACAGCGTGAAATGAAAATTCATGGGAACTGAAAGTGTATAGACAAAATATCCTTTTTCTGAAAACCTATGTTGTTTCTATTAAGAAGAAATTTGCAGTAATTACTTGATGATGCAGCTTCTACTGAAGCCGTGAAAAATATATGAATAACATGAGTTATTTAATTTAATACTTATGACAGCAATTTTAGGGAATCTGGTTAGAAAGATATAAATGTAAATGTAAGAATTTTGCTTATTAGGTCACACAAATAGGGCAAATTAGAACATAAATTAGGTCAGTCTTAAAAAGTATCTTATAGGAAATGGTATTTATTTTCTAAATTAACCAAAGTATTTTAATCAAAAGTTCTTAACACTCCCCTACCAGTCTATCAAATCTTGATACGAGGATCATCACAAAATTCCGGAGGTTTTTATTTTGGGGCTTGTTAGTATCGCTTTTGTTTTTGTTAAGAACATGTGAACAGGACTCCATGGTGAAACAGATGTGTTACTGAGGCTCCCTTCAAACTTGATTCACTCATCAGATTCCATACTGGTGAGCAGGACCCAAAGAGCGGGAAAAATCCTCTGCGTTTTCAGGGAGAGAGAGGAGAAGGTTCAGTCAAGGTCCACTGTGAAGCCCTGGAGACCCTGCAGCAAGCAGGCCGCCACCAGATGGGCTGTGAGCGCGTGTTGCTTTCGCAGGGGGTTTGGCACAGAATCTACGTCCCATGGTCTTTCATTTTCTCTTAAGAAGCAGCCCTTTCCACTTCTTCTACTCCTTGGGTGATTGTGGGGCGTAAGATAGGCTCTGAGCTTAGTGATGTGATGTGTTATAACCTCAGTGCTTGTAACCTTCACATTCAGCATCTTCTTGGAGCAGGGAAGCTTTTCAAACAGTCCTGAAGGTTTTTGTTTAAACCTTCTAGAGCCGTGTTTTTTTCTGGGTCTCCAAAAGAGACCAGGGTTTGTGGACAATTCTATCAGTACATCAAGGAACTTCATGGATTGGTTGAGCATTCGCTCCTGAAGGGTGGAACTGCTTGAAGCTCTTGATGAGCAGGGGCTGCAATACAGTCGCTCTTGGAAGGGTCAGTCACAAACCAATTTAAACGTCACAAAAGCAGTCCCCACCGGGGCTTCCTACCGGTGCAGATAGAGGCAAAGCCCTATACTGACCGTGTAGGGTTATTCCTATCGTGTTCAGATAATGGAAATTGATGCATGCATGCTCTTGAGATGTCCTAGAAGTTCTGCTGCTTCTCAAAGTTCTGCTGCTCCCTCCGAAGCCCATTTGGCAATTTGGTGCTAAGTGAAAAGGTTGATGTTTGAAGCTAACACTACAGACTGAATTTCAAATATCTAATAAGATATAGAAAATTACCTCAAGCTTTCAAATGTCACATACTGTAAAACTATGAATTAGCTGTAAATGCAGGCTAGCCATAATTAACACTATGATATGTTCAAATAATCCAGCTCTCCTCTGTGGAGTCTATTGAAGAAGATTACTATGAGCGATCGTTCTCTAATCATCATGTGGCAACTATTTCTGCCGACTGATCTCCTCTGCCTTGTCTGCGCTGTCCGGTGCTGCTCACATGTTCTAAAAAGGTGATATTTTTCCCCATACGGAGACAGCTCTTCCTGGAGCTCCGACTGATGTCAGCCTTTGCTCATAACTATCATCTGCACGCAGCCAGGCTTCCCTGTAAATCAGAGGCGCGTGCAAAAATAAAACTGGATGGCTTTCAGTTCCAATCACGTCTTGTTTTACTTCGCTCTGGCCAATACGTTCTCAGGAAATAATGGATTTTTATCTGTGACAGTGAAAGAGCAGTTTTAAGATTTTCAAATTTAAAAATGTTCTCCTCCTGCATTTTATGTGGGAAATGGAAGACTTTCTTTGATGGAAAGAGGAAAGTTTCATTTTATTCTGATGTAAAAGAGTTCTTTTAAGATAGAAAATCCCCTTAGATTTTATCCCAGGATGGTCTCAATTGTGTGGAGAGTTTTATAGAAACAGTGAAATATTTGCTCCTAAATGTGTGGTGGTGGAGCGAAAATGGTCATTGCAGCCTTTTCCGTGCAGAGCATGGGGGAGGCACTGCACAGACACCCAAGAACTGCTCTGTCGATGCCCCCTAAGATCTGCCTGCTTCTCAGGACGCTGACTGCCAGGTCTCCCTGGGGCTCACACAGGTGCACGCAAACATCTTTACATGGACTCCTGTGCCTCCCCTCCACAACAGTATCCCCCAGGAGCATGGTCTTTCCTAGACCTCACTTCTGTTGGTAAGATTGCTCTCTGATTGGGTAGCGGGTAATATTTCTCACAGGTAGCAGATATCAGTATGCCATACTTAGTTATAGCAATTAGACTCAAATATTTCAAAGATGTCCTTCACTGCACCCACAGCAATAACTAATCAAATCCAAACTTATTAACTTGGCATTCAAAATCTTCCAGACTTAAGCTCAAGACACCCATCAGAACCTGACCCCATGCCAACCATCATGTAGCACCTTGTTATGGTTTGTGTCTGGATGTCCCCCCAAAGCCTCATGCAGTCATGGAGCAGGCTTCTAGAGTTTATGGTTGATTCACGGTCCAGTGTTGGAATTATGGATGTGAGTGCTACACCCGCCCTGGGGCAGTAGTTTTCATACAGTGTAAGGGAGGGAAAGAGGCTTCCTTGCTGCTCCTCCAGTTTGCTCTGGCTGCTTTTGCTGTTTTCTGCCTCCATCAGCTGTTGCCCTCTGCCATGTGCCACCCTGCCTTGGAGCCGGCAGAGTATGCACTGAAACCTCCACAAACTATGAGCTAAATAAACCTTTCCTTCCTTAATTTGGGGCTTTGGGTATTTTGTCTCAGCCATGAGAAAACAGTAACAGAGACACACCTTGAATTCTTGGCCTTCCTATTGCTGACATTGTCAACCTCTCACAGGAAACTGGGATGTAGACAGTAGTCACGGGTCATCATTTATCTGGCACTTGAGGTGTAACCAGGTATCCCAGCTCCCCAGCAATGCCAGGAGTTTTTCATTCACATACCATACCTCCCTACAAAAGTAGATGCTTGTGTATCTATCTTCTTGAGAGCATGACTTGAATAACTGTATCTCCTCCAGGGTCTGTAAGTAGCAAATGCCAAATGCTATTTTGAATATGATTTTGTGATTTAAAATTTGGGTAATGCAAAAAACTCATACTATCACTCACAAATGTACAATTCCAATTGTCCCATTAGCTATGCATTCGTGGGTGTCACTGCTAATTGGTTTATAATCTTTCCACCTTTTTGCTGAATATGCATAAATACAATTTTACACGTAAATTTGAGATAAGTAAGTACAGTATATATTTTCTTTTAAGGATTTGCTATCCTTATGCTGACTTCAGGGATTTTGATTTTTTTTTTTCTGGTACCAGGAATCGAACTCATGATGTTGCGCTTGCCAGGCAGGTGCTGTGCCGCTGAGCTAAATCCCCAGCCCCCTGACTTCAGGGATTTTGAAAAATACATTAAGACTTATAGAAGAGAATTCTAATTAACCAGAATTATACTTCTCAAAAAAATATTTAACATTTTAATATATTGCTTTCACATCTACTCAATATCACATGATATAAATACCAATATATACCCTAACTCAGAAAAAGGATTACCAGAAATGACAGAGATCAAAAAGTAGGCCTGAAATCCACTCTGGGAGGCTGAGGCAGGAGAATTATAAGTTCAAAACCAGACTGTCTCAAAATAAAAAAGGACTAGCATGCAGCTCAGGGGGAAGGCCCAGGTTCAATCCCCAAGACCAAAATGATAAAAGCAAGTAAGACTGGTGCTAAGGAATATCTTCTTCCACAAAATTGTCAGGTTTTCCCTACTGAAAATATGTCAACTGGTAGAATACAAGTAGAGCCATAGAGCCATCACCCAATCTCTTTAATAGTGGCCCAGCCAGGACAATGCTCTTTGTACATCCATGTCGGTGGGGAGAGACACTGAGCAAATCTAAGCTTCTTTTCATCTACTGTTTTTCCCAGCAAAATCACACAGTGTAGACAGTAATTTGACCTTGGTTACCAAATGTTGCAGTAAAACAGCACCAATTGTTGTTTAGAGGTCCTACAGACAATACCAAAGCACATGTACGCGTCACCAGGAACAGGATGTGCTCTAAGGAATGCAGTTCTTAGGGTTCAGCAGGAGGCAACAATGGAGGGGAGGACAGAGTCCTAGGGCATCTTCCAGCGTCACAGACCTCTGGCCCATGAGAACACACTGTTCTCTGGATTCTGCCTCCTGAGCTAATATGGCCTGTGTTCTCTCTAACTTGAAGGCCTTATCCACTTTTTCATTGGCTAGAATATATCTGCCTGAAAGATATGTAGACAGCGCTGGGTGTGGTAGCGCACACCTGCAATCTCAGTGCTCTGAGATGCCGAGGCAGAAGAATCACAAGCTTGAGCCCAACCTGGCCACTTAGTGAGACTGTCTCACAACAAACAGAAAAAGAGCTCGGGATGTAGCTCAGGGTGAAGGCCCTGGGTTTAATCCCAGTACTAGAAAAAAGGAAGATATTTCAATGAAATATTTCCAAAAGGTTGCACATCTAAGAGTAATCTTATCCATACTGAAATGCATCTTGATTGATTGTACAATCAAGGTCTTGAGTCTCAAACTTCCTGGTGTTTCAATAAACTGTTTCTTGGCTATTTGTACTTAGTGCTGCCGACAAAATTGTTAGTCTACTTTTACTCCTTTCATGAAAGTCTTGATTTTTCCTTCAGTGTACTCATGAGATTTGTATCTTTCTACACATCTCCAGATATACTTGTACACATAGTTTATATATTGACAAATATGATTTCTAATATGCATTTAGTATGTTGACTACTTTTTTCCTACTTCTTATAATGAATTATTTTCATATTTCTGTTGTTTCTTGAAGTCTTCAAATCCGTATTAATTGTCCGTCTGCATGCTGCGGCTAGATTTCTCATTGCTGGTCTCATAAAAGTGAGAGGTCAGCCTCTTGGCTGACAGGAGGTGATTTGACCTTCGGAATCCCTCTCCCAGACTGTGGGGCATAACATCCCCTGCTCCCATGTGCAAGTATTTAACACATGGGTTGGTCTCTATCACAGCAAAATCCCCTTTTCTTGGGGGCTTATCGTGTGAGATAGTAACTTCTTGCTTCCAAATTCACCCTGTTGCTGACCGTTTGAATGCAAAAACATGAAAACAAATAAGCCACAAAGCATTATATGTAATTTTTAGGTATTGAGAAAGAGTGAGACAGAGGGAGGTTGGACTCAGCAAGTGCAGTTCTAATAAAGGGGCCAAGACCACGGCTGAATCCTGGGTTCCATGCTGGCCTGAGACCTTGTCTTTAGGAAGGGGCCTGTTCTATGCCCCTCTTCCACTCAGCCCTTGGCTGGAAGCAGCTGGTGAGGAGCAGAGCACAGCCTCAGCTCACAGCACATGATGGACTTCTAAGAGTAGGAGCTGGGGCCTGTCACTGAGTGCTCTCCTGCAATCCAAGGCAGGAGAGGGGCATTGCATGGTAGCTGACTTTTTCTGCATAAAAGTGCTTTCCATTCAACTTCTTATTGTTTGATTATCAGAAATATCATTCATAGAGGAAAGGCAAACAAATACTTGATTCTGTAGCCACCTCCAAAAGTGCCCTATGGAATTTCGCACATTTTTGGAGGGAGAATATGTACTCCTGGCTTTGAATCTGGTTGGGTGTTCTAATCTACTGCTGGCTTTTTTTTTTTTTTTTTGATATGCAAGTTATTTCATTTTTATCCAGTTAGTCTCTGTTATGGTTTGTCTGGATGTCTCCCCAAAGCCTTGTGCAGTCATGGGGCAGGCTTCTAGAGTTTGATTAATTCACAGTTCAATGTTGGGATTATGGGTGTGAGTGCTATGTCCACCCTAGTGTGTGTGTGTGTGAGGGGGGGTAGCTTGCATACAACATCAGGGAGGGGAAGAGGTTTGCTGCTTGTTCCTTTTGTTATTGCTGCTTTTGCTGTTTTCTGCCACCATGAACTATTGCCCTCTGCCATGTGCCACTCTGCCTTGGAGCCAGTTGAGTACGGACTGAAACCTCCACAAATTGTGAGCTAAATAAGTCTTTCCTTCCTTAATTTTGGGTGTCTGGTATTTTGTACCAGCAATGAGAGGAAAGTAATTGAGACAGACCCACTTCATTTTGGGCCCTCCACTCTTGGGGAAAGGCCTCTGTGGTGTTTGACAGGGGTCTGGCTTGAAGAATCATGAAGCATGTTTGTCTCATCTTGTCTGCAACATGAAAACATGTATTTCTTCATGAAACTCTAGTTTTCTGACAAAGGGAATAGTGTCAGCACTCACCATTCAGACACTATCAGGTCTGTGCTAATCTGGTCATTTGTATTTGTCAAAACAAGACATGAGCATTGTTCAGAAAGACAAGTCATGGATCCATACAGATGGAACCAGCTCTTCTAGTGTTGTTAACTTTGCCTCGTAACTTTTTCTCTCAAAGTGAAAATTTTCTTCCTAATTGCATTAATGTGATGACTCATTTGCTTATCCTACCAATTCTAAGTAATGCTCAAAATAACCTTATTATTGTTATTACCAGCTAGGAGCTGAATGTAGGTATGATTTCTTACTGTCTATTTTTATGCTTTTATCATATTATTTTATGCTTTTATCACTAGGGATCATGAAGTCAAACTTCTGCACTAGAAAATCAGTAATTGTTGCTTTTTGGTTGAGTTTTCTATTTGGAATACACGATTATTTTAATATCTACTCATATTTAAAGATGCTGTTAAGGCCTGTATTTCCCTTATGTAGTTCAATTCATTATTTTAAAATTAATATAAAATTGTGATGCATGACAAATACACTCATTATGGAGCGTTGGTGCATGTACATACTGAATCTTAATACTTTTTCCTTCCCCTTCGCCTTCTCTCCCCATTGTCTCCCTCCATCCCTTTACCCCCTCTCTATCTGCAAAAGGCCTGCCTCCATGTTACCTGTCATCTATCTTTTATTTTGTTCTTTAAATTATTTATATTTTGGATTCTTATATAAAAGAAACCATGTGACATTTAACCCTCTGTGTCTGAGCTATTTCACTTAGAACTATGGTCTTAAATTAGTTCCATTTTCTTACAAATGACTTAAATTTATCCTTCTTTATGGCCGGGTGTGCTCCACTGTGTGTATATACCACATTTCCTGGACTCATTCTTCTGTTGGTGGACATGTAAGCCACTGTAAAGACTTAGCTATTATGAATCACGTTGCTATAAAAATGAATATGCGTGTATCATCATAATGTCTTTAACTCTTTCAGGAATATAGCTAGAAGGGGAATAGCTGAGTTGAATAGAATTTCTACTCTTAGTTTTTTGAGGAATCTCCATATTGATTTCCATAGTGATTGTACTAGCTGACATTTCATCCACAATGTAGAAAGGTTTCTTTCTCCCCACAGTCTGGGCAGCACTTGTGATCTCTCTTCTTTTTTGTCTTTTGAGTTCTTTATGAGAGACATTCTTTCTGGAGTAAGATAGAATCTAGTATTGTTTTGGTTGGCATTTCTCTTATGGCCAAAAGTGCTGAGTGTTTTTTCATGTACTTACTGGTCATTTTACCTGTTTCTGAGATTTGTCTATTTATTTCAGTTGCCTACTTTTTTGATCTTTTACTTTGGGGATTTAATTTTTGAATTCTCTATATATTTGAGATATTAGTCCTCTGCGAAGTACCTGGAGAGGCTTTTTTCTCCGTTCTGTCAGTTGTCTCTTCACTTTGTAGGTAGTTTCTTTTGCTGTAGTGAAGCTTTTTAATTTGATACACTCTCATTTATTGATTCGTGGTATTATTTATCATGCAATTTGTGTTCTGTTCAAAAGGTCCTTGCCTATGTTTGTGTCTTTAAGAATTTTACCTAGTTTATCTTCCCACTGTTCTATTTCAATGTCTAGGCCTTTGAACCGTTTTGATTTGATTTTAGTACAGGGCCAAAGATGTGCTTCTAGATTCAATCTTCTGCATATGGATAACCAGTTTTTACCAGCACTATTTGTTAAAGAGGCCCCTGTTTCTGCTGCATGTGTTTTTGGCCCTTTTGCCAAAGATCAGACAGCTGCGTGAGCCCGGGGTTGTTTCTGCCTCTTTGCTCTGCTCCGCTGGTCTGTGTGTCTCTGTGCCAGTACCACGCTGCTTTTGTTTTTATCATCCCTGTGGCTTGTGACATAACTTGAAATCTGGGATTGTGTTGCCAGCTGCTTTGCTCTGGCTGCCCAGGACTGTTGCTATTCCGGGTCTCTCTGATTCCATATGAGTTTTAGGATTGTTTTTACAGTTTTGTGAAGAATGTTATTGGTATTTTGATTGGAATTGCATTAAACATTGTATCATTTTTGGTAATGTGGCCATTTTACCAATATCAGTTATTCCTATCCAGGAGCAAGGACATCTTTCCATTTTCTGATTTCTTCTTTACCTCCCTCTTCAGAGTACTACAGTTTACATTACAGAGGTTTTTACTTCCTGGGTTAGATTAATTCCTAGGTATTTAATTATTTTCAAGTTACTGTAAATAAGATCATTTTCCTAATTTCCTTTTCGGTGGGTTCGTTTTCATTGTGGGTATGCAGGAATGCTATCTTTTTGTGTGTGTGTGTTGGTTTTATGTCCTGCTGGTTTGTTGAATTTATTTGTTGGTTCTAAGGGTTTTTGGATCTTCTATGTAAATGGTATGTCATCTATGAATACCATCGTGTGACTTCTTCCTTTTCTATACATATCACTTGTATTTTCTCTTCCCTGACTGTTCTGGCTGAAGTGTAGAGTACTCTGCTGACGGGAGTGGTGAAAGCAGACATCCCTGTCTTGTTGATTTTAGTGGAAAAGCTTTGTTTTCTTGTTTTCCTCATTTAATATGACGTTGGTAGTTGTTTTTTTTTAATAAATGGGTTTTGTCAGATTGACAAATAGGATCCTTCTCTACCTGTTTTCTTTAGTTTTTTAACCATGAGTGGATGTTGGATTTTGTCAAATCCTTCTCTGCATCTATCAGATGATCATGTAATCCTTCCCTGTGGAGGGTTCCAGGTCCTGGGGAGTCTGTGACATTTGCTGAACTTCACACTGCTGTCTTCCAGACCTCTTTCAACTCGATTTTTAAAAATCAGCGAACATTTCACCTGTTTCCAATGAAAGTCATAAGATATGCACAGAGAGATCGAGGTTGGGGTTTTCCTTGTTCCTGTCTCTTTCCCTTCTCTCCCAGTAGGCCATCCCTTGCTTTTTGTTTCTTCCCCGCACCACTCCCCAGGCTGAAACCTGAACCCAACGCCTTCGCTCACACTGAGCTACATCCCTAACCCCTGTTTATGTTTTTACTTTGAGGCAGGCTCTTGCTACCGCACTGAGATGCCCAGGTTGAGTTCCAGCTTGCAGCCCTCCCGGCTCACCCTCTCGGAGCGCCGGGACCCAGGCGTGTACCGCCATGCCCAGTCACATAACCCTTTAAACTGTTTTTTAGGGTTTTTTCTCGTTGTTCCTTTTGGCGAGCAGTTCAAAAATTTGGCAAATATCTGATGCGTAACAATAGTTCCTGCCATCACCCTCTTACCTGATACCCAGAGGAGTCGACAGGCAGCGAGGTTGAGCAGCTTTCCTGGACACCGTTGTGATGTAGCCGCACCGTCGGAAGGAGCCCTGACTCCACTTCCAGCCGCGCTGCGAGCGCAGATCTCCGGCCGCAAACGTGCCTGTCCTGGAGACTCACTCTTGCTCGCTGTGCAAGGCGGCCCCAGAGTGCACGCCTGCTGTCATCTTCCCTCATGCTCCCCGTCCCGGTAATCCGGAGCTTCGTCTTCCACTCTAGAGGCCAGCCCGATGGTCTCTAGGACAAGTAGTGAGAGCGTGAACATTGCAATGCTCTATTTCTTATATATTTGATATGTAGAAGTAAGAGAGGAAAATTGCTCTGAACCGAGTGTAAGCCTGGAAATTGGTCATTTTTGACAGCTGAGTTAATTTCAGCTTACCATTTTGGTTAATAAATCTTCTTCAACTCTTGAAAGACAGGAGAAAGATGCCCTTGTGCTGCCTAACAACTTTTAGTAACTTTTTTTCCCTACCTGTGGTAAGTCTGCTCTCTCTGGTTCAGTGCAAAAAGTTAATATGTGATATTGCTTTTCCTGACTCCACAGGACAAGGTGACCTTCTGTTAGGACATGATCTCTAAATTAATTTCATAGTTAGAGAACAGACTCACAAGAGTTTTTTAATTTCTTTTTTCTTTGTGGCATTTTATTTTATTTTATTTTATTTTTTTGTCTTTTTGAGACAGGGTCTTGCTATGCAGTTCAGGCTGGCCTTGAGCTCACTTTGTACCCCAGGCTGGTCTTGAACTTGCAATGATCCTCCTGCCTCAGCCTCCCGAGTGCTGGGATTACAGGTGTGCGCCGCCACACCCAGCACTTTGTATTTTTTATTTATCTCCCTTTCTCTTAAAATTAGGGTATACCAGAAGTATATGTCTACAATTAACAAATAGTCTTTTTCTGCAAAATACTCTGGTTCATTCATTTTCTACCAGTCCAGCTTCTTGCTTTATGTATTTTTAATCCATTTGAATTTTAAAATGTGAATGAAAATAGAACTGTTTCTGGAAATACAGTATAACTCGGTCATAAATATTGAGCTCTATCAAAACACCTGGTTCCTTCTTTTCTGTCATCCCTGTCTTCTTAATGGTCATCAAATCCTGTGGAGCCTAACTTCAAATAATCTTTCCACATACCTTAAATTCTCTATTGACACTGATTTTCTCTATGGTTCTTTTATTCTTCTGTTTTACTTTACTCTCACTTCCTCCATGATCCTAACTTCTCTTTAACTTATTTGACAATGTGGAACTGATTTTATTTAGATTTTTTTTGTTCTTGTGTCTTTTTCCTTGAGAGCTCATTATGTACCTTTTGCTAGTTATTTTTTTTTTTATTTTAAAGAGAATAAAAAGACAAAAATGGTACAGGATTTCAAAACAAGGTGTTAGGAAATTAACAATGGTTACTGCATATTGTTATCTCCAAAGTAGTTGCTTGGACTACCAGATATAGACACGAAAAATTGATCAATTTAATCTTTTTTCTTCTGAGCATGTGCACATAGATTGTTCCCTTGTGACTACCCTAAGAAATGAGCATTATTTCAGTTCTTGGCCTACGCCTTCTTTTGTTTGGAGAAGGGTAGGGTTGCACAAGAATTGCACAGTGAGATTAGATGGGCTTATTTGTCTTGGAACATTATGCTCAACAGGTCTTCCATTAGTTTGTCTTGCAATTCAAAGTCATGTCTTATATTCAAACACTTCTTTCCACCCATACTGATTTCATCCTCACTCAGGCTACCTAGAGGCTTCTCTGAGTTATTCCAACAACTTCCATTCTTATCCTATCCCTGCCATTCTCTCTGTCTTGGTTAGCAGATTCTTCTAACTGTAAGTCAGAGCATATTACCCTTTAGGTCAAAATTGTTTAAAACCTCTACTGTCCCGAGGCCCAAGTCTAATTCTTAAAGTGGCCTCCAAGACTCTCTTTGACCCTTGCATTGCTGACATCTTTAGAGCCATCTATCACCTCTCCCTGCTATCTCATGAAATGTTCTGTGCCTTTGCCTGATAAAGTCCTTCCAGTTCTTTGAAGTCCCTAGACTTCTGCCTTCCAGCCCTTTGCCCATTCTGCTCTTACTGTCTGGAAAAATTTTTACTGTATAGACTCTCTCTGTTATTCATCCTTCTGAGATTAGCTGTTATTTCTTGAGAATGATTTATCTGAGCAAATCACTATCTCTCTTACATGACCCCATCTCCCCTGTTACTGAATTTAGAATGTTATAGGGTGAGAACTTGCTTGACTTGTCTTACATATTACAGAAGCATATTGGTTAAGGATGGGTGTGTTTCTATCTATTTCTCTAACACCAGGTTTTAATAAGCATATACTATACAATTGATGATATGCGGATTAGCAACAGATGAGCTTAAACAGCTAAGCAGAGGCCAGGCATGGGGGTACTATGCTATAGATTTTTAAATTATTTCTCCATAGGATGTCACAGAGAATAACATGTGGGCAGACTTCCACTATGTACCTTTCCAGCACACTTGTGAAGAAATGAGAACAAAGCCGCAGGCCTAAGGACAACAGCTGACAGATGATTGTAATAACGTTTGCAAGAGGAAGAGGCTCTGAAATACAGCAATAGTGACCAAAGGATAGGATTTGAAAGATATTTAGAAAGCTGAATTCAGCATGCTGGGTGGTCTGCAGGTGGGAGAGGTCAACAGTGGCCTTTTGGCTTGGATGACCACATGGGTGAGATATAATGTACTGAGACGGGGAAGGAGGGTGGAAAGGGCAGATTTAGGGATGCTTACGGTGGTCTTATGCTGACACAAGACGATACAGGCTCATATAAGGGGAGTGTGCTAAGCGGAAAGAAGTACATGGAGGAAAAGTTGGGCAAAAAGAGAGAGAGGGCTATTATATGGGTTTGATTTTTGGCTCTGCCTCTTATAGCTGTGTGACCTTAACATGATGATTGGCTGTTATAAGCACCCGTGTCTCTTCTTTTACGTAAGGGGTACACAATATCCATGTGAGCAACAACGGATGAAAAGAGATGATATGCGCGAAGGTATTAGCACAGTGTCTGTAATAGTAAGCACTCAGTTTGATTAATTACCATAAACTACACTAAAGATAGACACCTTAATGTCATCCGTGCACAGGGAGCAGCTACAGTGATGGGAGGTGAGAAAACTTGGGCAGACTGTCTCAAGCAAGCGGGTGGGCTGATTAAAGGCGACGAGGAAGAGCATGCAGGTGATGTAGGAGCGGCCCCAAAGGCAACAGACAGTCTGGAGTGCCCATGGGCAGGCCGGGTGAGGACACCCGAGAGCAAGGGCTTGGGGACAGTGATGCTCTTGACATCTAGAAAGCAGAGGAAAGAAACGAAGACAGGTCAGGGTTCAGGACTTGAGAGCTTGGAGGCAAATTTAATAGGAGCAGGAAAACACGAGAATTGGGTGGATCAGAGATTATATAGGCAATGGAAAACAGAGGGTACATTTATCAGATGGGGGTTTTGGGATAATTTGAAAGATCTAATTTCTGAACTGCTGGTGAAGTAGCCTGGGGTCACTGGGTGACTTAGGTCAGACTCTACCCAGCCTTTCATAAGCAAATATACTTTTAAACTTAATGTTCCATCTTCCCGCAGTGACCAAACTTCCATTTGGAAAAAGCAGCCTTGAAATCTATAATGTCATTGCAAACCAGCACGAGCATTTTCCTGCTATTTGCACAGTGAAAATGGGCTTTCTCATTATATTTCTGTCTTTTCTGTAATGTATACTGATGCTGTCTGAGCACCTGGTTAGGGAAAAAACAAACACAAATGAGACAGCTAGCTGTGAAGGTCTATTAGTGCTCACCTGGGGATTCTTTAAAATCCTCAAATCAATGTTTAATAACCAATTTCATAAAAGGTATATTGATATTCTAAATGTGTTATCTTGCATTTATGCTTCTCTTGAGATTTAGGGAGCTAATGTGTCTTATTTAGTCTATAACTATACTTTAAATATTGGCCTTTTAAATAAAATCAATAGTTAGATGAATTAAAAAATGTCATTTTCATTTGAAAACAAAATGTCTCCCTTATTCTAATCATCTCCACTTGGGAAATAGGCTTAGATTTTTAAAGAATATAGTCTTGGAAAAATATGATTGGTGTTTAAAATAATTAAAGGTACAAAAAATGTCATACTGGATTGTCAGGGAAAAAATAGTATATTCATGTCTGGAATCTGTCAGTGATCAGCTGTTAGATTAAAATTGTCATTTAGCTTCTCTGAGTCTTTTTTTTTTCATGAAATAAATTAAGTGAGACAGTACTTCAGACCCTTTCTAGTGTCATGCTGTATTTCTAAGAAAATAAACAATAATGTGCTTGAATTTACAAGACTAGCTCACTAAATTTTAGATTGTTGAACTGATGGTACTTTATTATGTGTGAAAGATTAAGCTTTATGCAAAGAGATGACAGTGCTACTTTACCACAGGAGTAACAAGCTCTTGGAACTCAGCATTTCTACATGTGATCATATTTTCTCTCTTTTCTGAGAAACCCACTAAAGTGATAGTAAAATTTAAAAAGCTCAAACATAAGAAAAATCAGAATGCAGGAAGAAAAGCTATAGCAAAAGATTTCAGCTAATCCAATGGAGTGAAGATAAGTATCTGAAATAGGAGAAAGCTAAATCCAAAGCTCCCGCATAGTGGGGGTGTTGAAGGAAATTGAGGCAACTCACACAAACAACCCTGAGTTGTCCCGGAAGAGGCTGGGGTAAACAGAGACAGCCAGACCTTGCTTTTCGGGATGTTGAAAGAGAGACGCTCTGTGCTCAGATTCACCAGAAATGTGAAGGAGGATTTAAATGAAATTTTGAAATAAATGGTGGGACCTCATGCTCCTCTCTCCTGGTCTAATTGTAGAATCCAGCAGCTGAACTACATTGCTCAGATTATCAGATGTAAGAATGAAAGATTACTCGAACCATTAAAGAGAATAAGAAAATAATTCTTTGAAAAAACATTAGAGATAATACTGAGCAATGTAGTTGAGGATAGCGATATGCAATGTAACAACCGCTGTTGATTCGTATTAGTTTGCCTTGAGACCCTGTATCACTTTGAATGCTTTTGCTTTGATTTGTTTATGTTCGTGATACTGGTATGCTGCTACTGTTCTATTTTTTTGTTCGTTTCTCCTGTACTACTCTCTTTAAAATAAAATAAAATTAAAAAAGAAAAAAAGAGAATAGAATCCAGCAGCTAAGCACATGTTCCTCAAGGAGATGAGCATAAGGTCTCTTTTCAGTAGAAGGTACTGAATGGTCCCAGGGAGAATTCCACGTACTATCTTTTGAGATACCCTCACTTGCTCACACTCATCAACCTCACTGTAAGCCCAGAAACTTAAATTGCTGAGTCCATTGACCCAGAACAGCCAATCAGTGCTTAGTACTTTGCTGTTAATATGGAAAAAACAGCCAAAGTGCACCAGATATGGTAAGGAATTTCTACATATAAAGGAGTAAAATCAAATTAAGAAAAGAATCATAGGAAACAAGAGATTATAAAGATAAAAAATAACCCTAAAATATTTATGCTTAGAGAATAAAATGCACACTACTCTATAAAATAAAAGAACATTTAAATCGTAAGAAGCATCTCTGGGATTTTAAAACACGATAGAAAAAATTAAAAGGAAATAAAAATAAAAGCTAGAAAATAGATATAAGGACATCTCTCACATGGGATATAAAAGAGATAAAAAGTGAATATTAGAGGAGCATTGCAGAAGTCCAAGAACTAACAGAAATCCCAGAAAGTGGACCAGGAAAATAGATAAAAATAAATTTAGTGGAGATTGATAAGAGGACTGAGCATCAAGAGCTCAAGTTTTTAACCTGAAAGGGCCTGTTGGGCGCTCAGTACATTGAAAGAACAGAGACCAAATAAGGGCATAAAGTTATAAAATCTTAGGGGCTGGGGATGTAGCTCAGTGGCACAGCACCTGCTTGGCAAGTGCAAGGTCATGAGTTCAATTCCCGGTACTGGTAAACAAACAAACAAACAAAAAATACAATAAAAATATAAAATTTTAGAGTATAAGATCAACAGAACAACCTCAAAGTCTCCAGAGAATCACATTGTTGGAAAGGAGCCACAAAAGAACGGGAAAGTAACGGGACGAGGCAGCAGAGAATCAGTTCTGGAGGTTACAGGGGATGACTGTCACCTAAGAGTCCTTACCCACACAGCTGTCATTCAAGCACGAGAAACAGATAAACGTACTTTCATATTGCAAAGACTGGTCAATTTATTTTTCCCTCACCTTTTTATTTTAAAAAGAAAAAACAATAACGGAGTAACAACAACAGAGACAAAAACAAAACAACAATCAAAACTATACAGAATTTTAAAACAAGACAATAGGAAACGAACACTGGTTGTCTATTACATACTGTCATCTTCAGTGAAGTTTCTCAGATTACCAGATGTAAGACTGGTCAAACAATTAAAGAGAATAAAAAAATAATGAAAAAAACGTTAGAAAAGATGCAGAGCTCCACTAAACATGATAATAGGAATTCAACAATGGTTGTTATATTGCATGTTGTTGTTTTCAAATTAGTTGTTCAGATTACCAGATACATGCATGCAAAATTGGTCAAAATATTTTAAGCATCAACTGTTCCTTTCAATAAACCAGTAGACATCAGCAGTAAAATTATCCCAGCTATCTTATATATATAT